>NW_022900926.1:77899414-77937541 GCF_012274545.1 Fukomys damarensis
ACTAGATATTTTACATTCATAGAGGTATGATACAGTACTGTCCTACAGTTATAACCGGCAATGTCAATGGCCTCAACTCACCAATCAAGAGAAATAGACTGGCAAAATGGAATAAGAAGCAAAATCCAATAATACGTTGTATACAAGAAACACACCTAGTGCAAAAAGAAGCCCATAGACTGAAAGTGAAAAGATAGAAAACAATTCTCCATGTGACAGGAGCCCAGAAAAAAACAGGGGTAGCAATCTTATTTGCAGACAAAGTAAATTTCAAACCAAAGCTGAATCTAGTATTATTAATATGTTGACTCTTTAAGACTCAGAAGCACATAAATTCCCAATATTCAGGGCTAAACTTGCTTCTAGGTATGAGATGATTGGCTGAGATTTACAAAACCAGTATTATCAATATTTCTTGAAAATATATCTCTGAAAAAAATCAATGCAATAGTGTGAGTAGACAATGTAGGAGAGTAAACACGCAGTGGAAATTATTATTTATTTGACTTGAAATATAGGGAAGTAATTGGAGCATGAAATGCAGTAACATCATGGTTTGAAATCACAATCCCACATTTGCTCTATGCAAGGTATTCTCTCTGTGTCTGTTTTCTCCATTGTAATAATCATCTCATTGATAACCTATCCATTTAGCAAATAGCTGAACATTTACTAGATATTGTTCTAAGCATAAGTGGATAAAAAGGTTCAAAACTTCTATAAATGTGGAACTTATGGAAGAAAATAGACAATAAACAGTACATATATTAAACAATGAAATTATATTGTATTCTAGAAGTACTAAGTCCCATGGAAAATAAAACAATCTGAAGTCATTTGGGAATTCTGGGGATGAGAAGAGGTCATTTAGTTAGCATGCTCCAAGTTAGCTTTATTTAGAAGCTGAAACCTCACCAGTAACTTTTACTTAAAGTTGCTAAGGAAGAAACACTGATATTAGAGTTAGAAGTGGTGGGATTTAATGTGGAATAAGAGAAGCTATCACAGACAGGATCACACATAATTTATCTTCAATAACAGGCAGGTAGAAGTAACTACAGTGGCAGAAGGAAGAATTTTTCAAATCTTATTTATTACATCAATTTTCTTAGTATTGTAGGAAGCAAGACGATTTGCTGAAACTGAGGATAGAGATTAAGATGACAATTTAAACAGAAAGATTATAGAAAATACTCCTGTAGAAAAATGGAAAAGTTGAAAAGTTTCTTGTGGAGAACTAGGAAAACTGGTTTTTACCAGCCACAGTAAGTGCTTTCTTGAAGTTTATAGTCACACATTTAAAATGATTTTTTAAAATGCATAATATATTTATTTTGCTTGCCTCGGCCAGCTGCAGAGATATATACTGAACAAAAATTTTGCTCTAATTAGAAGTGTAATTTTAACCAATTTGTAAAAACTAAAGAGGACTGACTCAAAGACATAAGTGTTAGAGGTGTGATGGAAGCTCAGTAAAATAGGAAGCAGCCTGTTAGGGGCATGAGAAAAGTCAAAAAGAAATAGAACAAAGTAATCTCCCTGTGCATAAAGAACACTATGCTTAAATTGAAAACCTTATTCTTTATAAACTCATACAAGCAGATTTATGTGCAGACGCACATCCACATTAGCACTAATGTGTTTCACAACTGTTACATAGGTTATTTGAGTTTTAGTAATTACTTGGAACAAACTATTCTAGATGATGTATAAAAGAGACAGTTTTCTTCATTTCTCAAATTAGAACAAGAACTGAAAACATTAAAAAATATGGCAAACCCATATTTTCTGAAGTAGACCCCAGACTAAAATGCAAATTGATTTTACACAAATTTAATTTCATTTGCATTTTACCAAATTGTGTATACATTATGTTATGATTCTCAAGATATGTAGCATGATAGTAGAAAACTAAAAAAAAATCACAAATTAGTAAGTGAAAAGAACAAGTCTAATCTATTTTCCGATGGTGCAAAAATAGTATAAGTTTAATTTATGAAAAATAATAACATCTAACACTTATATACAATTTCATAGCTTAAGAAATAGCTGCATAAGCATTCTTTTCACTGTGACAGTTCTGTTAATTGAGTGACATTATCCCTTTGGTAAACATTTTGAAAGCCAAACCTAAAGAATAAATATATATACAGAACTAAAAAGCACTTATGTCTTTATATTTATAGGTTGTTACAGTACACAAAAATACATGGGATTTAGCTCTGTAGCTCTGCATTTGCCTTGCCAGCACAAGGTCCTGAGTTTGATCCCCAGTACAAACAAAACAAAACAAAAACAGTGCATATAAATAAATTAAGACAGAAAATAAATGCTATCGAATCCATTTATAAAGCCAATGACTAAAAGTTTAGCTAATCATTTCACTGTGTTAGCAACATGTGAGACATAACCATTAAAGAAAGGTTTTTATGGCTTTAAGGAAAAAATTAAATATTAGGTAATAAATTGTGAAGAATATTTAAGTTGTTCTAACCTGTTTAATAAGCAGATGTTTGAGTTCACACGTTTATTTACAGAAAAAGAAAATTATAATGTGAGAAATTAACATATATTACATATAAAAGGTTCAATTATATTTAATTTACAAAATACCTCAGAGAAATGTGTGAAAATTCTGTAAGCATTTAAATAAATATTGATAGTATTAAAAAATTGAACCATGTTTTTAAATATGCAGAAGTATTTTTAATTAATTTCAGTTGCTGATATTATCACAAATAAGAAATTAGTGTTAAATCCGACTTTATTTCTTCATTTACTTTATGTGATATATGCTAATTTACATAATATATATATATATATATGGAAATATTTTTATGTTACAAACTGATACACAAACTGTGGTTAATATTTATGTGACATATACTATTTTGCAGTATCATGTATTTTTACCTGTTTTTCAGTACATTTTTGCCATATGTAATGATTACATTCATCATGAGGAACTTGTAGCTATATATAGTATGCTGTTTTTCCACATTATCCTTCCCTCCCTGCAAACTTGTTTTCATCTTTTTGCAAAAATTGCTTCCTTTTTTTTCCTCCAATCTCTTTTTAAAAATTTCTTTCCTCTTCCTTCCCTTTCCCCTCACCCCTCCATTTTTCCCTTTTTCTTTTGAGAAATTTCTTCTTTATTTCCAGTATCTATCCTCCGTTTTGGCTTCTTATAACTCTTTGGATTTCCCATGCAAGATAAATAATTCAATATTCAGACATGGGTATCTTATTTATATCACTTAAAATTATGGTTTCCCTATGCATCGTTTACCTAAAAATGTCTCATTTATCCTTCTTTAGAGCAGAGTAGTATTCCATTACATGTAAATACCACATTTTCTTTATCCATTCAACTGTTGGTGGGCATACAGGCTGTTTCTAAGATTCACCTATTATTAATTTGTGTGCTGTGAACACAGGTATGCACATATCACTGGTCTGATGCTTTTATCTCTTTCAGGAAGACACCTAGAAGGGGAATACCTGAGGCAAATGGAACACCTAGCTTTAGTTTTTATGAGGAATCACCATATTGATTTCCATGGTTGGACTAAATTATGCTCCCATCAATAATGGAAAAGATTTCCTTTTCCCTACAGATCCATCAAGGTTTATTTTTGCTTGGTTTCTTGATGATAGGCATTCTTCAGGAGATAATTTTAATTTCAGTGTTGTTTTATTTTGCATTTCTCAAATGATCAGTGATAAACATCACCTATTTTTGTGGAGAATATGATGGGACTTTTTCTGGATAAAATTCTTGTGCCAGATCTAGGTTTGAACCAGTAAGAATGTATACTGCACTTGATGATGGCCAAAAGTTCAAAAAGCAATAGATTTACTTATTTAAATACTTAAAGAAACATTACTGGCTTTCTTAACTACACAGCATTTATTTTTCACATTGATATTATTTCCACACAATTTAGGAAACTTTTGGCAATTTTTAATTTCTTTTAATATATTTTACTTGGCAACCTCTGAAATGGATTTAACTGTACCCTAAAAACAGATAAAAATAACTAGTAAACAGATAAAAATAACTTTTCTTATGAAAAGAAACTCTTATGTGGGAGATAATCACAACTTCCAAAAATATTTAGATCATTAAAAACTTTATTTGGTTGGTTTTTAACTCTAAATAAAATAAAATGTAAACAATTACTCCTAAACCGTGCTAACTTGGGAAATATGTCACTGCCTTAGAATTAATTCTGAATGTTTCTCAGAATGAATTGAACATTCCTTAAAGTCAAATTGGCTTAAGCAAGCAAACAAACAAACAAAAAGGCATTTGTCATTCAATCCACATAGCAGAAAAATCAAGACAAAGAACTGACATAACTTTGTTTCTACCAGTCCACAAATTTAAGATATGTTTCCCCATGAACTCTACCTTTGTTAAGAATCATATGATAAGCATAGCACATTAATAATATTCCTACAAGTAACACCAATACTTTATAAATAATAATCAACTTTATTAATTAGAGCTAAATAAATTTTCAAGAGCAGAATACTATACTTCAAGACCATAAGAACTTTTTTTCTTTTTTTTTTTCTTTAGCCAGTCTCTAGTTGATGGGCAATTGGTCTGTTTCCAAGTTTTAGTTATTACAAACTATGCTGCTCTGAACATAGGTACACATATATAACTGTGGTATGATTTTTTAAATTCTTTTGGAAAGAATGGAGTACTACTGAGCCATAAAGAATGAAAATTAGAGACATTTATAGCTAAATAGGTGCACATTAGGTGATACTCATGTGAAATGAATAGGACAGATGTGTAAATTCTGAACAGTTTCTCTGACATGAGAAACTGAAACTGTAAATACGGATGAAAAGGCACAATAGTAATTGCAAAATAGGAAGAAAAGGTCCAAATGGGAAAGGGAAGTAGGAGGGATTGGGGGAAGGAAAGAAGGGAATGGAATTAATATGAGAAAAGGAAAAATGGAAACCAAGTCTTTGTAAATAGGGAGGGATGGAAGGGTTGAAGGAAGGGCAGAGGAATGGGGAAAAACTAAGAACCAAGATATATCATGTAAAGGTACAAATTTCCAATGATGAATCACATTATATTGTATACTTAAAATACACCACTAAAATTAATTTTTTAAAAAAGATATTTTCTTGAAAATATTTTCAACATTAAACAAAGAATAGAAGATTCTTGAATTTTATATTTTCAGATATGTTGGATTCTTGCAAACACTATATGACTTATCTCAAAAATAGCTCAACATTGATAAATACAATACCAGAAGTGCCTTTGGAAAATCTTACATGCTTCATACAAAAAAAAGTTACATTATTTCTGATCATGTTACTTATTCCAGGAATGTCTCATATATTAAATGTACAAATATCAACACATTAAATCTTCTAATTGGATATTTATGCTTACATCCTGAAAATTACAGTTTTATATTTTTAACATCTAACAAAAAAATTATCACCTTTTGTGTAATATATAGTAATTTTAATATAGTAAAAGAAACAGTTAAATACAATCATACCAAGAGACATTACTAATATATAAGAATGCTACATTAACATATTCTATTGAGAGAAGCAGAGTAAAATTATTCAAGATACCATGTCTACATTTACCAATACCTCATAATGAATATATTCATCATATATCATAAGCATATACAAATAAAAACACTTAAAAGAATGCATGCCTGCCACTAACATCTTTTAAGAAACGATCTGGCTGTTTAAAAAAGCCCTTCAAATAAATAATAAACATATTACAAATATATTTTAGGATTCTGTCTGCTTATGGTGACTAATTAAAAGTCTGTTGCTCAAAAATTATATTTTTAGTTTAAAGAGAACTCACTGACATGGTATTTGCTTGTCACTGTAGTCTATACTCACAATTATATTATATATATTTATATTGCATATAAATATATTTATTATATTTGATATATAATAATTTATTATGCTTACTGTGTGTCTGTGAGTGTGTGTGTGTGTGTGTGTGTGTGTGTGCGTGCGCATTGTATCATTTTAATCTTTGGCCCTTTATTTTTTCTAACTCAGTATATAAATCATCCAGTCATGGCTCTCAATAACATTTGTAATTCTAGTAACATTCAAATTTTGATCCTGAAGTTTTCTGTTCCAAATAGCAGCCTAATCTATCCAATTGCCTACTGATTATCTACATTTGTATGTTTTTGCACTATGCTATATATGCAACATCTTAAATATCCTTTAAAACATACTGAATATATATGTCACTTTGACTGTATCTAAAACTAAACTTCTCTTAGTTTCTCAATCTCTATTTTCAGATACTCACTCTGCATCTCTCATTTCTTTTTTTTAACTTCTTTATAATCAAAGCAAAAGAAAAATCTCACTTACACTATCTTGAACCTATTTCTCATCCTTTTCCTCACAGCATGAATTACCAGCTAACATCCTTTATCATTTTTTTTAAATTTAGCATGGTCTTTACTGTGTACATGAAATGTGCAAACACAGATAGCTGTAAATTTTATTTGCTGATTTTGTTGTTTGATTTCTATAGCTGTATCTGAATATTGCAGATATGATAATTTTAAAGCAATGTACTACTTACATATTTGGAGGCTGGGAGAACCAACTGATGGGTTGCATCTGGTGAGAGCTTTCTTTCTGGTAGGGACATGATAAGTCTCAGGGCAGAATAGGGTACGACATGAGTAGGTTAGCAAGCTCTTCAGAGAGAGTTTACTTATTTGACACAGACACTTCCTTAAGAACCCAATAATGAATGTAACTGTACTTAATACCTAAAATATATCAATAAACAAAAATTGTCTTTAAAATTATTTAATAAAATTCATGAAGTATATAAAAAAAAAGAACAAATTAAGTCTTCATCCATGGAATGGTTGCTCCTATTAAGTCTTCATCCATGGAATGGTTGCTCCATTCATGAGGGCAGGACCCTATGAGCTGATCACCTCTGAGTTTCTTCCTGGTCCTTCCTCTTCATACAGTACCTCACAATGGGAATTAAGTTGCAACAAGAACTTTAATGGCAACATTTTAGCCATAGCATTGATTTAACTAAAATGCTCAGAACACATCTCATCTGATGGGGTTGACAATAGTGACTTGAAGTATTCATAAAAACTGAGGTGATAATTTCATTGCATGATATAAGCATTGTGAACTACACACCACTGCAGAGAAAAACAAATTTAGAGATATAAACAATGTTTAAAGAGATATCAGGCCTTATGCAATTCAGTAATGATTGTTTTTGTAATTCAAACAATCTATATTCATATTCTTTCACTTACTTTTTTTTATCATATGACCTTTTCTCCTCTGTTCTTTTTTGACATGTGTTTAGTTTTCACTTCCACTCCATTTCATTTCACTTGCTTAAGCAAATATTATCAATTGTAAAATGATAGACAGTCAGACAGATATTACCTCTCCAAGCCTCACATTCTGAAGTATAGTAACAGTCAATGACTTGTTCCAACTCCATTCTCCTACAAAATCAAGAGAAAGAAAAATTTAATTAGTATTTCTGTGCCCATCGAAGTGGGTTTCTCTTGTTCTGAACCAGTTATATCTGTCTCCTTTACTTAGAGATATTAATGTAGTGAAAAGACAGTCATTGTGGATCTTGTTGCCACTTCAATACAAATAACAAGAGAAATAATTCTTTTGATATCAATATGAAAAATGTCTTTTCTGCTAATTATTTCACTTTTTTCTTTAAACTTCTTTGTTGTAGTTTCAAAGAGCTTAACTGTTATTTTCTTAATTGGATTTACTAGCATAAAGCATCATACAGCAATAAGAACCTTTGTATAAATTATCTACTTATTTACAAGTAACCCAGACTGATGAGGTAGATGACAGATAAATAGAAATAAGAAACAGATATAGATTTTTAGTCTTTCTTGAAATTATACTATGGAATCTCTTGATGAATTAATGTTTCTTGTGCTAATCTGTCCAATATTTTTAAATCAGAATCTAATGCATTCTAGTAAAAGTTCAGTGATTTCAGTGATTTAATATTCTTAAAACAAAAATTATATAATATTCAAAATGTATGTAAACTGGAGTGACATTCTCAAAGGCTGACTTTTCAAGTTGAAAATTGAAGAGAGTATAAAAAAAACAATTTGCACTATGATTAATCAGTAGAGAGTCTTATAAAATGTTTACTGATTTTTCCTTGTATTTTTCAATGTGCTGCATTGTAAGTCAAAGTTCTTTTATTGCAACGAAAGCTCTCTTGTCAATGAGTAGAATATGTAGGGATAATGATTGACAATATACTTGTCAGAAACAGCTCACATGACTTTGATTACTAAAGGAGAAACCATGGCAACACCTGGTTAGTGGAAATTGAAGAAATATTTTGTAGTTTTGCATTTGTTAGAGCTGATGGACTGTAACAGATATGTATTAATTGGAAGGAGAAATGACAGCTTGCAGCAGTTACTAAGATAGGAAGGAAGCCATTAGCACCTGTCACAGCGAAGGACTGAGAAAAGATGAATCAAATGCTATGATGTGTGACTTCAAACACAGTGTCACTTTTGTGTACTCATCATTTGTAAAAAGTGTGGAGAACTGTGGGGTTTTGTTAATGTATAAATATTTTCAACAATGTCTTAAAGATATAAAAAGAATCATTGCCTGTCAAGTTAAAAAAGGATAAATTGCAAATTCAAAAGAACACATAAGACTTTGACAGTTCTAATCATATACCATCATCACGATTTCATAGGGCAAAATGCATGCATGCATGAAAGATATTTCAAATAGATTGGCAGTTTTAGTATACAAAACAATAGACTTTTTTCTGTCATATTAAATATGATTATATAGTTTTAGATAACAGACACCAAAATCAAAACTATGTTTTCATATCCTTCAATGATGGACAGAAAATTAAGTTAATCAATAGGGACTCACTTTAAAATTATTGAAAAACATCAGATACTGATTCTATTCTTTTTCCAACCCATGTTCTAAGAATCTACTTAAAGATTTAGAAATGATTACATTAGGAGGCTGTCATAGGAAAAGTACACATATTAATTCCTTACAAATTCTTGCTTGCTGTGTATTTCACTCCCATATTTTCCTTTAATGGAGTAATAGTTTACCATTAAAAAGATCAATATCATCAAAGATAGATAAAACAGGTAAGAAAGATGACAGGGGAAGAGTTCTAGGCCTAAAAGTTATATTTAAAAATTTTTCAACAAATAAATATTGAACTTATTATCAGTGTGTAATCCTAATTTTTATGTGACCCCAAGGTAACTCCAAGGAAACAAATATAAAAATTACAGTGGAATTTCCCATGACTTTTGGATTCTAATCTATTTGGAAATGTGATTTTTAAGAAGCTTAGTCATAACATTCAATAATAATGCCAGTTTAATGATGACTGCATCTTCACTAAGAACAATGCAAAATTTAGTGTTGATGAATGGGAATGGCTGACTTAATTTCTACCCCCAAGTTATTATAAAAAAATTTAAATAAAGTTTGAATAAATTAATGAATAAATAAATCATATCTTTAACAAACTACCATCAAACTAGGTTTAAAGTGGCTGATAGATAATAATCATGTATATTTTCCCATAATCCTACATCTGGACCAAAAAAAAAATTACTGTAAACTCTCTATATTATTTTTTTAAATTATCAATTTATTACCATCAAACATATTGTTATCAGGCAACATTTACTGTATGGTGGTTTTTAGAGGCAGGTTTTTATAGTAACAATAATTATGCACAATTTTGAAAATTCTATTTTTACATTTGAAAATGAATTTCCATTTTCTGAATGGCTTCATGCTTTCTCCTTATATACATCTTAAAACTTTGGGGATATTGTATACAATACATTTTAAACTATATTTTATTACTCTGTAATTGCAAATCCTTTCCTTTCTATCTCATTATTCACATCAGTAGCATAATAGGGATGGGGCCAGATAGTGGAGGAAGAAGTCCAAAGAAAATTAAGCCTGGCAAAATGTATAATTCTCTTCTCTCAAAGTGGCCTTGGATAGAATCATTCTTAGAATAGTATGTCCTCAAATATGTGCACCAGAAAATAATTGGAATCATAAAAATCTTCAGTTTTCATTTTCAATGAGGGAACAGTTTGAAAGAGTGACTGCCCTGCCTTCTTTTGATTAGTAGAAATTTCATACATTTAAAACACTTAAATTTATAAGCCAAATGGTAAGAAATAAAAACATGAATTTGCATTTAGGAAGAAAAGCAGCCTATTCAATTTAATTAGCAAGTGATTAAAAAATAAGTGGCTAAGGTCAAACGAGACTGAAAATATAGTCCCGTCACCCATTCATAAGTTACTCCTTCCCTCTTGACCACATCAAATAAATACCAGTGTTTGCAGTTTCCATCATGGCCAAAAGGTGTCTTTCAGATATTCTTTCCTAATTGGCATTTGCAAAATAACCTGCTAGGAGAAAGGTTTTTAAATTGCCTTTAATATATTGAATGGTATCTAAAACCAAGCCATATAATACAGAAAATAAATATAGATATGGACAGAGACAGAGCCTTCATACAATTCCAATTAGCAATCATTTGAAATTTACGAATTTAACAGAAAAAAAAATATGGTAGAAGTTACACATTGGACAATTTTCAAAGTTATGTCAAGTGAAAATTAGTAATTCTTGAACTATGTGAGCTACATGTATGTATTCATTATAAACAGTAGATGAGGTTTAGTGACATCTTAAAAAGACAAATATGTTTCTTTAAAACCAAAACTTATATTCTTAGTCTTACTCAACTTGTTGTGACAAATATTATAGTCTACAAATGATCTTTTCAAGTGGTAAGAAAGATACATAACAGTGTATTACCTTAGGTTTCATTTTCTTAATATTATTATAGTCTACAAATTCTCTTTTCAAGTGGTAAGAAAGATACATAACAGTGTATTACCTTAGGTTTCATATTTTCTTAATATAACTCTTACTGCATCTTTAAAATTTTTACTTTCCTGATATCTACCAGTCCAGTGTACTGAAGTAGAAGAGAGAGGAATAATGGTAGAAGAACGATCTCACCAGCCACAGAAAAATTTGCAAAAACAGAAATCAAATTAGCTATGTGTCTTGACTAGACTGTGTATGAATTTGATACATTAGTTTTCTAAACCCTAATTAGACAAAGAATGGTAAGAAATAATGTGTGTACCATGCTGTATAATAGCTAGAGATATGGAGATAAACAGTTATGTTTAGAATTTGACCAAGAGGTAACTAAAACATAAATAGATAAGCCACGATCTGTCAACTTTGGTGGAAATGTTCTGTTTTATCATCTACTTAATCTGAGTCTCCTTGAAGTACCAGAATTCTTTAGAGGACCACAAGGTCTTGAAGTATTCCCTGACATGCTCCTCTTTAATATTCCTGGGAAGTTCAGTTGTTGGTGCAAAAGAAACCTATTTTTTGCTTTAATTTGAGACATAAACTCCAGGATAAATTCTTTAGGATATCTGCTCACCTGCAGTGTGTACAAGTTATTAGTGGTCATTTGAGTGGCCAAGAAGGCCATAATAACTTGGCTTTCAAGCAAATTTATTTTCCATATAGTAGTCATTTTGTTGAAGTTCTTAAAGAGGGTCCTTGGGGAACTCTGATGATTAAAATGTCTGAATATAATATATGCAATTTGTAATATTATCCATATCATCTTGGGGTAAAATATTAACCTCACCAAAACCCCCATGACTGTAATGTATTTTCCCATTAGTGTTTGTCATTCTCAGGCATTCTGTTACTAGCTACAAAAAGTGATTGGGTAAATGATCTTAAAAATGTCTATGCATGCTTTAATGTAATACTGAAGTATACCTTACCCAGAATCAGATGTTCTCTTCCAAAATTATTAACTGTATTATTTTGGTTAAATATCTATTTACTCTTCATTCTTGGCAAACATGTTAAATATACATGGTCAGAGGCCATATAATTATTATCTTTATTGCTATTTAGCATTAGGCTTGTATCATTGAAGGCAATAAAATTTTGTTGTAAGTCAATGAATGTGAGACTGATGAATCTAATACTATAATTATGAAGACAAATTTAAAAATAATAAAGAGTGATTTAATGAAGCAACACATTTTATTTCTCATATAATCTGCATATCAAATGTACATAAAATATTTTCATTCAGTTGTGTCTGTATTTGTAAACAATTTTTACAAAAACATGAGAATATGGACTTCATTTGGCTTTTTCTTCAGTCACCTGTTACATTCGCTGAAATATTTAAGTACATCATTTTAGAATCCAGTGACTTAAATTTGTTTGTAATTATACATGCACTATTGAAAACTACTCAAATTCAATCATACAAAATAAAAATAAATAAAACAGTACAAATTTCCTTCACTGTTGATCTTCGCTCCTCCCATTTTAGAAGAAGCCATTGCTAAATTCCAGAGACTCCTTTCCCTGTCTCAGGTATGTTTTGTCCTCTTAAAATATTAGCAGAAATATTTCATGTCTTTTGATAACCTAACTATATATTAAAAATATATATATAGCTCTTCACCTTTCATATTTAGACTTCATATTACAAAGTGTGCAGTTTAGTACTTCCCTTAACAGGGACATTTATAATATTATGTATACTTTTGTGCTATTATAAACAACACTGCATTACACATTTAGGTACATACAGCTGTAAGTGTAGCACTTTGCAAAGATGCATATTTAAAGTATTGTTATAAAATGAAATAATGCACATTATTATTAATCATTTTTACAAAAATCAAAAGACATCAATAATAATTTTCTTGTGTGCCTTCTTGTTTCAGTCTTGACTATTTGTAGATGAAATTTTATCTTTTGAATTCATAACACATTAAAGCATATCTATGATACTTTATACTCTCATATTCTTAAATCATATTTACTTTCATGTCAATGGAGATTTTTATAGCAAAACAAAATTCTGTTATAAAGTCATTGTATTATTTAATGAGCTATTGAATATGACTCAAGTATTGATAATATAACTGGAATTAAAATCAGTCATACATACATACATAATTGGAATTAAAAAGTCAATTTGATTATTAACCTTTTTAGTGAGAATGACCAAAATTCTATATTATGTAGGTCACTTCAAGTATTGTCTTAAATACTGTTTTACTATTTTTTTCTCTAGTTTAGACTGATATAAAAAGATTTATTGTATTCTGTCTGCCCTAAGGATATGTTATGCTTGGTGTAAATAATTCTCAGGTTTTCATATTCAAATGCCATAGTGTTGTCACTAGTGTCATGTTGTTATGGTCCTATTAAAGCCTATGTTACACAGCAATTCTACTTTGAACATCTAAATTATTTAACAGAGTGCTTCAAATCACTTTTCTTTTAAATGTGCCATATATTCTGTCCATTTATTTTGTTTTCTCCTGGTCATTATTCTTTGAAAATTTATTCATTTTAATTTATGTATATCTATGAGAAAACTCTCTATTCACAGAGAATCGAAACAGTTATGATAACTGTGAGTCAGAAACAGTTTTGTCCAACATTTAATTCATTGTTTAGTTAAAACTTCTTTCCATGTTAGTATGGGCCCACTCCAGACAGAAAGACTACAGAAAGAAGAGAAACAGAATGTTAGAGTGGGAAAATTCCTGTACTCTTTAGACACCATACATGTTTAAAAATAACTCTCATGACTTTGGACTTGCAGAAAGCATCTTGTATATCTCCAAGTTTTACTTTATCATATATAAAACTCTATAGTCATTGTAATCTCATTGTATGAGGCTTTGTTATCTTCTCTGTCTAGTGTCCTCCTTCCTTATGCTTTATTATAGTATCTTCTCTGTGGAGGTTATTTTCTGTGCACTATTATTTATAATCACTTTTTAATCATTGAGTATATCGGTACTTTTTAGGTATACAGTACAGTTACACTCACCATTGGGATCTTGTAATCTTAAGAGGGCTCTTAAGCTATTCCAAATTTCCAGTGACTTACTTCCAGAAGGTATATCAGGTTGTCTGTGGGAAGACTGTAGAAAAATCCACAGTACTTTCAGCAGAGGATGGAAGGATGGCACTAGAGAAAAGGAAGAAGAAAGAAGAGAAAAGAAGAATATTGGAGGGGCTGGAAATGATCCAATTATGTTATATGTACAAATATGACAAAATAAAAAAACACATCATTCTATGTAACAAATATGGGCTAATAAAAAAGGGGCTGAATTGACTGATAATCACATGTATTTAACAATTTATTTAACTCTACAAATAACTGTTCCAAGCTTTCTGAAATCTGAGAGAAAAAAAAAAAAACAATCTGCCTAACTTGTAGGTCCTTAATAGTATAACTTGAAGTTATAGACAATACAGGGTGCCTCATAAAAAGCCTTTTAATGTTTTTAGAAATTTTCAAGGTATTTTAGAAATCAAGACCACAGTTATTTATATTGTCTCAAAATGTAAAATTTTAAGCATGTTTTATTCTTATTTAAATTTATTATCTCATGTCTAATAAATATTTCTAAAATTTAAATATAAAGACGATTTAGGATTATCAATAGTTATTTCAGCTGGGTAAAATCTCTCTCAGATAGTGAGTGCCATATTCTAATTAAATCTGAAAACACTACTGAAATATGTTTAATGATAATCATTACAGCCACAAAATTATAGAGAACTAATTATCACTTTCTGTAGAAGCCATAGACATTAATTAAGGAATACAAAGAAAGGGCATATGCAAACAAATGTTTTTAATGAGATTTGAAAGGTTCACTAACTTCCAGTGATTACTAATTTTTTTAAAAAAAATTTAATAATATCCTGTTTATGTGATCTCACAAATTATGTCAGCCATCCTGTTTTCTGGCCACACCTTGAAATTTATCAAAGGATATCCTCTATTAGACATTCAATATAAACAACAATTTGTATTAATTAAAAATTATTATTTTATCCTAAAATAACTTATTTCAAATAAAAATAGGGTGTGTAGAATAACAAATGATAAGTTATATATTTAAAGGAGCATTTATTTTTATTTTTATGGGAATAGTAGCTTCTTGTTTGTTGCCATATTAGATTAAAGACACGAGCAATTTAGTTAAGTTCCTGGCAAAACAGAATAATTTAATCAGTAATCACTTCAAGTTTTAAAATATTTTTATAGTAAACATACAAAAGTCTATTTTTGTAATTATGACTGAATTTTAAAAGTAATTTAGTGTAACCATTATTTAAAATAATTATCAAAACCATAAAAATTGCTGAATTGTATTGATGTTTAATATCAACATAATTTATTACTGACATAATTTTTTCCCTCTGTTTCATTCTTTCTTATGTAAAAGTGCAAGCGGGCAAAGAAAACCAAATAATTAGCTGATTTAAACAGTCTTCATTCTTTATAACTATTAAAACCCTGACATTTAACTTCCTACCTAGCAAACATAAAAAGACAAAGCTAACAGAATTCTTTTAAAATGTTAGAGTAAACATACCTGATATATTGTCGTCTTGAGATTTCATTTATAGAGTTTGGCTCCTTTTATAGCTTTATGCCAGGAATTTTATTAGGCACAATTTCTGTCTTTTAATTGTAATTGAAGAATACTCAAATACAATGTTACATAACTTTCATCTGATACATTCAGATAGAATATAAGAAAATCCAAGATACCAATATTTTAAGTCAAATAAAAAATAGATAATTAAAAAACAATATGACTATACAGGTGGTAGATAGATGATAGAGATACTGATGTATGATGATAAATATGTATATTTTATATCAATAACAACAAAAAATTAGCTTTTTATCCAATTAGAAAGCTGAATTTGCAAGGGCATAAACTATGCCAAAATATAAGGATATCACAGAGATGCGATCCAGACACGGGATATATTCCTGCACATAATATTGACTTCAACCCCAAAAGACATAGGAAAATGATACACAAAAGTCCTCTCTAGAGACAAATCAATTAACAGAACAAAATGAAAAAAATACTTGGATTTTGGAATTGTCAGAGAGGGGAAAGTAGATACCTGAAAGTGATATGCAGAAAGTTAAATGGAAAAGTGAACAAGACCCATGAACATATTAGCGATAGAGATACGGACATGTGATCCAAATGTGAAGACAAAGAAATCAGTAACAATCACACAATGATAGATAGAAGCACAAAACCAGATTTCTTGTGGAAAAATTACATGAAGTGTACTTGAGTCATGCAAAACTATTTGTATGGTGTAAAGCATTCTCCTGGAAGACCCTAACTTCCATTTTAGCAGCAGTGGTCTCTTCTTTCACTGACCTGACTGAGAGCTGAGGAAACAGCTCAGCCTTACGTTATGCATCTATGTATTTTCTTCACTTGATACTGTCTAACTGTCGTTTCTCATATTTCAAATTGTATTGCCCATAGCACATTTATTTGTAAGTTTTCTTGAGGGGAGGATCTAGGATCTAGGACCAGTATTTCACTTAGCTTCACAACACAGGAAAAAAAAAAAAATATATATATATATATATCAGGGACACAAATTATTTCCATATCAATTAGACTCTGAGAGGGTTCTTATATTCATTTTTTTTCATAAAGTAAGTATTTATTAAATGCCTACTACAGGGGCAGAATTGTCATGATGATTTTGAGTAGTGAAATAAGATTTACCATAATGAAGCATAAATCACAATAGATAATTTATAATTTAGTGATCCGATTGCAATATACTATTTACAAAAATCTGAGATTTTATTTGCTGACTTATATCTCTATTATAAGGCCACTCTATTCATAACAGTTTAACTCTTATGATTTCCTCACATCCCAGAAACCCCATGTCTTAATCCCACCACAACAGTGCTTAGAGCTAAATATATGAAATTCAGGGGATATAAACTTCAGACTATAGTTCTCGCTTTGCTGTTAGAATGGGATTGGATGGAAGGAAACAAGGAGAGTAAAATTTACATAAGGCTAAAGGAAATAATTTGTTAAACTCGTTTAATCGGAACAACTTCTTGCCCTATAAAACTGATTTTTAAGTTGTTCATCTGCTAACTTTACTTTTACTCCAAGAATATTTGCATGCACAAACCCAACTATTGGAGATTTCTTTTTTGTTTGGTTTGGTTTGGTTTGGTTTTCAGATAGGGTCTCACTATGTAGTTGAGACTGAACTGGCACTCACTATGTAGCCCAGGCTGGTCTCAAACTCACAGCGATCCTCCTGCCTCAGCCTCCCGAATGCTGGGATTACAGGAGTGGGCCACCACTCCTGGCTGGAGATTTCTTTTTTAAAAACAAAACACTGCATTAAATTCCACATCATATTAATATATCAATGAGTTTTTGGAAAGAGAAGTTATTGGTGGAGAACCTTACTCTCTAATGCATAAACAACAGAAATTACAGAAATAAACACGTATATTATGAAGATCACTCATATTTTATTTTACACATAAAATATGCCACAACCAGTATCACTGCTTCTTAGTTGTTTTTTTTTTATTTTGCCATTTTTACCAGTATATGTTTACAGTACATAATGATTGCATTACTTCTGTGGAGTTCGCACACCTACATAACACATCTTAACTCTTTTTCATCCCCACTTGCTGTTGTATCTCCACTTCCCTCCATCTGTTGATCCATTTCTCCCTGGAGAACGAACTCTCTACTTCCAATTATTTATTTTTTAACTTTCCTCTTTGTATTTTGGGTTTCTCGTATAAGGCAAACCATGTGATATTTAAGCTGTGGATCTGCTCAGTTAATATTTAAGAAAAAATATTCAATATTACGATATGATTAGACACAATGAAAACGTCTGCTCCTTTTGCATGCTATGGTTCAAAAGATATGATAACGAACCTGGTTGCATCAGATTGCATTAAATATTTCAGGGAAGTATGCCTTTTCAAGAAAACAACACATAGTTTTACACTATCTTGACTGCTACTTTCCTGACATTTGCACATTTAGATTATACATATATGTGTAAAGGGAGGCATTTTCCTCTAGAAGGCAATAAAGATATTTAACATGGATAAATAGCAAAACATATGAAATCACTTTGAATATATGACAGTTGAATAAAGATGATTTAAAAGATAATTTCATCATAGCTAATACCAATATTTATGTAAGACCACATTAATTTTGCTAGAGATGATATTCAACTTATTTGAAATATCTTTCCTTGTATAAACTAGAAGCTCTATGCTACAATTAAAAATCTCTTAAAAGGGTATATCATTACAATTTATTTCTATGTCATATTTTGCATGTAAATCATTCAATTATAATATTGTTGAATTAAATACTTGTTCTTGGTGTGATCTGAAACAATTAGATGCATACAAATAATTTTACATATAAACATAAACATGTTCATACTTATAGACCAATACAAAATACTTATTTCTGAATAATACTGGGGATGAGGAAAAACAGGAGTAAAATTATAATATGTATCATGTACATAGATAGCACTGTAGAATAAAGTCAAATATCATTTTAATTAGTATGAGAAATATGTTTGCCTTCACAATATTTTCAAAAAGAAATGTTTTTTTATTAAAACTATTTTGACATTGGTTATTATTATCCAAGTTTTTGTGTAACTTTACATTAACTAGAAACCATACAAAAAGAACGAAATAATGATATAGCCCTAAGAAAACAAAAGCGGTATGTGCAAAATTCAAACGTGAAGCTACATTTTTACTATTTCCTTTGTAACTTTCAATTCTATTGAAAGTCATGTCACTGGCTTGCTTCACCCTAGTAGCCACGGCTGATTGGTGGACGACTTTGCTCATGAAGACCGAGACTTTATACTACCAGAAGCAACAAAAACTGAGATCAGTGATAATTGGGACCCTGTGTACTTTGCATCAGGATTGATCCAATGCGTCTCGGAATTCACCATCACTTGGTATAGTCCACAGTTTATTCCCAGGATATAATAACATAACTTTACCTTTTCTAATGTCACTTGTTAATTTTATAAAACGGGACTTCTCAGTAGTTGATAAATTCTAATCTATCCATGCATATTAAAATATTTTTGATTACAAAATTAGCTCTGGTAGATTTTTAGAACTGATCGAATAACAGATAGCTAAAACAATGAATCTGTTGCAAAAGGTTATGACAGGATGCTCTGAAAAGAATAATGGCCATACTCACCCTCTAAAAGGAAAACAAATACTCCTTCCATGTGATTTAGGTGCTATAGATGCCAAGTGAATCTGGACTAGATTTTTAATAACCCAGGGGAAGATTTTCAACACTATTTATATCCATGATAGTGGGTGCTGTGAACAGAAAGACTTCCCCATCAGGTGGATTTTGTCGAAACCAGCTCTTGGGAACCCAAGAGAATCCTCTTGAAGCTATCTCCACTTCTGCACAAGGGAATGCATGATGGAAAAAATATAGAGGTGCATGCAAAAAACTGAAAGGGAAACAGGACAAGAAACAAGAAAGCAAATGAAGATGTAACAACTTATTCAATTTTGCAGACATTTGGGGTGATTTCTAAGAAATAAAATGAACAAAGGATGCATAAGGAATTCCTGTCATGAAGTAGATAGTACATAACATTTGAGGGGACACAAAGGTGCTCCATATATAATCCAATTATTAAAGTGCCAGGAAAAAAATTCTATGTATTCTAATACAGAGATTTTCCAATGAAATCATGTAGATTATTATTTAGAATAAAAATAATTGAACAATATGTTTAGTTATAGCACTAATGTGAAGAACTTGGAAGATGTAATTTTCATCCTAACAACAAGACACAGCTATTCAAACTGAAAATGAATTATTTTGTTTTATGGAACTATCGAATAACTATAGTCATGTGTCACACAACCATCAACAAATTCCAAGGGACTGGAGAATTAGAGTTGTAATAGCAATTATTAAAGCCATAAACACGTAGGAACAAATGACTGCTAGTTTTGATAAGTCTCTGGAGTCTGAGTGTAGAGGTGAAAATCTAAGCAAAGTCCCACGTTTTCATAGGTTTTTAACTAGGCATCTCACCAGGTATTCATCCTGGTGAGCCAAGAAAGATTCTCTCATATCTGTTGCAGAAGAAGGGCAGAAAAAATAGTGGAGAAAGACTTCATTGGAGCTTACACTTCCCCAACAAAAAGAGACATTTCTCCAAATCTAGCCCATTGTAAACTACTGGTCACAAAAAGGTAGAAAGTGAATCTAGGAAGTATGTGTCAATTTCATAGCCTTGGGACACAGATACATTAAAAGTGTGAGATTTTTATCATAACATATGAACTATTTTTGCTGTCCTACAACATATGACTTGCCATCATACAACAGGGCTCCAGTATAACAAATACGGTTTTGTGCTGAATAATGTGAAAGAGACAAGACTGTGAGTAGCTCCCGAAGAAGGCCAATAAGCAGATAATGAGGCTTCTAACCAGAGAGAGGGAAAATCTCAGAAAGAAAATAAACAAGAAAAATAGGTATAGATACAGGTAAAGGTATAGATGTAGTTTTAAATCTTGAACATTATACTAATCACAACTCATAGATTAAGACAAAATCCACAGCAAAGCTGTATCTTTATCTCAATTTTAGCTCAATTCCTCTGCAACTGTATTTTATCTGGCTTCCAACATAGTACGATACAATAGGTAGAATTCTGTATCTTTAATAGACTATATGATGGTATCTGAGATAGAGCTATCCTCACCTAATAGGGTCTAGATTTTAGTGCACATTGATCTCTACTTTCTATCTACTTCCGAAAATGATAGGTAGTAGAACTTACTGATCTTACCATAGAAAGAGTGTGCTCTGACCCGTGTCCCTCATTCCCTAACTACCTCCTGGCAACAACTCTAATCTCCAGTTTTTCATTTCAAGTTTCTTTAGTTTCCACATTTAGTTGATAGAAAAAATTTGTCTTTTTGTGTTACATTTCATTTAGCAGAATGTCCCACATGTTCATTGTGGAAAATGTCAGGATTTCTTAATGTTTTTTTATGAATAAATAGTTCTGTATTGTGCATATACATAATAAAATTTTAAAATAATTTTTATCATCCATCAATAGTCACTTGTTTCCATATCTCAGATATTGTAAATAATATTTGAGCGACTATATAAAGGGATTTTTCAATTATTTTCTTTCATATATAAATGTTCATTTTTTTCATTTATATATGTGTATATATATCATTATATATAAAATATCATATATTATACAACATTATATATATAGATATATAGATAGATCTTTATATATATGGATTCATCTTTCATATACATTCTGAAGAAACTCCAAATTGTTTTTCATAATGCTTTTAAAAACTCATATTCCTTCCAAAAGGAGATAAGGGTCCTCTTTTTTGCAATACTCCAATCAACGTTTATTATCTCCTTTTTATAAAAGCTATCCTACCTTTAGTTCATTTGAATGGGGATTTTGAATAAGTACTTTGATATACCAATCTAAATATCAGATAAAAAGTCAAAACTTGAAAATTGTAAACGAGTTTTCTCATTAATACCTTAAAAGTAGAAGCAATAATCTACAATGAAGGTATAAGTACTGAGAAAAACAAAACTGACGTTTCTGTTCCTTAGAAGTAATTTGAATAAGACCCAGTAAAAGAGATAGAGAAAGAGCTCCGGACTCAGCAGGAGACCACGAGGAGCAGCTTGTACTGTTCCTGTCCACTGCAAAGAGTGCACGTGAGGACCCGTGATCAGCTTCGCGAAAGGCTGTATTGCAGTCAAGCAGGTTGGACAACAGAATCCATCACTTGGTCTCAGTCACAGACATTACTGGATGTTTTCTTTGAGATCAGTATTTATCAAACAGCATCGGCCTAGATAAGGAAATCTCCGGTCCTTCTGTAAAAATTAAAAAAAAAAAAAAAAAAAAAAAAAAGACCGAGATTACTGTATTTATTTAATTTATAAACATGAAATCACTACCAAAAGAGATCGAATACAGCCACCTAAACAATTCAATGACCATCCCTGGATTTTCTTTTTCTTTCTTTTTTCCACTTTTTTAAAAAAAGAAAAGTAACAATTTGTACATATGCAAAACTAACTAAGAATGTAGAGTTGGGAAAAAAGGCCTCCAAACTGAAATATTTACCAGGAATCATCACCACATTAAACTCGCCTAATAGTGCTATCCGTTTTCACAAACTCTATTTCCAGATGAATTTATAAATAATTGGCGCAAGTTGATGGTAAAGGCCTATTTCAGAGGGTTAGGCTGTGTTTGGGAGATATATAAATGAATCATTTCAATAAAATAGGTAAACAATTTGGAATATATTATTTTCAGCTATTCCTGGGGCATCATTCTAGTGGATGATTACAGTCAAATGAATATTATCTTATAATTTTCTCATAAGCACCAGAAGCTTTTGTTTTAGCTCCAGATTGCTATTTAGTCTCTAATGATATTTTACAAAATACCATCAGTTGAGAGAGAAAGCTCAGGGGATCTTCAATGATAGCTAGAAGGTTCTTTTTGTTTTCTTCCTTTTAATTTGCATATCTATGATGCAAATATTTAATAGAATTAGTTCACCAGTTATTACTTTGTTCTAATAAATGGAAAATGTCTGCCTCGGACATTAGCCCCATCTTTTTCTCCATAGCTTCTGCAAGAACTTATTTGAATTATTTTCTGCCATTATTCATAGAGCAGACTATTGTTTTTAGAGCAGAGTTAATATCTCATTTTTTTCCCTTGGACTATCTCTTGCTTAATGATTAAATATTACTACTCTTCATATATGCGTACTAAAGGCATAATTTCTTCACCTCTGTAGAGAACTTGATCTTACAATTTCACATATAATTTCATTTCCTGTTGCTTGCTTTTTAGACTTTTTTATAAAGTCTTCCACACATTTAAATTATTTTATGCCTCCCTATCATCAGATTAAATAATTATCTTATTTTTAGTACATATTTGAAGTACATAATTATTAAGTTTATTTGGGGGAGTTAGTACATATATGTAACGCACTGTACTTCCTTTTTATCCTCTGCCCATCTCTTCTCCCCCTCACTTCATCTCTTAGTCCCCTTCTATTTTGTAAATTAAGCAATTCTAAATGTTTCCTTGTTTTTTTTCCTATTATCCCTCTGCCTGATCTACTTAGCAAAGATCTTTAGCAGAGAACTTTGTATATCACTAATTGTTGATTTATACGTGCTTAGATACTTTAAAATGTAAAGATAATTAAGGGGTTCCATTTATTTCTCATTTATAGGTAGATACAATGACACATCTAATAACAGGTTAATTAGTCCGTTGACAGATAGATGATACATAGATGGATAGATAGATAGATAGATTGATATCTAAGCAGAAAGTACTTCCCATACATACTTTTGGTCATATTTACCTTATCTTTTAACATATCTGGTATTTCAGAGAAAGATAGGTCTTTTACCTCCCATAGACATCTACTCTTATTATACCCTTATTTCCTTATATTTCTTAGCCATTTGTCAGTACATTTTATTCTGTTTACAAAAGCAGTTTGTACATTTTTCCAGGGATTATGCTACTATAGAATTAAGACAGAGAATGAGAGCCAGAGGATTTGATTTCAAGAACTTCTTCTGAACTGTATTAGGGCAGGGCTGTATTTGTGACACTCTTATTTTCCCTCATAAGCAAAATTAATAGTGCACTTATAGAGTACTATTTACATGCATAAATAAAATTAGAGTCATAGCTTGATAATGAAATAAAATATCATTGTACATGAAACTAAGAAATTACAAATGTCAAGTTTCATTTCAGAAAGATTCATGGCCACTTTTACAGATATTAAGAGTATAAGTCTAATTACATTAGAAATACAAAAATTCTGTACAAGTTCAATTAACAAATATTGTATAAAATGTTTTTTTCTTTAAACTCTTAATAAACATTTGGATTGTTTTCTCATATGTTTGTTTAAAAGGCAGTGTCTGAAAACGTGGCCCAACAGTTTCACCACTGGCATCACCTTGTTGATGGCCTCCGGCGTTGCCCAAAGCATCAGTGAATTGTATGTGCAACTGGTCCAAACAGTGTGAGGAACGCAGATTCTCCCTTTGGTTGCTATGCATCCTTTTCCCTGACTTGCAGATTTTTCAAGATGAGCAGTATCTCTCCAAAAAGACCCTGTTAAGATTTTCTTTAAACAAATTTTCACTGTGACAAAATATTCTCATAATAGAGAAAAACAACTATGTTTGAAAAATGCACAAAGTGTGTTTCTAATAAATCTATCCCATAAATTCACCATACTTAACATGGTTCTGGTAATCTCATTACTTTGCACATGGTAATCAGGGTTTAGTTGAATTGCATGCTATTTAACAGACTGCACACCCACACTTTTAATGGCAACACAGCTGGATTCATTTTTAAGGATGAAAGATCAATAAACTTTCGCCAACACCAGGACTGAAAAATACTCAAATGTAAGCTTTAAATTAGCTCCTAGGGTAGACATTTATTGGCAACCCCTACGTAGTATTTTAAGCAAAGTTGAAACATTAATTTTAATTAGAATACGGAATTAGATTCTAAATCAAATCTAGGGCAAAGTTACAAAGGAAGTTGTCTCATTGTATTTAAAAGTGTTAAAATGGATATACTATAGCCCAAATAGAACATTTATAGAATTTTACTGGAAAGTTGTAATGAAAATGGACTGATTAAGAGTTATTAGAAATAGCCCACAGACACAAAAATATGAAGGATTACAATGCTTTGAAAAGAATGCGAAAGAGTACTTAGGTAATAGTTTTCCATATGTCTAAAAATAGATGAAGATTTAACTTTGATATGGAAACTTTTCCTCAACTAACCTCAATAATATAATCTATATATTTAATACCATAGATCTGGCCATCTTACTTTCAGAAAGCATAGGTTGCAATTGATTTCAACTGGGCAACTTTTGTAATTCTTTGCAATTCCTTTCATTCCTACTTCCTACTCCTGTTGCAGATTCAACCAACTTCAAAGTACGCCCACTGTTCGCTGCATTTGGGCTACTGCCACATAACACTAGCTTCAACTTTTTTTGTTTCTCTTAGATAGAGAAGCAATAGGCCTGGTGGAACCACTTGGGACTAACATGGTTAACTTGGAGATTTTGAGGCCCCTTCAAGCAATAATAAATGCAGAGCAACGGGATGTAGCATTCCAAGATTTCCTTTGAATTTTACTTAGAATGTTCGAAGGAACAACACGCTTGTCCTGGAGAAATGGGCCATTCCATAAAGCAATGCTGAATTGCTCTTTTATCTTTATTTTATCTTCTCTGTCACTCATTACTACTTCCTGGCATCATTTTCCAAGTAAACTACTTTGATTCAAGCCTATGTCTGAGATTAAATTTTTTAGACATCCCAGGCTGAAATATATTTCAAAAAATTAGTAAAGATTAAAAAGAAATTAGTAAATTTATAATCAGTCACTAGTGTTACTTAGAATTTTTAGCTAATGGGTTAATAACTTCACGATTTGAGGCAATAAGTATACAGAATATTCTTATTTTCAACTTTACAAGTTATAAAATCTATCTATTGTAAGATTTAAAGTCTCACTTCCACTCCACAGAGCGTGAACAGCCAAAAGGACCTTCACAATGCTGAGTCCTATAGCCCAATGATGGCTCCGGAGGCAAGACCCAGGGCCTTACTTCTGAAAGCCCTGAACAGCCAAAAAGGCCTCCATGATGCTGGGCCCTAACACCCAGTGAGGCTCCGGGAACTCTACGGAGAAATAAGAAACCCAGGAGGGAACACACCAGGCTAGATGGTAAATAGACCTTTATTAGTCTCACCAGAGGGCACTCCCCCAGCCAGGTAGCTCAGAGAGGAAACTGCGCAGGGGCTGAGGTAATTTTTATAAGGTTTTTCTAAACAAAGACTCAGGGAATTCACAGAACAAGACTGCAAACACATTGCTTATCTTATGCAGGAAATGTTCTACAGTCACCTTTTGTCAAACCATTTGCCCCTGGGCCGGCTGTTAACCAAGGTAGCATATGAAGAAGCACAGTCTGGCCTATTAGCATGGAGTCACTTTAGCTTATTCAAGTCTTACACTATAAATAAGGTTGCTTTCTAAATTTTGACCACAGTAAAAATTTATTATAAAATTGTCAGTTTAAATTAATTTATTTTCTTGAAAACATAATTCCAAAACCAAAGATATTCTGAAACTTGATTTTCCAAAGAACCAGTATGGTATTATGGATGAGTTTCAAAATCATCTCTTTGTTTGATACTGAATAAGTATAGTAAAGAGAGGGGAGGAATCTCCCAGTAGCATTGTGCTATTTCTGAAATCAGAGCCTACCCTTTCAGCAGGTTACTATAGTTTTGACTGTGTTCCTGGTGGTATTGGTGACCCTCCTGGGGAAGGCAGACAGAGTATGTAGTTAGAATACATACTTTGTTATAATTTTGAATTTCAATTACAGTGTTACTAAATGACAGTCCTCAGGACATTGCAATATGGATTATTTTAAATTCCTATAAGAATGACGGAGGGAAATGGCTGTTTTATGTTAAAGAATGCAAATGAAAAAGAAAGTTTTAATAATAGAAACATTGCGCATTGTTACAAAGCAGCAGATTGAGATTCAGAATACTGTTTCTCACCTCAAATTCTGTAGGTCTTTTCTTTTTCCTTTCCAATTGCATAGACAGCCTATTTTAGCATTAATTTCCAAAGTAATCATGATTTTTGCAGAATACCTGGTTTTGTGTGCAAGCTTTAATCCAATTCGCCTTCCTCTTTTCTAACATAAGTCAAACAATGTAACTATAAATATAAATGCAATAACCAATAGTACCTTATATTTCACTGTAGGCAAACAATGATGTACTTTTGCCAGTCATTCCTATCAATCTTTTAAATAATGAAAATTTCAGGAAGTGACAGAAATTACATGAAATCTTCCCTTGTTTGTTTATATGTGTAAAAGTGAACTTTTATCTTATTTGAAAATCAAATTCAGTCCCAATCAACTGCTTTATATCTGTTCTGTCTATTTATTCATGTGGACTAGTTTTCCTTACTAGGTTTGGGCTCCATGGAACACTATGAAATAAACAATAATGCAAGTAGCATCTATAATTGGGCAATGTGGTGGCCCATAAATTTTCTTGGTCTTTGGTAGTTTCTTCTGGAATAATCACTTAGTTGGTAATCAACTAGTATGTGAGTTATCATTTCGTCATTGATAACACAACTCTTTAAATAGAAAATTATGGTTAAATTCTTGAAATAGTATGTCCACTGGATGAAATTTATATTTATCTAATATATATTTAGAGAATGGATACATTCATACACATGGGTAGTGACTATCCTACCTGACTGTTTTTACATTATATTATTTATACACTTTGTGGCTGGATGAGAACAGAAAAAATAACCTTATTAATAATGTCATTTATTCAAATTATTTTCTTTGAGCAAACCTCTGTCAAAGATGTTTGCAAGTACTGTTTACTAGGCTCTGTAGGAATTTCAGTGCATCTTGAACTTAGCAAATAATCAGTTAACTTTTCTCTCTAGGAACCAATCTGAGTCAGACATAGAATTCAGAAAACAAGTTGCTACACACAGTGTTGTTTTAGAGTTCGAATCTTAATGTCAAATTGGAAAAATGGTAACATAAGACAAGTGAAATAAATGTCTGCATAAGAATTCACAATGAGAAAGAGAAGAGATAGGATCAAAAGCATATTCCTCAGCAAAAATTAAGACAGAAATTAAGAAACATTGACAGTCATTGATTAAATTTAGGAGTATTTTACTAGATCCAGATCCTTTTTTTTTCTTTTTGTCTCTTACCATTCAATGGGAAAGAAAAACAACTAATATAGAGGTGTTGTAAATAATAAATGGCAGACATTGCTGAAAATATCAGGAATGAAAAACAAAGTATCAGCTATGACATGGCAGTGGAAGATTCTGAGCTCCTTTCTTCTTCTTAGCTTCCTTAATGCAGAAATTAAAGAAGATAAAATAGTCTTAATGTGACTCTTCCTATTTCATAAAATCCTCATAAAGATGTCAGAATATCTGAGACCTTCAAAGGAAGGAACTAATTCACACCAAATTTTCTAGAAACCAAACTCTCCCCTGTGAATTTTGTCTCTAAATGTGGGTGAAATCCAGAACCAGAACATTGCTGCCAAGTGGCAAAAGACACCAGGCACTTCAGTGAGCAAACATTGAATTATGATACAAGAAGCGCCAGAATATATATTACACCAAGTGAAGTATGTTACAGACTACTTTAAACAGTAAGAAATTATTTGAGGAAGAAAATACACAGGTACAGATTTGTCAAGATAGTAGTACTTTTGCACAGATTCCTCAAGCTCATGGAAATTGGCGTTACTAGCACAGTGCTCCAACCAGTTTCTTCACATTTTATACTTTATATTCTAATGAAGTGAGGTCTATTTGAAATTCTGCATGATTCATTTTCCTTATCAATAAACAACAAATAGTAAAATTGTACAGACTTTCTAGGAGAAATTCACATGTTAATGCATATAAAACAGGGTCTGACACATAATAAGTACTATATAAGTTAAATGAGCCAAAGCAAGTATCCACAGGTATTTATCATTGTCAATAAGAATATTAAGTACACATAAAACTATGATAAAATAAAGAATTGCTTATATCTTATGTGTATATATTGGAATAATAGTCAAGTTTTAAATAAGAATAGATTTTTAATTTGTT
This sequence comes from Fukomys damarensis, assembly GCF_012274545.1. Taxonomy (NCBI): domain Eukaryota; kingdom Metazoa; phylum Chordata; class Mammalia; order Rodentia; family Bathyergidae; genus Fukomys; species Fukomys damarensis. The sequence goes on from NW_022900926.1 coordinate 77,928,290, forward strand.
GATATGTAAGCGTTTCCATTTAAAATCATTATCTAAATATATTATGCAAAGCTTGTCATCAAAAGTTTTACAACATTGTAAGACCAACTATGGGTATGGAAATTTTAAAGATTTTATAGCAACATTGAAGTATGTGTTTTATTTTAATTTAGCTGATATTTAACTTTGACTTCTTAGCATTCCATGTGAGTGTGTGTGTGTGCTTACAAGGAACATGTGAAATATTCAAAATCAGACAAAGCCATTTATGCTTATTAAATTAAAAAGAAAAAATATATTAGCACCCTGAGTCTAAAAGCTAGCACTGGGATTTTGATTAGAATGATAAAACACACTCTACGCAAAGGTTTAAATAGTGTTATTGACTGGGATAGAGTTTAATTAAAAGCTTTTTCTTTGTACAAAAACACAGTCTGGAAATATGTAAATTTAGAGGCAAACTGTACACGCATGGCAAAGATGTGTAAAGAAAGTCTGAGAACTGAAATTTTTGTTAAGAAACTGGGCACTGAACCAGGCCAGCAGCAGGTTTAGTGCCTAAGTGCACAGGCCAGACTGCTACGCCCTTGACATGCAAAGCATTTTAAATAGTGAGAACACAGAGTGCTCATGGAACCATCTGGTATTTGTTGATCCATCTGGTGGTCAACATAGAGCCATCCAACTCCCAAAATGATTTATCTCAGAAACAGCGTGATTTCCAATTTAAAAAAAAAAAAAACTGGGAAATAAAAGTAATGACATGGAGAAACAGCTCATTATTACCATAGATCCCCAAACATCAGCTGCTATTCTTACTAGTGTTATGATTTATAGCTAAGAAAATTTAGGATCACATTGATTCTTATAGAAGAACTATGTCTAAACTTATTAATTTAAAACTTTAATTAGTTAAAAATTAAAAGCATTACGGTTTAATTTAATTTTCATGAAACTTCAGAGCACTTGAGCAATAAAATAATATTTAATTTTCCAAATGGTACAATGTCCCAATAAGTAAGTCTCCAAATTACAGACCTTAGAGTTGCACACTTTCAGAGGTATAGTACGTAAGACTCACTTTATTCACTTATTAACAAATCTGACTTACAATCAGTTATCTTGGAACAGAATTCATTTGTAAGTTGGGTGCAGGTCTAGTTAAAATAGATTGAAATATAATTCTCAATCAGCTTTCTATAGCTGAAATGCCTTACAGTTATCACTGATTCCAGGGAAGTGACTTTACATTTAATGACATGTATAAATAGAGAGTATTTGGATGACTTTGCCTTCAGCACTGTGGCTTTTTGTGTGCAGAAGAATGCCACATTGAGTTGTGTTCCAAGACAAAAATTTCACTGAATGATAGTAGCCAATTAAACTACTACTGGTATATTATAAACAGTCATGGTGATTTCTACTTTTAACTACAAAATGGTGCATCATGGCAGGATAATTCTCTACTGCAAGCTAGGAATGACTAGATATATCAAAAAGTCGTATTTTAAATGTGTATCTTAGTTATGAAACAATAAGTAGCAAGATTTCAGAGAAGATAGCACACTCAGGAATGAACTGACATCATTCTCTTCTGAATCAATTTATCAGTTAAAAATGCCAGCTGAGGTTGGGGCTGGCCTAGAGGCAATCTACTAGAGGAAATATAACCTGTAAAAATATTTTTAGTAGTCACCTGAGCCTGACATTAAATTGAATGAAATGTAAAGAATCCATGGTAGTCTCATTTCAAGATAATTGTTATATTTTAAAGCTTCCTCAACGAAGACAATCAGATGGCTAGTCTGGATCTTCTGAAGTGTCTCCTGTAAATTCTCAGACTTTTATTGAGTTGTCATCTGTTATGGTTTATTTCTAGATGTCACCTCAAAGCATCATGCGTTCATAGTTGGGCTTTGGGTGTTGGGGGTGGGATTTGATCATGGCTTTGTGATACTCAGTGCAACACCTAAATGTGATGCTAGGAGGTAAAGCCTGGTAGGAGAAAGTGTGTCACGGGGGGCATGACTTGGCATAGTCTCTCTCCTTCCATCCTCCTGGATGGCTCTCTGCTTCCTGCCTGCCATTTCATACCTCTTTCTAATTTCCACCCACGCTGCCGTTCAGCCCCGCCTTAGAGCCAACTATGAACTAAAATCTCTACAAACTGTGAGACAAAATCAACCTTCCCTCCTTAGAGTTGTGGATGTCGGGGATTGTATTTCAAAGACAAGAAAGTAAGATATATCTTTAGTTTTTTCTTGAGTTCATATAATTCTTCCTGCCTTCTGTGGAATATTTTGCTGCTTAAAATTTTAATAAATAACAAAACTAAAGTTTATTGAGACTTTTTTGTCTACTTGCTTGCTCTATATCATTTTTCTGAAGAGTGTTCTCTGACGAATGTTAATGATACCGAGATCTTGACCCCTTTTTTCTAAAATATTCTGGTACTTTAAAATCACGCTGGCAATCCTCCTTGTTTTCCTTATAGTCTTCTTCTGTCCTCTCACTACCAAAACGAGCATCGTGCAGTTGATCTGTTTTATGTGCTAGGGATCAAAAGCAGGGCCTTTTACGTTCAAGACAAGTATTCTGTCACTAAACTACATCCAAGCCCCTTGCAAGTGATTTCGAATACATAAATTTGCTTAACTCCAGCCACTTGTCTTGCCACACAAAGTGACAATCAGTTTCATGATTCTCTACCCAAAATGGGAATATTTCCCTGTTTTTGTCTTCATTGTGCAACAGTTGTGCAGTTACATGCACCATATGTCAGGTCAGCCGAACTGTGAGCAAGCTTTTCCTATGCTGTCAGTTGGTTATTGCATGTTCCTCATGTTTTCTCTGTGTACTGAAAGAAGGGCACTAGCAGGAAGTTGATGGATGATGTGAGGATCTGCTACCTGCTCCAAGAGCTCACTCACTCACACGGCAGACCTTTCATTTCGAAATTTCATATTTTCCCATTTAAAGTACAACAGACTGTTTCTAGGCATGACTGACAGGATTTGGTGAGCTTGACAGAAACCAGGTCATGCTAGGTAATGTTCACAACATGATCATTTGGTGCCACATGTTTAGAAACTCCATCTTGATCAAGAAAGAGTAGGTTGCAAAGAAAAAAAAAAAGTACATTGCAATGCTCGAAGCTGGTTTTCAAAAGCTGTGGAATTCTCTGATGCTGATGGTTATCTTTTCTGTAGAAATCTAGGTATTTGTATTGTGATTTCTCCTTAGAAATTTTTCATATATTTGGAATTATTATGTCCTATGATATTTATATATCTTTTTGTGTGTTTGTTTCCTGGACCAGAGATCAAACTCAGGGCCTTGCACTTGAAATGCAGGCGTAGCACTACTGAGCTAAATCTCCAGCCCAAGAGATTTATATATCTAATGTTATCGAATCTGCTGTTTTGTTTTATATTTTAAGTCCAAGACTTAGAATATAGCCTGACTCTCGTACAGAACATTCATTCTCATATTCCAGACCCCACACAACTGAGGTGGGTTTTTACTTTGCCAAGTGCAAGAAACATAGTATGCAACATACTGTCTCCAAAACCAAAGAACTGGACAAGGCAGTGTATTTTCATTACAGTAACAACCTTCGTATGAAATAACTAACTCCAGAAAATTAGTTTGTCCTGGCATGAGCTCTGTCCAATCAGTCTTAAAAATTGTGCAGAAATAATAGGCTCCTGAATCTTTCCTATTGTTTGTATCCTATATTCTGGAGCATGTGCACCTGGAGTATACTCCAAAACCTTAAATCTAATATAGCCTTATCCTCTTGTCCATTTAGTATGATATACTCAATATAGCCAATCAAGGTGGCATTCTTTCTAATATCCAGTTGGCCAGATCACTTCAGATTATTTATAACAGAAAATGAGAGAATAATAAAGTCCAAGAAAAAACTCATAAATATGTATTTTTGACCAATCTATGTAAATTTGTACTGGCTCTGAAACTCTTCTCTGATAATGAGGGAAAAATTCTTCATTTAACAAATGAATAGTCCTATTCAATGTTTGAAACTCCACTGATGAGTGGATTATATGATGGTGGCTGTTCTTCTGGCTATATTTTTATTAAGTTTTTAGTAATCTACTTTAGTTAACCAGAAATTTGGGTATTTTTTTCAGGGCATGGAATTTATAAATAAAATGACACATGATAGTGATCACTACCATGTAAATTTCAGATACAAAAAATTAGCCAACATGTTCAGATATAATACAGTATTTTATATTGACTAGTGAAGGATAGCCAGAGTCATTCATTTGAAAAAACATAATGGTTGTGATCCTGGAGGGCAGGGACTCCAAATGAGGCTTTTGTCAATTTTAGAGTACGTTTATGCTAATTTTACTTTGGGGAGAATGCCTACTGGAGGGATCCATAAAACCAAAGGAAACAATGTGAACAAGATCCTGATCATAATGTTTTTCATTAATAATTTAGCCCCACATCTGTTCTGAGATATTAACCGTAATGATGACTTGAGTTGGGGGCATTTGTGATAACTTAGACTCATTATTCAATAGGACTTGCAATATGTGTATATTACTCCTTCCTCATACCATGACTAGGTGATGATTATCATTTAAACCTGCTGTAATATTATAGCTTCCGACTCTCGGAGAAGTACCCTGTTATTCAATCAGTTTGTTTCAGATTTTAAAAGTGGATCAGGTTCAAAATCTGAGCAAAGGATTATGACTTTTTAAAAAGGGAGCACTATTATCAGTCTAATATGTTTAATCCTTGAATTTGATTATACAAATTGAATAACACATTCATGGGTTCTTCTGATTTACCTACAGTAATTCAGATTTTAATAACCTTCTCTCTATCTATATTGCATTAACACCTCTTCTATCCTTCATGAACTGTTCTGCTTTTGTCATGGGGTATCATAATTGTGCTTTCACTCATTCAGAAAGCTGTCTGTCACCAACTAGCCTTCTTAGTTTCAAAGTCCTGTACAGCTATTGTTATCTGAGAATAATTTTATAATTGCATCCCCTAGTACTGATCTGTAGATGTAAGGCACTTGTGAATTCGCTAACAATGATTGTGACCTCTCATTCGTGCATTTCTAGTGGCCGTCATTGTGTATCTCTAGTAGTTCCATGGAAAAGAAAACCATCTTGTCATTCTCCAATCTTACATAAGGAACATCCATTCAGTATGACCACACTTAGCTTTTATAATCCTCAATAATTATTTTACTCCTTAGTGTGGTAATCTTTATTTTATGTGTGTAGGAGCTATTTAGGAAAGAGTTCTTATCATTTCTAAAAGTCTTTTTTGTGATGACAAATGCTCTGTTTCAAGAAATTAATCCCAAATCAATAAACTGTTGTTTGTCTAACTTTTATTTTCAGATTTTCCTTCAGCAATTGTCCTACTAATCAAAACTCATATATGCTGTTATAATTTCTGCTGAAAATTCTAGATAGGTTTTGTAGCTTCTTTGGCGTACAGTCTCTTTCCTTACTCATCTACACCGATTCTGCCTAGATTATCTTGTGATTTAGCCTTAACTCTAGGTTCACTATCTGGGAGAAGAGGAAAAAAAATTCTGACTGACAGTCAATTCTGTCTTGAACTATAAAAGCCTCAGTATTGGTTTCAAGAAAGTACAATGAGATAACTCTTAATGTGAAGTGGGAAGGAGACTTATGTGTGCTTAGCGTATTCAAAAGAATCATGGGATTCAAGATTTACAGGGCCATTAAGGAAGTTGCCTTTTCACACTCTCAGAACTTATTTGTCTTCCAAATAGGATCGTGAATGTGGCAAAGATGACATTTTGTTGGTTGAAAATTCAACCTTCCATGACTATTAATCTTGATTGTTTAATTAGCTGGATAAAGACCAAGCAGTTTCAAGGGCCAGGGATTTAGCTCAGCGGTTCGGTGGCCTGCCTTGCAAGCGCAAAGACTCGAGTTCAATCCCTGGTACAAAAAAAAAAAAAAAAAAAAAAGACCAAGCAGATTCATAATTCATATCTATAGGGTGTTCCTAGAGATGATTGTCATAAAGCTCAGCGAAAGACCCAGCATTATTTTGAATGCCATTTCCCACAGGCTTGCAGACAAGATTAAATAAAATAGGAAGAAAGAAATCAGCCTACCTTTGAAAACTTTCATTCTTCTGGAGTGGGGCCTTCTTTTCCTACTATTTTTGCTTGCGGACATGAAATTTCAGCCTCTTCCACCTTCCTTGAAATACAGACTCATGGGAATGGATCTCAAGGATCTCCCAGACTTTCCCTCTCAGACTGTGCTCCATTCTGATCCTTTTACATCTGTGACCTCCAGCTTTCTGGACTGAGAGATTCCTGGATCCTCTGCTTGTCCACCTCCCAGACGATCATTCTCTAGCACTCAATCTCTCATCCTTTGAGCTTATCAAATAAATCCTTTTGTTTACGAATATAAAATATATTAATATATAAATTTTATATTCTATTGCTGTTCCTCTAGACAATCCTAAGTAGTGCAAAAACTTTGGGACTTGTATAATTAAAAATTTTGGATAAACAAGAACTTCAAATTTATCAGCTGAACTAGATGATATCCTATTTTCAAACAACTAAGAAAGCTCATCAGTTTTTAATGTAGTTTTCAATTTTTAATTAATCACTCTCATCTGTTTATTATCGTATTCCAGAGAAAGCTCAACAACATCCGCCAAATTTCATTGTCCTTACAGTTTATATTCCTCCTATGGGAATGTATTTTTTAATAGTTTTATATTCAAATTCACCAACAATAAAAGGTTCAGTTGCTAATTCTTGAAAAGGAACACTCATGTTTCACCTTTAACAAATGGCAACACCATCATTACACACAGGTATCAAACAATACAGATCTAATCACCCATTGTTCTTTATCTGATCTTTGGGCCACTTTTCCTAGTGCCACATGATGCAAATTTATGCACATGGGTGGTAGATACTGGAATAAAGACACAGGAGATTTAAATTGCATCCTTGGGATAAATATCTGTGGGAAAAAAAAGAAATGAATCAGGATCTACAGTGTTAGAATTTGAGCTGAAAAGTAAGGCACAATAAGAGTGTTGGCTGATTCCATAGGAATCCTGGGATTTCAGTCCTTCCTGGCTGTTATTCCCATATTGACCATTCTTTGCCTCTGTTCCACCCTGGGAATGAGCATGATCTTGACTGAAGTGAATCTGTACAGCTGTGACAGTTCCTGAAAAGCTGATAACTCAAAGCTGTCGTAGCAATCCCAGAAGTGATACTAATAAATATTTTTCGAAAGAGCAGTGTATTGCAGAATTTAGCAAACTTGTATTTGAATGTGTAAATTATTCTTGAAATCAATAGCCAAAGCACAAATATTATAAATTGAACCTAATTTAAAAAGCCATGTTATTTAATGCTCCCAAATTCGTAGTAGTTACATGAATATACATGTTTATAAAAATTATCTAATTGTATAATGAATAAATATATATTTCACTGCATAAAAATTTGCAATTATTATTTGGTCACTGTGTCACCTCAAAGGAAAATGCTTTATGTACAAATTGAAATGGAATCCTTTCTGTTGCTGAAGAATAGAAAGCACACAAAGGAACATGTGCATCTAGGAAGAAATAATGCTAGTTATTTTAAGTGATATATCACTAATGATATAAAGTTTATTTCCCACTCATATAAAATAAGAATAAAGCCAGATGATTTCCCAAGGAGCTGTGGTACAAAGTCTGTTTCAGACACATTTATTCCTTCCATCTAGTAGAGTTTACACTTCAGATTCTTTTAGCTACATCAGATGAGAGTGATGAATGAGAATGTAATAGATGATTTGAGAGGTGAGTCTTGAAACTGTTATAAGGCACCTCTGCATCTTATATTAGCTAAAATTATAAGATGGATACAGGTTATATAGATACATATATAGCTATCTCTACAGATGTGGGTATACAGGTATAGATATAGATGATCCAAAATGAGAAGCTTGATATGTGACCTTTTTGTATATGCAAGAAGGAAAAAATGCAGAGAATACTGTCTACTTGTTGTCTACCAAGACATGTCATTATTATTTTATAATATGCACATTTGAGGGTATTAAGCATATATGTATGCTTGTGTAAATTAAGATATAGATCTGTAGATGTATAATTAGTAGCAAATAGTTCACTTATTGTACATAAAATAAACAAAAATTTTTACTAATAATTGCAATGAGGGCATTTATGTGAATTTAAAACAATTGAAAAAATGATAGTACAACTCATACTCCTATTCAACCAGAGTCTGCTGATGTTAAGATTTGCACTATAAACCATAAACAGGTCCACAGCTATTTTGCTGTGAAACTTAGATGAGCATGAATTTCTTATTCTGGATACCATTACACTGTTACTTTCTTGTTAAATCTCTGTAAAGGAGTAATGCTGCTTACAGTGTCTCCTCTCAAAAAAAACCTGCAAAAGATTAAAAAAGTAAAAGAAAGATTGTTTCATTACTTTCAATGCACATGACATGGGGGTTTCCCCAATTTTATCCAAAATATTTAAGTATCTTTTCACCATAGAATTCAAGCCTCATAGGATCATATCAAATACCAGATATCAAGATAATTCTTCCAATTTATTTTCTTCCTGTTCTTTATTCTGCCATACATGCATCAAATGTGTTCCTCAAAGATTCATTCAGCAATTACCAGTCAGTCTTGCAAAGAGACTCTGACAGGTTAATATCCAATGTTGAGTTAGGATCCATCAGAGACATCTGTTAGTCTAATAGGATCCCTGTAATAAGAGAGAAGAAAAGAACAAAATATGTGGAGGGAGAGTTGGGCTGTGATATTAGATTGCACGCAAATAGAAGATATTGTTTTAGTCATATGACTTTAGAGTTATAAGTTATATAAATTAGAGGGTAGAAAGTAAGTGATATATTAGATTACTCAACTTTACATATGGGGGATAAGGAAATTTATAGCATCTATTAATTATGAGGCTGAGGCAAAAGGATTGTAAATCTGAGTCCACCCTGTGCAACTTAGTATCTAAAGACACCCTGTTCCAAAATTAAAATGAAAGAAAAACAAAAGACAACAAGCAAGTTGTATGTAGCTCAGTGTCAAGGCCCTGATTTCACTCTAGAATATCAAAATTAAAATGATAAATAGATACATAAGTACATACATACATACTATGATGTATGTATATTTTACAAAAGTCCACAATCCTTTCTTGTTTTTTTTTTTTTTT
>NW_022900926.1:77938208-77994941 GCF_012274545.1 Fukomys damarensis
TATATATCATATATCACATCTGGATAATTTTTAATCTCTCTTTTCGCAGTTCTCTCCTCTCTGTGCTTCCCTTAGTTTTTTCCAATTTGCACAGAGTCTATCTCTTTTTTTCCTAATAACTCTCTTCTATTTTCCTCTCAATTACTTGATTTTTGTATTTCTCATATAAGAGAAAAAAATCTAATATTAAAAGTAATATTAAACCTGATTTATTTCACTTAGAATTATGGTCTCAAGATTTATCCATCTTCTTTCAAGTGATGCAAATTTATCCTTCCGTATGGCTGAGTCACACTTCATGGTACCAATCTTAATATAACTGCAGGTACCAATAGTAATCATTTTTTAAATTGAGAGGATTCTTTATAACTATGACAATTAATAATATCCTGTCCAGAATGTGAAAAATCCTTTCAACTATTCTTTGCAACATATAAAGTATATATGTATATATGGGTTCATTATGAGGCATGTTACAAATAGTTTGTGATTATTGATAATTAAGATATCAAATATCTTAAAAAGCTAACATTGTTAAACTTTTATTTACAAGTTAACTCAATTTTTTTGTGGGGATTTTTGAGATAAGGTCTTGCTCTGTATCCCAGGCTGGCCTCAAATTTGCAGCAATTCTCCTGACTCATCCTGGGATTACAGATTTGCATTACCATGCATGGTGTTAACTCAATGTTTTGTTTTTTTTATGTTTTTCCTTTGAGATTTCTTAAATTTGTAAACCTAAAATTCATAAATGCTGAAAATTTTGAAACAAAATTTAGCAATTGTTCTGTACATATTTATTTTAATAGTATGTTTACTTGAATGCACTATAACTATTGCATTTTCACTTACATTTTTTTTTTTATTTGAATAAGCTATTTACTCTGTTCTTGCCTAAGGAGGAGGCCAGTCCACTTGCTTCTTTGGGAGTATTGCTCTTCATTCAAATACTAGCACAGAAAACTCAATTTTCCTCTCCCAACACTTCATTGCTGCTGCTCAGAATTTAACTCCAGCATCATTGAATCTCCTCTAAGTGGGCTGGTAACTTTTTCCTGTAAACTTAGATAGCCTCTGTTTAACATAAGCATATCATTTTGTTCTCTCCCCAACCATCTGAAACTAATTTCAGTGACTTAATATTGAATCTTCTGAGACATGATTTTAGCTTCACTCTGTACAACTTATAAGTAACACGAAATAGAAGGACTAACATTGCACTGACAATTTTCTTATTGTTTGTTTTAAACATTAATAACTATTTTCAACATGTTACTTGTTCAATAATATGACAGGAATCCATTTATAGTCTGGATTTAAATTTCATTTTTCTTTAGCATGACTTTTAAAATAAAGTATCATTTTCTGTTGAATTTGATTTTATTTGTTCGAAATGAAAACAATGTTTAAGTGAAAAGATAACTATTTTATTTTATAAAGTTGTATAAATTAAATTGATGTATAGATTTCAGTTTACAGAGGATATACGAAAGTAAAAGTTACAAACTAAGTTGTTGGACATAATCCCAAAGCTACAAGGACCTGCAAACACAAAAGCCTTGAGTATATGTTCCATGAAACAAGGAAGCACTAAAACCTAACACCATAATTTAGGCTGAAAGTATTCCCTTGGGACAAAACAGAGCTGTATCAAGAGACAGAAAAACATTGCTTCAAAGTTCAAAAATAGTCAGAAAATCCATAAATTACTTTTGCCAAAGGTGGCAGACAACCTGAGATGCTTACACAACCTGAGGTGTGTGTGTGTGTATGTGTGAATTGTGTGTGTGTACACACTAAGATTGCAGTAATGGAAAAAAAGTGCTTATAGACTAGAGTAAGAAATGGAGCACCTTGAATAAAATGTGGTTCCCAAGAGATTAAAGTCTATTAAAATCCCAAAAAACAATTAAGAAATCTATACAACAGAAGTAGAATATATTCTAGATAATGGTTACCTTGAAGTAGATGAAACCCATGACCCAAATTTTAAAAATGACAAAAGACGAAAGATTTAAGTAATCACTATTGTGAAGATACAAGGCCTCAGGGAACTTTAAAAAAAGGCAGCAAAGAAATATTTCCCTTTAACAGGAAGTATAAAGCTTAAAGAAAATACTGCCATAGCACAGGAAGTGAAACCAGAGGAGCAAGAGATACTGCGTTTTATTTGTAATAGTCATCATCCTGGTATTTAGACAAATACTAGATATTCAAAACTTAAAGGAGAAGTTTGATTTGATTCATGATTTCAGCAGGTGCAGCCCATAGCTTCAAGGCAGAAGTGGCATGATGGAAGGGCAAAGGAAAACTGGTCAACCCATGGTAGCCTGGAATCAGAAAGAAAAAAAAAGGAGGGGCTGGATTCAGATATATACCCTTCAAGACACAGCCCCGGTGAGCTACCCTGGCCAGCTGGGCCCCACAAACTAACAGCATATTTGGTAGTAAATTGTAAAAGGATGAGCTAACTGATGATTGTAGCACCTCTATATACAGAGAAATGAACTTCTGCAAAGCCCCATCTACAAAAAGATGAAAATTATAGGAAGATACATTTCATATCTAAACTATAACATTACTCATAAAAATATAAATAAAGCTTATAATGGTTGGTAATAAAGCAAACAAGCATAGTGAAAGGTCAATAAAGGACTAAAATTCATCAATGAAAATGGTAGTTATAAGAGTTAAAATATTTCAATTTTTTTGTGGCGGTCCCGGGGATCGAACTCAGGACTTTGTGCGAGAATCCCCAGCCCTGATAGAAAATATTTCTACTTGAAGTACTCAAGAGAAAAATGTAACCAAAATATTTAAAGTAATATTTTCCAGTATATATTGACAAGATGGTGTTCCAGGGAAAATTGCTCAAAAATTGTCATATTTGGTAATCACATAGTAAAATAATGGATACTAATATAAACAAAGAATCATCTGAGGAGTCAAGCCAAAGGTCAAACCAACCATGAGGCAAGTACATGAATGACTTCTAACTTTCCAAAGGCACATGTATTGCTAAAAGAAATTAGAACACTACTCACAAAGATGTAGGAAAGGTAACATGATGTAAGTATTTTGTCCTATTAATTATCCCTTAAATATGAAAGCAACAGAAAATTATTAATACATTGCAACTACAAAGTATTGGTCTAGTAAGCTCTTTTCAATGTATTAGGTAGCTAAAATATAATAATATCATATACTTTGAATACAAATTAAAGAAATGAAGAGGTAAATGGTGAAGAAAGTTTACAGTTCAATAAATATGTTGAGTTCATCTTTCAGAGCTAAAACTAAACCATAATTGAACATGTAAGCAAATGTATCAATATGTCTAAGATTAAACACATAAACAAGCTAGTGTATTACAATCACAATGTAATTTATTAAAGTTAAATGACAGAAGACAAAGTAGGGCCTGGGATTTAGCTCAGTGGTTTCACACCTGCTTTGCTCAGGGACACCATCTCTTCCACTACTTGTGTCAAAAGCCCTTGATGGTCACCCGCAGTGACATTTTGGCCACATGTTCCAGACTGGGTTAAAGGTATAGCAATGAGGTTGATGCAGTGGAGGACATTAAAATATTTCTTCCAGAACTCTCAGAGTCAAGGATGTCTCTTCAGTGACATTAAGTTGTGAAGAGGGCATTTTTGTACAGCTTCTTAAAGTTGCAGATCACTGGTCCATGGGCTGCAGAAGAGGTGTGCTGTCAGGGCGGAAGTAGACCTGTATGAAGTCAATATTATATGATCCACCAAGGCTGGAAAGTGTGCCCAACTCTATCCATCAGAAGAAGGAAGCTTTCAGACTGTTGGCAATCAGAAAGATATTTCTTACTGGTGGATGTGAACACCTCACGCAGCCATTTCATGAACCATTGCCTTGTGACCCAAGCTTTTGCATTGGACTCGCATATGATAGGTAGTCTGGCCTTATTTACGTTCTGTTCCTTCAATGAATGAGGACTCTGGCAATGGTTCTCCAGTAGTGGCTTAATATTATGATTGTCACTTACATTTACAGACAGCAAGAGGTTCAATTTGTCTTTCATGGACTTGTGTCCCAACAATGCCTCTGATTGATAAAGGTGCTGTTCAGCATCTCTCCCGAAAAGCCCTGCTTCATCACAGTTGAACACTTGTTGAGAGATATATCCTGCTTTCATGAGTTCAGGAAATTCTTTCTTGTAGGACTCTATAGCAGCCTTGTCATAAATGGAAGCCTCACCATGTCTTATCATACTGTGGATGCCACTTCTCTTGCAGAATTTATCAAACTACCCTCTACTGGCTTTAAATTCATCACTTGTTGCACTTGTAGAGGGTTTTCTTGTAGCAGATAACTGTGCAACTTCCTGGCTTTTTCACAGATCATAGCTTCACTAATGCTATCACCTGCCAGCTACAACACTAACAGAAGTTTTTCCATCTCTTCCGGCATTTACCACATCATTACCTTTGATGTCATCTTTATTTTTCAAATTAGTTGAGATTTTTGAATTGGTCATCTTGTACTCCAAGGCCAGATCAGTCACAGGAATACAATGATCACATTTTTCTAAACACACTAAACACAAAAAATATATAATCTTTTTTTCTAGTTTGACTAAATTAATTTGAAAGATACTAGTGTAATAAATAAATGTATAAGGAGTGTAAATCAATTTTTGAAGTAAAACTACAGTCAAGTGTCATCGTGATAAGTACATTCATAAGATAAATAAAAAACATCTTAAGATTTTAATGGCAAAGGATGCTTGAAATGCCAGAACTAATTTATGTTTTGTAAATGCACAGTGCAGCCTTGCTGGAGAGGCTGTAGAAGAAAAGAATGCATATTTTCTTAGTCACTGTCAATAACCAGCAGTATAGTCAGCCAAGCTACTTAACATGCTTGAGTATTCATTTATTCAGTGATAAAAGCATAAAAAATAACTAACATTTAGTATTGACTTTTTTATTAAAGTTATATATATATAAAGAATTTGATACCACAATATATAAAGTGTTATATTTTTACTATACATTTCTTCAAGTTACTTTTTCTTAGTCTCATCATTGCCAGATGGTAGAATAATTTAATAGCAGCAATAAAATAAATGTAAAGGTGTTCAGACTAAAGAGTAAAAAAATCCTTTTTGATTTACAAGATTATTCATGATATATTGTTTCAAGACATTGAAATATCACAGATTTAAAAATAATATAATTCCATTATCAATCCAACTGTCAATTTCAGAATAGCCACAGTGCATGTAATATGTCTAAAATATTAAACTGACTACACTAATAAAATCCTAAGCTTTTTCTCAAAAAATTACTGGATGGTCCTGCGTTAACATAATTTATCTGACATCTCAAACAATGCTATCTTTTTTGCTCTAGTATATATTACAAAATAGTGGTGATCATGAATGCATTTTATTACTCTTGATATTAAAGTGGGCATGTATATTAAGTATATTGAAAATTCCATTTTAGGTAGAATAGGTTATAATAAGTGGACTTGACTGCTTATTAAAAGTAAATTTCAAATGTCTGTATTTTGAATTGCAAGCATAATTATTCTATCAATAGATACCTATTACATGGTTTTTATCCCTTAGGCTACTTTTATGATAAATTACACTGGAAGATTTCCAAGGCTAACAATTCTGCATGTAAAATCTTCTGATTTTAAGTATTTTTAAATTAAAATTTGTATTGATTTCATATAGTTGTTACAAAAAGTCAAGATAAACGTTGTGGCTTAAAGCAAGGTTCATAGACAACAGCTCTGAAGGTCAGAAACTCAAAATGACATTGTGCTAAAATCCAAATGTGGCTGCATTTCTTTATGGGTACTCTAGGAAACATTGGCTTATTTTGTTTTATTTTTCAGTTTCTAGAGCCCAAATGTCTTAAATATGTCTCTCTTTCGTCTTGAAGTCCATTTGTGTCTGGATATTTTTATATGGTGCCCTGTGAGGACATTGAGCCTAACAAGATAGTTTAAAATATTTTGGGGGGTCCTTATGGTCAGTTGATTATGAACCTTACATCAATCATCAACTGCATCATTATTCCCCCCTGTCATGGAACAATATATTTACAGGTTCTGGTGATAAAGATGTGGCCACGTTTGGGGTAGGATATAGTATCTTCTGCATATAGAGGATGGATCGATAGGTAATAAATAATAATAATAATAGAAAGACAGATAATTGATGATTGAAAAGTGTGCTAGAAATGAACAAAAGAGGGAAATTATTATAAATAATTATCTTATATAATTTTATGGGCTTATTAAGCAGGCTCAAAGTCTAGAGAACAGGCATCCGGGAAGGAATAACTATCAAATAAGCTAGACTCTCATGCCGATGGACAAAATCTTAACCCTACTGTCATTGATTCATGTGTTCTTTCTCTCTCACGTGAGTTCACTCAAGAGTCTTGGTATCCTTCATCATTTCTGGTCCCGATCTAAAATCCCTGTAAGACTGAGAAGAATTGGGTAATACCAAAGCAATGAGGCGGAGTACCTGACCCTGACCCCACTCCTAAAATACGTTTGAAATATGCATCAGAGATAAATCACAAGGGGCCCAAGGAAAAATAAATTCCATGAAATGTAATCAGTGACTAATAGTAAAAATAATCAAAATATAAAAAAGTAAAAGAGTGAAAGTGGTGAAGAAACACTTTATTTCTGTGGTACTATAAAAAATAAGTGAGACGTTGTAATTTGTAAAAAATAGAATTATTTACAGTTTTTAAAGACTGATGATTCCAAGATCAAAGTGCCACCATGTTTCAGATCAGATGAAGCATGCTCTCCGCTTCGAGGTAATGCTAAACGCCTGGAGATGAAAACTCAAATATGCTCATGTGGCAGGCGAGACTAAAATAATTGAGACCATTTCTTCAAACTGTATTCTAAGGAAACCAATTCCAGAATAACAAGTCTACTCCATGACCTAGGCATCTCCTACAGGCTTCTCCTCATATTTTCAATATGTTCAGAGCATAGCACCAATAAAACAAAACAAAGTATAGGAAAGGAATCATGCTTATAAAGTAAAAAGGTGATACAACAGTTGATTTATGAACATATGCATTCAGACATATTATAAGCTTGTAGCATATCTGTGAAATATTTCCTCTCAGTTTGTCCAATATTTTGCCTTAATTAACATTTAGAAATATAAGCACAATGAACAAGAACATTGTTAACTGTTACTCTTTTTTAAACACAACTTCAGTGAATCCTGTCTGCTTTTTGTCAATTTTTATGGACAATGTTTTGTCTCAGGAGTAGTGGGAAAACAATTGTTAATTCCTTCCTGCCTCAGGCTAAAATAGATAAAGCATCCCTTTGAGGAATCCTGTCTTAATCCCAGCTTCACGTCAAATTGTTCACCTGCCCTCGCCAGCTGAAATTACCCAGCAGGAATTACCTCAGCACGATTAGGACACCCCACCCCTTCCACAGATGAAACCCCCTCTGCATGCTCAGGGCTGCTCTTGCTTCCACGGAGCTGGAACAAAGGACAGCTTTTCCTTCCTTGGTTGTCTTGCATTTCTCCAGAGTGTGTAAGTAAGAAAAATTAAACCTCACATTGTGTTTACCATTAAAGACATGCTCACAGCCTCACACTTGACAAAGTCGCTGTCCTTAAGGCACCCAGCCCAGTAGATCCATGTTGCGGGGAGGATAGTCTGCTACTCTGGTGGCTGTCGGGACAGGAGCAGCCAAAGAGATAATAGCTAATGCATTCAGATTACGTTTCTTTTTCATTTTTATTAACCTAAAATTTCTCTGACTAAAAGCTTTTAACTTAGACAGTGGTCAGTAAATTCACCATGTTAACTTAGGCAGCTTTCCGTCTCTTGTTAACCATAATAATAACAAAATAAGAAATCATAAGACTCAAATGATTCCTATTAGTATCTATTCATGAGCGTATCGCATTGCATATCTTGAAAATCTTTTCTGTAATATGGTTAAGTTTGATTTATGAGCAGAGGCTTAAGGAAAGATGGTAAGTCTTTAGAGGGTTTTTCCCTTTAAAATTTGATAATTGTGTATTCCAAACACTCTGAGAAGTATTGAGAACACAATGAGAAGTATTCATTGCCTGCTCCTGGCAATGGAAGATGTTAGCTCCTTCTCTATGGTGCTGTTGAGCTCTTTTATTAGAGAACACCAAATGATCAAATCTCCACAGCAGATTCAAAGTTCGGACAAGCCTCACCATTTCTCTAAACGTATTATAGTGCTAAAGATTCAGAAAAAGAAAAGGATTCTTCCAGTGCCAACTTCTTGAATGAGCAGCTCACTGAAAATACTGGGCATACAGACCCAAATGTTATCCTATATTTTTATTTTATGTAAGGGTTAAATGTGCAGTACCCTTGGGAATACATTCATCTAAATAATAGTAGGTTTGGGTTGGAAGAGATTTCAGAGCTGCTCCATTTACAATCTGTGCATGGAGTGAGATCATCTCATTATAGCCTTTTGTCATTGCCCTGGTGTAATATTAGCTGCTAAAGGATTAGTTTTTCCCATGGAGAAGCTATGAACAAGTTCAAAACCAGATACTGTCTTAGAATATTCAAGTAAATCAACACAGTGTTTAAGTGGGCATCAGAGAAATAAAAAGGAAACTCCCGAGAAGCCAGCATTGGTTGTCCAAGAAAGAGAAACAACTTCAGCAATATTTAGATATGTATTAGGGCCTTAAAAAGATGGAAAAAATTAGTAGGAGATATCAATTAATTAGGTTGTAATCATTCACACAAACAAAAAAGGACTAGTAGATTTTCTGGGAATGAATATAAGAATATAAGAATAGTATTAATGATTCAACCAAATTAATGTAAGCAAAAAGAGAAACTGTCATTTAATTTTAATTACCATAAAGAAATAATTTGGAAATGAAAAATTAAATAGACTATCAGTCTGAAGGTAATTATAAAAATGTTTCTGAGGATTTAAAAATTATCTCTAGATGTATTTAAAAGAAAATATATTAACACATGTTTCTGAGATTATATGATTAATTTGAAAATAAAGTCAGGTAATACATGATTGATGAATGTTCCTACATTTCTTTGATTTTTTTTTTTTGTGTCAGAGTTTGAACTCAGGACCTTGTGCTTATGAGACAGGCAGCAGAACCACTGAGCTAAATCCCTGTCTGTTTGATTTTCTTAATTACCAGATGTGTAATTCAAAGTTTTTCCAAAAGTATACTTGACAATATTTCTGTTTGATTAAAGATATTTAATAAAAATTTCCATATTCATCCTTAATTAACATATATAGTAGGCTAATGGTACTCACTCTTATTTTGTGCTTCTCTTTTGAACTTTCTTTTTCATATTGTGGGTTTTCCCTCAAAATCTGATATTCTTGATTGTGAATTTATTGGTGAGGTAATAACAGTGCTAGTGTAAATGTTATGCAAGTGTATTGGACTCCATTGGAAGGTTGTACTTTTAAGGGTGAAACGTAGCCTGCAAAGAAGAGTTTATACATTTGTGTATACATTTATCACTTTTAATATTCATGACTTTGGGAAAAATAGCAATTAAAAATAGCTAAAACATTCAATGGTAAAATATACCATTTAACCTAATTTTATTTTCTTTAATATTTTAGCAACTTTAGCTAGTTTAATTCCTGCAGTTGCCCTATGAGTTAGTTAGCAGGACTTTAATCTAGCTTTTGTATTAGTGAGACAGGTGTCAGACATCCTCATGTATGAGAAAGTTACCCCAGTTTGTAATTGCACTGATCCCAATGAACTAATTTCCCACAAAATAAATAATTTCACTAGAGACATCCACTATTCAAGAGATTTATTTTTTTCATCATCACCTTCACCAAAATCTTTAATTTACACAATATTCTTCATGTTTAGCAAATGAAAAACACAACAAAAGCTCTAGGTCATTTTAAGAAGAAAAGTGAACAAACTAAGAGTTTGTTTCATTTGTAATGTTATAAACTTCACTTATTGATGCTCTCCTTTTTGTCTGCTTTTTCAGGTTACCAAACTGACTTTCATAAAAAGTAAGTGGGGCTTGCTCCTATCTGTAGCTCATCTAGTCCCTTTATACTTATCAATTGATATTTTATATATATCTATATAATGTGTCTAATAGGTCAACTAAAACTCTTGAAAATTTCTGTAGTAGTTGTTTAAGACTTTGTATTGCCATTTCTGAAATTATAGAACTAATCAAAAAAGAAACAAAAATAAAATAATTTTTTTAATTAAACATTTATTTATTACCAGCATGTCTGATCTTTTGGAAAGCAGACTTCGGCTCTGGCCATTCGGACTACTGGAGGGCAGTATTTTCTGAGGATAGCAGACTTCTATCTCTTGAATCCTACCTGTGTGTACACCTTGGTGATGTCATTGTACCTGCCTTCGGGGGGCTGATAGTCAGAGACTGGTGGTGTGTAATGTGGCCCTTCCTTCTCAAAGGGGAACCATCTGAGGTCCCGCTTGATGGCCTCAGCATAGAGCTCTGGGGACTCGAGTCTCAGCTCCCGCAGAGCTTTCTGCTGGGCCTCCAGCATGGCCCTGACGGCGTCCCTCTCCGTCTCATGCTCCTGCTGCTTGTACAGTGCCCAATTATTTAGCAGCAGAGCTCTCTGCTCATTCTCCTCAAATGGAAGCTCCACCTGAGGTCGCTGTCCTGACTTATCCCAGTACTTCAAAGGGGTAATAAAATCTTCGATTGAAATAAATCGGTTAAGATGTTTAAGAATATTTTACTCTAGGTAATAAGGAAAAGAGGAACTCTTTCATGAAGATGTTTGGTAATACTCTACTAAAATAAATCAGAATATATTTACATGTATGTATATATTCATATTACATGTACACAAATAGCCACCAAGTTAACGCCTTCACTCTTAACGATGTGATTTCAAAATCAACATGACAGGACATAAAAGCTGAGGCCATTAAATTGTTTTTTAATTGAGTTTATTGGTACATTTTAGGGATACAGTACAATTACATTCATTATTGGGATCTTGTACCTTTACAAGACAGGTCTTGGTTCTCATTTTTTCCCCTTGTCCGTGCCCTCCTTCACCCCCACTGAGACCATTAAATTCTAAGACCCTAAAAAAAGAAATTAAGGAAAATATTTCTTCTTAAAACGTTATAAATTTCTTTATTATTTGCTATGACAGAATATGCTGATTTCTTAATCCATATCATTAGTGTTTTATCACATGTAGAATTTCTTAGATTTACAAATACATCTGATACATTTAGCAATTATTAACTTTAATAAAAATAAATGCTTTACATTAATGTCCTGCACTCAGACTAATAATCATTATATTCAAGGATAAGTAAGAATTGGGAAGCCTGATTCTTCAATATTATACAGAGTATTTCATTATTTGTTCCAAGCAAAAGTATTGTACACATATCTTTCAGTGTACTGGAAAAGTTTTCATTATATTTTCTACTCTTCCAAATATGCTTAAAAGTATAGTATGTAGAGTCTCTAAATTCCTTGCAACTCACAAGTGGTAAATTAGGACAATGAAATAGATCCATGTTGAATTTTCCTTTAAAGAATTCCCACTATGCATTAACAGAACTCTACATTATCTGACAGAGACTATGGAAACTTTAAATCTCATCAAATTAGAGAGCCAACTCCATGAACCAGTACACTGATTTTAAAAATTCATCCTTATAGTTATATTTTTTGAAAAACACTTGGCACCATAATCTATATTAGTTTAGGTTCTCTAGAGAAATAAAATCCATATAAAATGTTCACCTAATTATACAAAGGATTCATGAGGTAGGCATACGAGATCAGAGGCAGAGGAGTCCCAGTGGCTGTCTGCAGGACTGGAGGTGTAAGCATCCAAAATGGCCATCTTCTCACTGCAGAGATGGACGAGGCAGCAGGTGAAGCTCATTTTAGAGTTACTGGAGCAAGTCTTTGACAGGAGGCCAAAAAGTCTGTTTTGAAAGGTGAAGAGCCTATACTGGAAGCTTAAAGAAACTAAAGTCTAGTCTTCAAAGGCAATATCAGAGACCAGAGTCTCTTAAAAAAAGGAATCTTCATTCTTCATTTTTCCCTCTACTTTCTGTGTAAGCTATAAGACTATTTGTTGGTGCCACACATACCAGGGATGAGCCTCTCACACTCTTTTGCTGCTCTGCTTGTCAATCTGCAGACACATGCAGAATTTACTATTCTGCTATGCTCTTTTTACTCGTCAAGTGAACATATCAAAATTAATGATCACACTTACATTTCTTTTCTTTTTTGAGACAGAGTTTTACAGTGAAGTCCAGGCTGGTCTTGAGATTGCAGCAGTCCACCTGCCTTAGCCTCCCAAGTGCTGGAATTAAAGGTATGCACCACTACATTCAGACTGCTCTTCATCTTATTGCAGTGAAATATCTTAATTTGGTGAAATCTATATCATCACATATTCCTTTTATTGACTTTATTGATTTTTGACGTGAAGGTTGTAACTTTGTGTTTATATTTAGAACTAAAGCATTTTCTCCTATCATTATCTGTAAATTTTATAATTTTCATTTGGAATAACATTAATTTTGAAGTAATAAACATGTGATTGATCCTGGAATACTTGTAATAAAGTCTTTCACTTTTCCATTGAGCTGTTCTCCAAACTTTGTGAAAAACAAGTTGGGTATATCAACACAGATATATTTCTTACTTTTCTTTTCTGATTCTCTAATCTCTCTCTCTCTCTCCCTCTCTCTCCCTCTCTCTCCTCTCTCCCCCTCCCTTTCACACACACATACACAATATATATATATAGATATAGATATAGATATAGATATAGATATAGATATAGTAGAGTGATCCTATTTTATCTTTCATTTCTAAATGTTTTTAGCCAGTTTAGTTGTAATTTTGGATCAAATCATATACACAAATGCAAGAATTGTGCTGAAATTTTGATGAAAAATGTTATTTGACAGTAGTTTCCATCCAGCAGAGATAAGATCCCAGCTCACTATGGTTATGAGAGATTCCGTAAAAAGGAGGTGATGTGAGACCGAAGACTGAGGACCGGAGTCCTGTGAAGAGATTCCTTCTGAAAGCACAGGCCCAAGTAATGGAATGACCTCCAAGTAGGTCTTACTTCTTAAAGGTCTCACTGCATCTTAGCAAAGGACAAAGTTTCCAAACTACTAACTATTGAAGAAATATACTTAACCATATCCAAGCCATAACAGCAGTAAAGCAAGAACAGAAAGATACCTTTCTATAGGCTCAACATTGTCAAAGTCTGGGCCCCTATCTCGTCCTTTGCTGGGATATATGTGAGAGGGATAGACTCTTTTCATGTTTTTGGGCAGAGAAAGTGGTTATTTCCAAAAGTATTTTATTTGTATTGTTTTCCTAGGCGGTCCTTTTCTTATTAAATTTTGTAATTTTTTAAAAAATCTTACTCTGTTTTGAGGGGCACCGTGTTGTTAATGATGCCAGATCATCAGCTCTTTGAGCCCCAAGTTTGGGATAAGGAAAAAAAAGGAATCCCAATAAGCTCATCCCTCCCCTTTTTGTTTCCTAAACAGCACACATCCCTTCCTCACCTTTGAAAATCTTACTAGGTTAACTCTGCATATGTAAAACAACTGTCCATTCATTTCTTTCATCTGTTATATTTTTATACATATGGAAAAAGTGTGAGCAGTCCATCTTTCCAGAAATGTGAGATGCACATATTCAAGAGCTTTTTATCTGAGTTTTTAGAACTAAACACAATTTATTGTAAGAAACATGGTAATTAGATGCTAAAATTTTTGATCCCAAATGCAATAAATGCTTGAACAAAATCAAAACAAAGATCGCAGTGTAAAATCCAGAAAGCAATTGGTCAAACTATCAGTCAATTATGTTGGTCAGTGATATATATATATTTCTGAACCTTTCACATAATAAAAGTATTATTCAACCAAAAAGACTGGAAATTCAAGAAACAGGAGAATTAAATCAGCATATATATATATGCAATTACAGCAGAGGATTTATCAGATTGGTGTACAGGAGAGGAGGCTAGAGAGTCACCAAATGCCTATCTGCATACTTGACAGACAGATCCTGTACCTGGAGGGCTCAGAAAAGAGGGACCAAGTATGTAGCCCCAATCTGAGGCTTAAGGCCCGGAAGCTCTTTGGAGAGTCCACGGGTAACACAAACACTAAAATATGCAATTACAGCAGAGGATTTATCAGATTGGTGTACAGGAGAGGAGGCTAGAGAGTCACCAAATGCCTATCTGCATACTTGACAGACAGATCCTGTACCTGGAGGGCTCAGAAAAGAGGGACCAAGTATGTAGCCCCAATCTGAGGCTTAAGGCCCGGAAGCTCTTTGGAGAGTCCACGGGTAACACAAACACTAAACCCTGGAAAAGCTGCATGCTGTTTCCATAGATGTCGGCAATAACGATGAGCAGCTGCAGTAGAACTGAGCTTAGAAGCACTGGTTGGTTTTCTCCTTCTGCTTTTGTGTAGTCTTGACTGCAGATGGACAGTGCTGCCCACCTCAGCGCAGGTCTTCCTCTCTGGTCAGTTCACCCTATCTTAGCTGCAATCCCTCTCACAGATGTACCAGGACTCTGCTTGAATACTTTCCTAAGTGGCAAGCTGACAGAGAGGTTAATCTTTACAGAGAACTATTAAATATATTTTTAAAGTCACTTATAATAATACATCAGGCCTAATTAAGCATAAAATAGTGATTTAGATAATATCTCAAATTAAATTGTTCAAATATAATGCTAAAGCATTTGGTGGATTTCAATATAGAAATAGAAGCATAGTATAATAAATGCACATTAAATATCATAGTATATTTCATCTCATATCCTCTCTTTCCATATTTAAAATCTTTATTTTGCTAGCTTTGGAGGGATGATTAAATTTGGCATACATTTTAAGCACTGATTATTGAAGGAATGGTTTCTGTAAACATAAAATGGGAAAAATATAAAAGAATTAAAATTGCAAATAAACCATTGAAATAATCTCAGGCAGTCAGTGTTTTAGATTTTTATAAAATTACATGCCACTGAATTCCAGATGTAGAAACACTGACTGAATAATGCCTCTAACATGTAGATTACAAAGTAAAAGAAGAAACGGAAAATATAATTTGGTTAATATCCAAAATCAAATACTAATACTAAACAAAAACCTACCACCCAGTGACACTTGTCAAAGATCTATTTTTAGAATTTTTAAAAGCACAAAATTACAGATAGAAACAAATCAGTAAATTCAACTTACTGGTATAGGAAAAAATAAATATTAACGAGTAAAAGAAAATGGTTTCACTGGAATGGAAATAGTCTAATTCTTTATTATTGCAGTTGACTACGTGGTTGTGTATATTTACAAGGCATTGAAAACTGTGCATCTCAAAGTACATTTTAAGTAATTTAAAATTATGCTTGATGAATCTTATTTTTTTAAGTTTTAAATTTAAAAAATTAACACACATTAATTCTAAAATATAGTGGCAATTGGTGTGATATTTCCTTTTAGGCCTATAGCATGCATGACCAAATCCAAATTCCCTTTTTCTATCTCACCCTACCATGCTTTTTAGTCTCTAGTAATCACTATTCTACTCTCAGATTAATCATGGTTAGCTTCCTAATATGAAAGAGAACATGGAGTACTTGTCTTTCTATGCCTGGCTTATTTCATTTAAAATAAATTTGAGTTTAGAGAATAATATTTATAAATTTTCTGAGTAGTTGGACAAATATGTACTTTGGATAATTTTTATCTAAACTGGAGATAAACATGACAATTTACTTGAAAGAAGCCAACTTATGTATTATTAGTGGGCTTTTCTTTAAAACTAGCTGTTTATTTGAAATATATTTTCATTCAAAAGCAGAGGAGATATAAAAAATAGAATATGAAAACAGAGGTGACAAATATAATGAAAGTAGAGAGAGAAAAGCAACATGCTTTTATAATGTCTCTAAATAAAGTCAATTTCTTCAAGAATTTACATTGCAAACTGTAAATGAGAAAACTGTACTTACTATAAGAGGCATTTTATATATATGTATGCATTGCCTCCACCTAGAATTTAAAAATCAGATATGTGCCAAGATTTTAAAACTCTTTTTGTTCAATGACATCAGATTTTAAAATTTAACATTGTCAAAGAAAACTTGTAGTGGAGAAGTAAAATAGTCACGTAAATTTGTATTCAAGATTATTGCATTAGGAAAAAGGTGGATTTAAACTTTAGCTCCTCGGGAGATATTTTAAACATTGGGATAGGCCCCTGGCAAAGCACTTGTGGGAAGATCGGTGAATGTGATTAGTCATTTGTGTTTGCTAATGCCAGGCTCCTACCCTTCCGCAGACACTGGAAGACAGAGCACTATATTTCTTGTTGATTATATTTCAAGTGAATGGCTCCCACGTCATTTGGAAAGGTGTTCCTTGGTTATAAAGTTAGCACTTACACTTCACAGGGGCAGAAAATTACAGGTTTTCCAACACAAATGCTATGAGCTATGCAGTTTAGGGGGCTATTTTCAGGCAGAAAACTTCCTAGTTTATTTAGGGAATTTTAAGGCAGTCTTGAATGTAAGATAGGTACAAAGACTCTCAAGATACTAGTAACCCCAAAACCACACCAAATGAACATTTCACTATGCCTGTTTGATGAGATTCACTCAAAGTCACTGTAATAATCTATGTTGGCCTATGGGATATAATAAAATAAGTTGTCAACAAGTTTGGATCATTTTGTATATTTAAAGTCTAGATGCAAAGTATATTGCATAAGCACACTCAATGTTCTCAATATATAGAACTCATGTATTCTTAGTTTGATAAACTTTATGCATCTATACAGTATAACTAGCATGGAATCATATGTGCTTATTTATTTCCATATCAAGTAAAAGACATGATATTTAGTGCCATTAAGACAGCAAATCTATGTCTTACTCTATAGAACAACCATTCAGCTAGGCATACGAGTACTGGGTGTTACTCCAACTTCTCCTTTGTTTTTGTTTCAAAGCACTCATTCCCATATCTTTATTTACACTTTTTGTTCTACTTCTTTGTTTCTATTTTTCTAAATCCTGTGACCACTTTGATTGTAAAATATTCTTGCGCATTTCTTGAACTCAAAAATTAATTCACAGAAGTTACATTTCATTTAGGGCTGTCAAACCTTTAAGACTACCTGACTTTGAGTGACAAATTGTCAGTACAAACAGAATGCAGCAAAAAAGTATATTAACCCTATAATCACAGTTTAAAAACAATGTTAAAGTTGTTCATATGACATGCATGTCAATCAGTTACAAATAATAACTTAAGCCATTGAATTTAAAAGTCAATTTATTAACTAGCCTAGATGTTGTTCCACTGAGTTCCTGTTAACTTTACAGGCTGCCAAAAGGACATCGTTCCCCTCCTTTGATGTCCTGACGTAGAGTGCATCCTGGCCTTCCAAACTGTCAGGATTCCAGTGTAGACAGTGTACTAGGAAGAGCCACATTTTTCACCTGATAATTAGATTTGCACCCTGACTTATTCTTTATACCAGATTGAGTTTTAGCTCCAGTTTGAGCTCAATTTTGGTGGCAGAGATCGTTTTCTTTTGTCTTTATCCCTTTGGCACTTTATCCCTAACACTGGCACTAAACCAAGTTTATTCCAGCATCTGTCCTTCTATATAATGAGTTGTCCCTCTTTTTCAGCTGTCTCGGTGTTTCACTGGAGTTTAGTCTTGCCAGAAGCTTTCAGCTGCAAATAAGAAGCAAGGCTTTCTTCAGGTAACTGAAAGGAACTTCTTAACTTGTAGGCTGACAGGTCAGGGAAGTCAGGGTCACAAAGAAAGACCTTTGGATGCTATTTGGAGTTGCTCCAGCCAGGGACCGACAGTGGCCTATGGGGCAATCTACTGACCATGTCCAAGCACCAGAGCAAGAAAGGTAAGACAGAGCTTTCTCATATGGGCCATCAAATGTTCTGCATGGTAGTGTTTGAAAGGCTTCTATGTGAGCAGTGAAAAACTTTCCAAGAGTAGAAAATGGAGATATTTTGTAAGTGGAAAGGGGACCAAGAGATAGAGGGCAAAACAAGGGAGGGTATGAAAATAATTAAGATGTGCTATGTACATAAATCCCCACAAAGAATGTAATGATTATGTACTGCAAACATGTACTGATAAAAATTAAAATTCCATGTCCAGGCTTGAATATTAGATATTTACTTTGTAATTATATCACTTAAAAATGTGTGAAATTAGGGAACTATATCATTTTTCTCATAGTCATAAACAAAATCATTGATAGATATCATTTGTCAATTTAGATATGATAACTAAAAACAAGCTAAATGAGAGTGGTGACTTGCACCTGCAATGCCAGAATTCTAGGAAGCTGAGACAAGGAAGATCAAAATTTTGAGCCAAGCCAGAGGTAGCTCAGTGCAAAGACTTTGGATTCAATCCCCAACTCCACAAATAGAAGTAAAATATTCTTAACAGAATATAAGAAAAATGATTATAATAAAGTAACATACTAAAATGTAATTAAAATTTATTAAAATATAACTCACTATAATTTTAAATCAAGAAGGTATCTATTTAAATATAATTTAATTTCCATTTCTTATATTGTACCACTGTAAAATTTTTGCTTTGCAGTTGATTTTGGAACATTTTTTGAAATAGTTTTCACTGCTTCTGAAACAATTAAAATTTCAGAAATTAAAAAAATAGGACAGATTCAGAAGAGTACGTAATTAAAATTAAGTAACAGTTCTCACTACTTTAGAAAATTTAAAAAGAATTGTATCAATTCTGAAGTTGCTAATTACTTTAACAATATCTCTAAAACAAAATATAGGATACAAGCTGATAGTTTACTGCAAAATTTGGATTTGTTTATTGCTTCATCATTTCTAATTGTGAAATATTCTCCTCTATGCTATGTAGTCAAACACAGTTATTTCCAGCTGAATTTCCTATTAACTTCTTCCTTTGCTGTCTTTGCATGTCACGGACATAGTGTTAAAATTTGTCATTCATAATAGAAGCACAGCATCTTTAAATTTTGTAGATATTATCTTGATGTATGCTTAGTGAGATTAACATTAATGTCACATTATGGATATTTGAGTTTTTAATAAAGAGCCAGTCACATATGTTCCTTATAGAAGCATTATGACATAAACTCTTACACTTAAATTGAAATTTCTAAGGCCAAAGAAATTTAGAATCTAAAAAAAAAAATAAATTCATTCTGTCAAAGGTAATGTCATTAGGGTGTTTCCACCAATAGACTATAAAGTGATGTCATAGGAGTATATAATTGTCTTTTTATCTCAGTCCATGTTCTGCTTCTGGTGTATATGGACTTAAAATATTTCTTATATGGTTACAATTCTCTCTCTCTCTCCTCTCTCTCTCTCTCTCTCTACGTATATATATATATATATATATATATATATATATATAATTTCATAATAACAAAATATGAATGTAAAGGAGAAATTATAATTATCAATATAAGAACAGCATACACTCCTCTGTTAATACATTTATGAAAAAGTGAAATACTTAAAATTTTGAAGAAGATACATGAGATGATGAGTAATTATAATGTTAAATAAAATCTCTAGGAATAAATGCAGTTTTGTCATCGGAGCAGGAAAGTACATATTTTATGAATATACCTGCCTAATGGAACTGGGATACAAAAAAAAATCCATTTTTAAGAATATGAGCTGCTCTGGAGGTCATTGGGACAGGAACTATCATTATTAGGCAGTAATTTATATATATATAAATGTTTTTATGTATTTATATGAAAGAATTAGTTTGCATTCCAATTTCCTGTTATAGAAGCTAAGTCTATGTCTGTCATGTACATATGAAAAAGGCAAGACATTGAGCAAAGTCACTGCACAGTTTTATAATCGATGATCATTGCGCTCAAGATCACTGGAGTTAGGATCAATGTAAATGTTCTTATTTTTCTTAAGTGCTGAGTACATTTCAGAAAAGAAACTAGCATTTTTATTCTTCACTTATCTCACAAGTAAAATGAAAATATGACTAATATCTAAATCATCATGCTGTGCAAATATTATGATATAAAGCTCTAAATATAATAACTGTTTAATAATTATTGGTTAAGGGTCAACTATTACCATATTTGTTACTAATTTAGGCCAGTGAAAGATCTTCTGAAATTCATATATTTTCTAGTGAACATATTTTGGATTTTATTTTTATGTTAGCTATACAGTGGAAATGGATTTTTAATGTAATGTGATAAATAAAATAATAAATAAATATTTCAATGTTTATCAGACCAAAATTTCCTGAAGAAAATTTTCATTATGATTTTGGTTTATTGACTTTAAGAATTAATGCTAGTAAATATCTAACTCAGAGTATAAAATTACATCTTTAATTAATTTTCTCCAACTGTTACATTAGTATATTCCAGTGTAGTTTTGTAGTGTTATTTTAGACAGATGAGTTAGGTAGAAATATTATAGATAATCAGATAGGGACAGGTCCTCAAGAAAGTTAGGACGAAGGTGAATTACATGACAGCAGACACATCAATTGGAAACCAGGCCTCAAGACAAAGCCAAGATGCCTAGAACTATTCACTTCCTCAAAGAACAAACACTGGGCCTAGTGAAGTCTAGACAATAATGAACCACTCCATTGGGTGACCAGAGTCCACTCGACCCACCACTTTTTAGCAGAATCTTGGTTCTTCCCATCCACACTTGTTACGTGACTTGTTCCCCAATTGGACCACTGTTCCCTAAGTGACTAGGCTTGTAACCTTATTGGATGATCATGGCTGTGGCTCAGGCTGAACCCATGTGGGTTTCACCCTATGAAACTCCTCTGTAAAATGGGGTTCCCCAGGCTACCAACTCAGACTATTCCTGTCCCTCAGGAGCTTTCCTATCAATTAAAACCTTCATACTCTTAACTTCCATTGTTCCTAAAACCCATTCTTCAATTTCTAGAGAACAAGAACGAGGCATACCACATGGCTAACAAGTTGGGAGATGTATTTCATTTTTCTTCTCTGGTATTATTTCACATAACAGCATTAGCAAATTATTTGAAAAAGATTTTGGGGGGTACCCTTCCCTTTTACAAAAGTTCTATGTATGTATTTCTTGTTAACCATCTTTTATTTTGTTCTTTATAGTTTGATATTCTTTTGTAAAGGCAAATTTGTAGGAAGGAGAAGGAGAGAAGGAGATGAAAAGGGATAAGGATGTGTTATCTACACGTGCCACCTCCCCAGAGCAATGTATCATTAAGTAATGCAAACATGTGTTAATCATTTTTTTTAATGCATGATTTTCGCATGTTGAATAGAAGAACTCGGAGTGCACCTCCTCACCTTTTCTCAAATCTCAAAGGAAACCATTTCAGGTTTTAACCGCCAAAGATAATTTTAGCTATGCTGACTAGTGTTTCTCTGCCTAGTTTGTTGACAGATTTCATTCTTTTTTAAAGTGTTAGACGCTATGTATTTGATATTGAAATAATCAAATGGAAACAAAGCCTTTGTACATAGGGAAGGGAGAGGCCCCAGGGGAGGGAATAAGGTAAAAGAAAATAATTTTTTTTTAAAAAAAAGAGAAATAATCAATGTAATTATTCTTCATTCCACTTATGTAGACTGCCATATGGACTCGGCTGCATTTGTGAGGCCAGTTTTGCATCTCAAAAAAATACTAAAATATTTAGGAGTAAGTGTAGTACGTTTAAGCTGCTATAACAAAATATTATTCTATAAACTGCGTGGTTTAGAAATAGCAGACATTTATTATTCACAGTTACGAGTTCATGAATTGCCTTCTTCTATGGTAGCGGTGGATGAAGGGGATCTCCGGGACTTTTTTGATAAGGTCACTAATCCTATTCATGAGATCTCTATCTTTATGATCTAACCATGTCACAGACACTCACATTTCACTGCTATCAACTTGATTTCAACATACAAATTTGGAGCAGAAACAAATTTTTGGACAAATACCGAACAAGGTAGGATCAAGAAGTTAAAGGCTGTGAATAATGCAATGGATTTCCATAAGATACGGAAGCAGACCCAAATCAGTAAGAGGATATTCTATACCTTTGGGTTGAAAGAATCAGCACTGATACAATGTCTATATTACCCAAAGTAATGTGCACGTTCACTGAACATTTAGTCAAAACTTCATAAATCTTTTAAAGATGGGAAAGGTACCAAGAGATGGAGAGAGGAGGGCAGAGGGAACATCACAAGATTAAGAAGTAAGATGCATCACATAGATGTGACAACTGTACATAATACATGTAATCATCATGTATCATAAAAGAAAACCAGTAAAAATGGAGCAATGGTATCTAGATATAGAGAGGGAAGGAGAAGAGATGAAGGGGAAAAACGAATCAAGACGTGCTAACCTACTCCTTTAGTTGAATGCTAACCTTATGTAGTAAAAACATATACCAATAAAAGCTTCTTGAGAAATACAATATGTTTAGCAAAGACCCACATATTTCCAATATTCTTATGAAAGCAAAAAAGATTCTGAATAGCCTACACAGTTTTGAACACCAATAAAATATTTGGAAGCATAATGTTTCCTGATTTCAAAATATATTAAAATCTATAGTAATAAAAATATTATTATGTGGGTTTAAAAAAGGTACATAGAGCAACGAAAAAGAACAAAAATCCCAGAAATAAATCTACTCATATACAGCAAAATTTTGTATATCAATTATACCCTAAAAAGGGGGAAAAATAGATACCATTGATAAGTGTTTACAAGATCAATACATTTTAAATCAATGTATAATAAATAATTGATATTTTTCTAACTTTGATTATGTACTTTAAACAAATATTAAGTGACAGAGAGGAAATCAATCTGGAGATTTGTCAAAAAACTAAAACTACGCATTCCATTTTACCCAGCTATTCCCCTTCTAGGTGTCTTCCCAAAACAATTGAAAACACTCTGTTAGAGGAATACAGGTACATTCATGGGTGTAGCAGTGCGATTTCTCATAGCTAAATCTTGAAAGCAGCCCGTATGCCATCAACAAATGAATGGATAAGGAAAATTTGTATTTACAGGCAAAGGAGTAATACTCTGCCATAAAGAAGGATAAATTTGAGTCAAGTGTAGGAAAAAGGAGGCACTTTAAGAAGATAATGTTAAGTTAAATCAGATTCATGGGCTTAAATACCACATGGCTCCTCTTATATGAGAAACTCAAGATATAGGTGAAAAGAATATAAATAAAATATAAAATAAAAGTTAAATAATAGGAAAAAGGGAGGTAGCTCTTTGCAAATGGGAAGGGAAACAAGAGGTGGGGAAGGGGAGAAGGAGGGGATAGGAAAATGATTAAAAAAGACAGAGATGTGTTTGATATGTGTGCCAACTTGCCACTAGGAATGTGATCATTATCTCCTAAAATATGTATTATTAAAATTAAAAATTATAAAAAAGGATATAGAGCCAAGAATATTTCTCTTTATTTTCTTTCACTCAGTGGATCTTCTCCTTTCTTCAGACACACCATAAATTCTCAGTTCTACGTTATCAGTTTTAATATATAGCTAGATAGAGATAGATATAAATATAGACAATAACAAAATTATATTCATACTTTGGACCTTATTTACAAATGTCTTAGTAGATGCAGCCTAAAGATTCTCTAAATTCTCTCTTAATCTTTGTGAGCATCATAGTTTTGCTGAGGAATTCACTGGCTTCAACATTATACAACAAATCACAATTTCAATAAAAGTAACACCTCTGAGAATACGTGTGTAGTATTCTAAATGTTTTGGAGACTTGCTATAGTGTTTTTTCTTCCTTCTTTTGCTTCTTTTTTCTTCATATCCCTTAAGAAAACCTCGGGCTCTTGATATTGCAGTAAATTGCTATGACTGCTATGCTGGAAAAGAAAAGTGCACTCTGAGCTCTGAGGCCCAGGGCAGCAGCACATTGTGTGTTCTGTAAGGTCAAGAATGTCTTCCCTCAGGAAGTTTTGAAAGAACAGTATGAATAATAATTAGGAGGGCCAGATCTTTCAGGAAGAAACAATAATATTTTGAAGGGCTGTAGGAAAAATAAAAGCAAAATCCATTCTCTCTCTCTCTCTCTCTCTCTCTCTCTCTCTCTCTCTCTCTCTCTCTCTCTGTGTGTGTGTGTGTGTGTGTGTGTGTGTGTGTGTGTGTTTCTGTGATCATCTTAGATTTAACTAGTCCCCACTGACAATTAGATTTAACTAGTCCCCACTGACAATTTTACCCTGAGTTTAAGCCCACAGGGGATGTTCTAAAATTGACTATGGACCTTGGCTTACACTTCTATGAAAGGCTTTTGTGGAAAGAAATTTGCTTGGAAGATATTTTTGGAATGATATGGGATTGTCTGCTTTTTTGCAAATGTAAATAAATAAGCTACACTTTTTTTTTCCTCCTCACCTTCCCTCATGTTACATAAGCCATACTGCAAAGGCATTTCTGGGAGATCAAGACATGCATCTCTGGACTTGAATGAAATACACAAGGTTCGGATAAATAGAGAACTGTTTGGGTTATTATCTTGAAATGGCAAGGTAATAACATTACTCCAAGTAATGACCAATTCAAGGGTTTGATGAACATTTCTCTGGCTCGAATATAGGTCAGATTATACAAAAGAGCTTTGCAACAATTTTGAGTCACTGCTCTGAGGCTTTTCTTTAGAAGTGAGCAACATCAAGACTGGTTACTTTTTTTTTTCTCATGAGTTTATTGGTACATTTTAGGCATACAGTACAGTTACATTCATTATTGTGATCTTGCACCTTTACATGACAGGTCTCGGTTCTCATTTCTTCCCCTTGTCCCTGCCCTCCCTTCACCCAACACTAGTTACTTTTTAAGATATTTAAAACTGAGTGGGAAATGAAAGAATATTAGTGTCATAAGGACTTGCTTTATCATATGAAGAAAGTAGAGATCTTAAAGAAAAAAGTTATCCAAAGAAAAAAAGAGTATAAAATGTACGCCTAGATAAGAGATATTTCAAATCACATTATAGTATCACCTTCTAAAACCATATACTTCCATCATCTTTTCTGCCTTCCTACAAAAGCATAATAATCAAAAAATCTAAGTAGTAAGTGAACAGAAGAGGAGACCGACTAAAAACTGGAGATGAAATAATTTAAAACAAAATCTGGAAATAAAATTGTTCACAGAGGAAAATAACAGTGAGACTAATGGGTGATGGAACAATGCAACTACTTTAAAAGCTAAGAAGTAATCATTTAAACACAGGTATCTAAGAGGAAAAAATCCACCTCTTTCCTCCAAACCATAAAAACATCCCCAGATATATTTCAATGTGTAGACTTTAAGATTAGTTAAAAATAAACCTATTCTGACTCTGAAAATATTTGAGGTCATTGATGTATGGAATTTAACTGAGTCTACCACAAAGCTCAACTACAGATGAGATTCAGGCCTCCATTCTCAGAATTCAACAGATTAAATGTCATATTATTTCTGAGTTATAAATTAATGACTGCATTCTATACTGTCATTTTATACCAAACGGCCAGGATATAGAAAGCTATTACAAGTATTAATTAGAGATAGAAGCTAACAAATTAACAAAATATAAAAGCCCAAGAAAATTAAGATGTTCAGACTTTTGAATAGTCAAGCAAATTTAAAAGGGTGATAAATGTATAAGAACAACAACTTCATGAAAAAAATTTTCTACTTATTTCTATTTGGCATGATATATTATATAGATTTATTTTAAAAATTAAAAACTTATTTCATACTTACTGGATATACCCCTTTTGGAAATAAACGTATAACCATTACATACATTTGAATTTGATTGACTTGTATTTTATTGTTTTATTTTTTTGTAAAGTAGTTTATTGTTTTAATTGGGTATTATAACATATATCTTCCTATCCAATAATGACTTCAGTACTTTCAAAATCAAAATGATAAATACACCACACATCCCACTACAAACTCTATATTTTCTGTAAAGTTATTTGTATAAGTGTGGCTTTATTTATTTATCTATCTAGCTGAAATTCACTGCCAAAATAATAATGTGGTGTTTTATTTTTACTGTAAATTCCAGTTTTAAAAGTTTATATAGTGCTTCTTTATCTTGTCAAGCAAGAGTTTTGGTAATTTTGTCTTTTAATGATTTTGTCTAGTTTTCCAAGTTGTCAAATGTTTTGGTATATATTTATTCAAAATACTCCTTTATTGTATATTTAATATCTAAAGAATACATATATATATATATATTTATTTTTACTATGGATGATTTCTATCTTTTCTTTTCTGATTATTCTAGTTATATATTATTAGTTCATCAATTTCATTGACTGCTGTAAAGTATCAGCTTTGGAATTTACTGGTTTCTCTATTATTTCATTTTAATTTCTTCCAACTTTTGTTGTCTGTTTTATCTTTTGATAATTTCTATTAGTATATCATCAAGTTAATTTACTTTGTATTATTGTTCAGTTTTTCACTTAGTCACTCTATTTCAGAAATATATGTTTGCGTTCTATATTTCCCAGTTATATCTTTTTACACTGTTCTGTTTCTTACTGATTACTTATACTTCTTTGAGAATATTCTTATGTTAAAAATATCATATTTTATTCATTTTAGTCAGTTATAACTACACTTCTTCATAATTCCTCTAGAAATTAATTTGAAAATAATTCTAGAAGATAAAGGTAATGGCAGAACTTAAGAGAGTAAAGATTGTGTCTGAACAGTTTGTTCTTTGCATGTAGCAGTTATTACACAGATATTCAGATATATTCAGAGAACATATTCAGAGATATTCAGATATATTCAGAGAATTCAGATATTCGAAGATAATGTAGTTAGAGAAATTTACATAAAATAATAAATTAAGTTTAAGTGAGCCAGAGTGAAACATAAACTCATAGATAAAATCTTGTGCCATATCATGTCACAGCCAAGGTACTACATTTAAAATGTTCAATTTGGGCTGGGGATTTAGCTCACTGGTTCTGCCAACTCACAAGAGCAAGGTCCCGAGTTCAATCCCCGGTACCAAAAATAAATAAATACAATAAAATGTCCAATTTTATCATGAGATAAGTGTAAAAATATGCCAGAAATGATATGATCATATCGAACATTTTGCAAAACAAAAATTAAGGAAATACATCATTACATATTTGAAAATTGTATGATCAGAGGCTTCATAAAATTGAATATTTAAATTACCAAAACATAGTAAATAATCACTAAACATGAACAGTCACTCATAAATGAAAGTTTTAACTAAAATTAGAAATTGTACAAAATTCCTGTGGTTAAGAAGATTACTGGAAATTTCATGTGCTATTGGTATAAGAGAAAACTGAAAATCTACTATAAAATCAAACACATTTAGGAGCTATGATATTGCAGCTTTACACTTTGTAAGTGTCAACAGAAATGAATTCATAAGGTCATGAAGAAAAGTTCACAGATTAGTGCTTATAAAGAAGCTTAAGGGACAGGGATTTAGCTCAGTAGTCCCACCACCTGCTTTGCAAGCCCAAAGGCCTCAGTTCTATTCCTGGTACAAAAAAAAACAAAAAACAAAAAACACTTAACTATGTATAAAAGAAGTGAAGCAACCAAATATCCATAAAAAATAAAATGCATATAATCTTTTGACATGATCAAAATCAAATAAAATTATTTAATAAAATATTATTAGTATTTCAGGTAGTACAACAGGCACTTCAACAAAAGGATCAATGCACCAATTAAAACATTTGATTTAAAAACAAGAACATGTACATAGAGTGATAAAAATCAGGATATCTTTAGTTTTGCAAAGAGTAAAATTGGGAATGATACAAGATATTTAATTTCTGCAGATTTTTCTTTATGAACAGTATTACGGTACAAAAGAAGTTAGATTTATGATAATATATTAAGCTGTGCACTACATATACATATTTTCAACATAAGCTATGCTTCAGTAAAACATTTATGAAGTGTTCATAAAGATTTGTGTAAGCTGTAAGCAGTGATTTAGAGAAATCTATAAAACAAGAATATAACAAACTAAATTTGAACAGAATTTTTAGAATAATTTTTCCACTTAAAGAAATCAATAGTATGCTTTAACATGAGAAAAATGCCACTACAAAATTGAATAAAATTCTAACATCATTTATAAGGTAAATAACACACACAAAATTATCAAGGAATTATGACCCATTCAGAAATACAACTCTTTGCAATTTTTTTTTTGTTTTTGTTTTTGTACAGCAAATCAAACTCAGGATTTAGGAGGCAGGCAGCAGCACCACTGAGCTAAATCCCTAGCTCAGTTTTACAGATTTTTTAAAGCACATAAAATGTTGGATACTAATTCATTATAAATATCACTTTAAATGTCAATATTGTCCATGAAGACATTTGTAGATTAAAAGTAAAAGAGTCAAGAAGCTACATCAGGGGCTGGGGATTTAGCTCAGCGGTTCGGTGGCCTACCTTGCAAGCGCAAGGACCTGAGTTCAATCCCCGGTACCAAAAAAAAAAAAAAAAAAAAAAAAAAAAAGAAGAAGAAGAAGCTACATCAGGCTAATCCTAATAAAGTGAAAGTGTGACTTGGTATATCAATCTCAGACAAAAATATAATGCAAAGAAAGGAAACTTTTAGATAAAAATAGAATAGCAGAATTTTCAAGAGATATAGTAACCCATGTTTTTATCTAACAATTGAGCTTCAAAATTTGAAAGCCAAAATAATAAAGCTATAAGAATAAGAAGATAAATTAACTATTACAGCTGCAAACTTCAACATGTGCCTGTTAGAAATGCAAAGATAAAGCAGGCAAAATTTCAGTAAAAATATAATTGAGTCTAACAATACCATTAATCAAAGGCATAGAGTTATAGTTAATGCCTATGTATTATTTCATTTAATGAAACAATAGACATTCTTCTCAAGTGGAAAATTTACTAAGATAGATCATATTCTAGTGCTTCAAAAGCACTTCAATCTATTTACAAGAATAGCAGTCATACTGTTGGGGACCAGCCATGACATGTATAGATTACTGGGGCCAAATTACAATCCCCACAGTCAGTAATCAGACATTGACTTGCTACAAAAACAGAGAAGCTTTGTGGAAGGCTGCAGATTTCCTGGCTGACTGGGACATAATTTCCTAAGGCGAGTTAGTAACATCAGCCAAGGGTAGGACCAAGAAAGTACTCAGATACGGGGAAAGATCTTAACTTGCTTCTTTTGTGATGCTAGACTTGTTCCTCATTCTGCTACCTCACTTATGCTTTTCCAGGAAAAGCATAGGACCCCTCCCAGTGCACTTATCACTGGCTAAAACAAATAAACCAAGCCAATAGGTCTTCTCTATTGCCCAATCTGAGGCAATAACCTTCTGTTCCCTTGTAACCAAAAAACTTGTTTTTGTCTTTTCTTTATCCCCCCCTGTACCCCACTGAGCAGGCACCTGAGTATCTGCTTAGCTGATTGGCATTTGGTAACTCATGTAGTGTCTCTTCTCAAATGATGATAGAATTAAGTTATGAAAGACAACAAAAAGAAGGTTGGAAAACAAAATAATATTGGAGATTTAACAGTACACAATTAAGTAACAAATGAGGAATAACAGTTTAAATTTAATTAAAAAGAGCTACAGTTCATCAAAATACGGGGGACATAGCCACAATAGCACTTAGAGGAAAACTGGTAGTATTGGAAGAATATTAGAAAAGAAAAGAAAAAAAATACTATCATAAATCTAAACTTTGAAACAAGGTTAAATTATATATATATATATGTAAATGCAACAAAATAAATAATAAAAAGAGCAAGAATCCATATAAAGAGTATCAATAGAGAAACATCAATGAAATAAAAATAAGCTTTTAAAAATCATGAAATTGATAAACTTAGCTACTTTAAGGAAAATATATAAATTGTTACTAAAACAAATTAAAGAGAGTACATCACTACTAATGCCATTGATGTTAAAATGATAGTAAGGGAAGGGGATACAATGAACAGATATATACAAATTTTATAACCTAGCTGAAATTGACAAGTTTCTTGAAATATACAATTTGTCATGCTCAGATAGGAAAGATAAGCCTGTATTTATTTTAAAAATAATTTCTAATTAATAATCCAAAACATTAAAGTCCTATTCGGGAACTAAATTCTACCAACCACTTAAGTAAAACATTAAACCAATATTCGCAATCTCAGAAAATTCCGTTAAAGGGAATATTCCCTAAGCTTCATTCTATGATATCCTTTCAAATATCAAAACAAGATGAAGACATTTCAAGAAAACAGACTGGGGCAGGGGATTTAGCTCAGCGATTCGGTGCCCTGCCTTGCAAGCGCAAGGACCCGAGTTCAATCTCCGGAACCAAAAAAAAAAAAAAGAAAAAAGAAAACAGAT
Source organism: Fukomys damarensis (assembly GCF_012274545.1). Classification (NCBI taxonomy): domain Eukaryota; kingdom Metazoa; phylum Chordata; class Mammalia; order Rodentia; family Bathyergidae; genus Fukomys; species Fukomys damarensis. The sequence goes on from NW_022900926.1 coordinate 77,968,769, forward strand.
CAATGTTCATCAAGACAATTGATATGAAACTGTCAATAAAATAAAAAATAAATCAAATCCAACAATTTATAAAATCATTACATACTGTAAGCAAGCAGGATTTTTCTAATTATGTAAGTCTGTGTTAACATCTGAAAATCAATTAAGGCCGCAATACTAACTGACAAAACTGTAAATGTTAAGTGAAAGAAATCAGATGCACAATCCCATGGCTTCTCTTTTATGAAAAGCCCAACATGTGAATAAACAATAAAATAAAATAGATATTAGGAAATAGAGAGATACAACTTACGGAAAATGGAAAGGACCAAAAGATAGAGGAATAGGGATGGAAACCGGAAGGAAAGAAGGAGTAAGAAGAATGAAAAGGGATGAAAAGTGAATTAAGACGTGTTATATGCAGGCACCTATCACCCACTAAAAATGTATCGTTATGTACTGCCAATAAATAAAAATTTGAAAGAAAAAAATTACAAGATCATGTTGTTGGGATTGGGCTGAGGGGGTGCCCTTTTATGTGAAGTTCCCAAGGAAAAGAAAGCACACAGAGCTAACAGAGCAAAAGCAGGAGCCAAAAGCATCTTTATTTCTCAGACCTTACATTAGCTGTTATGAGACACTGTCAGACATTAGGACATTATGTCCTGACATCGCCATGCTGCACATGCATGGTTATCTATGCTAAGTCACTCATATATTTTGGCCCCATTGGGTCTGCCCACTAAAGGACAGGGTCATGTCCTTACATGGCCCCAGGGTTTGAAGGGCCCTATAGCAAGTATTGGGAGCCACTCTACATAGCGTTGAGGGAAAGTAACTTCACCTGGGGAGGGACAAGTTCCTTATCAGCTTAGCTCATCCCACCTGTGGTTTGAAGAACGTTTTTGCTCATCTCACCTTCCTAATCAACATAAGCTCCTCATGGCCTAAGATCCTCATCAGCATAAAATCCTCATCCTTATAGGATTACCAGCAGGGTCAAGTTACCTAATACTTCCTCTTTTATTATAAGATCCTCATCAATTAGGATCACTGCTGCCCTCTGAATCATCTCATATTCCCTATGATCCTAATATATTTGAAATTATGCAAGTCTCTATTTTTTTTCCCCATTAGTCCTCACTGCCCCAGTTTCTTGGCAGTAGAAGAGCTGTTGGACCTCTGATAAGCAATTCTCTGCACATGTCAGTATAGAGAAAAGCAAATGAAATTTAAAAATGCTTAAAATTCAGCATTTGTGCCTAGGCACTCCATAAACTATGAGTGGATGGTAACTTCCCAAACTTGTAAAGAACATGTTTGTGTGTGAGTGTGTGTGTGTATCTTTTTTCTTAATCTTAAGAAACTAAAACATTTTCCGCCAAGATTAGTAACTAAATAAGGATCTTCTGTCTCATCACTAGTATTCAGCATTTTTCTGGAAGTACTAGCTAATGCAATAAAAAAAGAAAAGGAGATGGAAGCTGCAAGTATTGGTTATGTATTGGTGAAGGAGAAAAAAAATTATCTTTAGTCCCAGATGACTTGTCTAGTTTATGTGTAAGATTAAAAGAATCAACCAAAAACTTCCTAGAATTAATAAGCAAATTTATCAAATATCAAGAATGCATAGTTAATACACAAAGGTCAATGTTTTTCTATATCCCATTAATGAACAAGTAGAATTTACAATTTACATAAGTACAACCTTATTTTTATAGGAACAACTTGAAACAAAATGATTAGGTAAAAATTTAACAAAATATGTATATAAACTCTGTTGGAAACTTGGACATTCTGATAAAAGAAATTGCAAGAGCTAAACAAATGAAGAATTATTATATATTTATATATAGGAAACAATACAGTCAAGACACAAGTTCTTCACAATCATTTTATAGAACTCAATCTCAATGGAATCCAAAAGTTATTTAACGTAAATCAATAAACTCATTCAGAGCTTATGTAGAGATGCAAAATACTGCAAAGTCAATGAAATATTAAAAGAGAATAAATTTGAAAAATTTACAATAAAGGAGTTAAAGGATTACTAAAAAGTTACAGTACTAAAGATGGGATAAAGGTTGGACAAAGAATTTATAATATGGCAAGGGAAATAAACATAGATCAGAAACAGATGTAAATAAATATCACCAACATAAACAAAGGCACAAGGGTAATGCAAAAGAAAAAAAAAAGTTGCTTCAACTGGATATCCATGAGTTTTAAAAGATAATTAGACCCAAGCCTTAACCACTTAATAAGAAACACTTGTAATGACACCACAGCCTACAGATAAAACACAAAACTATAAAAGTCTTAAAAAATATATGAGAAAGTATAAAGTTGGGAGAATCAATGACTTTTTGCTCAAAACACAAAATCAGAACACATGAATGAAATAATAAGCTAATTTCATTAAAGAAGTCTCTCTTAGGCCAGGCATGGTGGCTCATGCCTGTAATCCCAGCACTCGGGAGGCTGAGGCAGGAGGATCGCTGTGAGTTTGAGACCAGCCTGGACTACATAGTGAGTTCCAGGTCAGTCTCCACTACATAGTGAGACCCTGTCTCGAAAAAAAACAAAAACAAACAAATAAAAAAGTCTCTCTTCAAATTTTAAGAGAATGGGCAACTAAGAGATGGGGGATATATGTACAAGACAAATTCAAGAAAGGAATATCACTTGTAAGTCTGCAAAGAAGACTTAAAAGCTGGTAATAAGAAAAAATACAATCTAAATTAAAAATGAGTGAAAGACCTGAATAGACATTTCAGTGAAGAAGAATGTAAATTTGTCATAGGTATGTGAAAAGATGCTTTCTATCATATTTCTTATGGAATTGCAAATTAGAAAACCGCAAAGTATTATTAAACATCTATTAGAATTTCCTCAATCCTGAATTATAACAACTCCAAATGCTTGTATGAATGTAGAGCAATATAAAGCTCTCTCTTTGATGGTGAGAACTCAAAATATTACCGTCCATTTGGGAGATAATTCAATAATTCCCTGCAAAACTAAACATAATACTTTTTGCATGATCCAGAAATTCCATGTCTTGACTTCAATGAGTCGAAAAGAGGAAAACCTGCCTGCAGATTCTTAGTAATTTATGTTAATACTTTTTGCATGATCCAGAAATTCCATGTCTTGACTTCAATGAGTCGAAAAGAGGAAAACCTGCCTGCAGATTCTTACAGTAATTTATGCATAATAATAATAATTATTATATAATAATAATAACATGGAAGTTATCAAGATATATTTCAGTAGTTGAATGCATAAACTGTGGTGCTTTCAGAAAATAAAATATTGTTCAGTGCTAAAAGGAATGACCTACCAAAACAATGAAAAAAATGGAAGAAAATTATTTTGACTAAATGAAAGAAGCCACACTAGAAAAGATAAGATCTTTATGATTCCAATATGATATTTGAAAAGTACAAACATATGAAGACAATAAAAAAAAGATAATTTAGCTGGCACTATGAAGAAGAATGGAATGATTACAGAGTATACAGATGGTTTTTTTTGCAGTGAAACTATTCTGTGCGGTCTTTTAATGGTGGACACGTCTTATATATTTTGCATTTGTCTAGACTTACAGACTTTGCAATTTCAAAGGTGAACTCTACTTGACCTGTGGAATTTTGATAAGAATTATTTGTCATTGAAATCCCATCTATTTTTTTAAAATGGTGAGCATATTGTGGAATGCTAATATTGAGGGAAGCTGTGCATTTCAGGAACAAGTATTTATGAGAACTTTCTGTATTTCACCTACAGTTTTACTGTGAAGTGAAAACATCTCTACAAATTGGAGCCTGGTAAAGCAAATATAGGTTGAAAGAAATAGATGTTCTTTAAATTCACCAATTGGGAAAAAAAAAAGTAAACAGTGGGAAGATTTGTTGAGAAGATTGAAAGACTTTCCAGACAAAGTAGATTACTACAGCCATTCTAGAGAACAATGTGGAAGACTATTAACTAATAATCATAAATGCCCTGATAATCACAAGTCTCCCTTTAGGATTCGCATGGTAATGTATCTTTCATAAGAGACAATACATGTGTTTATTAAACATGTTCATTTTATCATTATTGAAGCTAGCAAGTATAAGAAGTATTTTCCTTTAATGCCTAATAAAATATGACCTATCATGGTTTAACAAAATGGAATTCTGTACATCCCTGAAAAAGTAATAATTAATATATATATATTCTATAAATGAAATAGTACTAAGAAAAAAAGCTTTTAGTGGAAAAAGATAAATTGAGAGGTATATAATTATTTAGCACAGGATAAATTTTATACAGTTTGTGGAAGTTATAAGCACGTTCCAGTATAAAACATACTTATATTTATTTTCCAATGAGACATAAGCATGTAATCTTATATTAAAATAATCAGACAGGGTGTTTATGGATAAGAAGTAGAATAAAAATGCTGAAGGATAATGTAATATCATCCATAGTACACAAAGAAAACACAAAAGCCAACATTTTATACATTAGATATAATACATTTATATTGTAATATAAATTATATTCTGTATAACTAATATAATAAATAATATACCATGAATAAAAGATAAATATTGATTCCACTATACCTGATATCTTACGTTAATGGAGGTATTACCTTACACTTTTTATGCTACTAAAATATTTAGTAAGTACAAATCATCTTTCATTTCCTTGTCCATGAAGGTAAAATCTTGGTGTATGTTGCGCAGGAAGAAAATAGTAAGTATACTCAACTGAATATTTGATAAGTTATATATACAAAATGTATAAATTGAACCCATTTCATTTAAAATTAGTTTTCTGTAGCGTTTGCAATGCTCTTAATAATAGGATTAATAGTTTCATCAATCTAATATGAAATACAGTTCACTTATTGATTAATGCATTTAATGTGTATAAGTAACTTCATTATAAGCTTATTGAATATCTATGATCTTCTAGTATGTAAGAGATAAAATATTGTTTTTTACTTTAAAGAGTAAAGTGGACTGTATAGACAAATAAGTGGATTTTAAAATATATTATAGCATATTTTGCTTACATGTGACAGGATTCAGCCATTTTTGCAAGGTAAGACAAATATACATTACTCTGTAGAAGCTTATTAGAGATACATTACTCTGCAAATAAGAGAAACCATGTTGAATGTTTAAACTAACCATGAGTAATTGTTATTCTGACAATGATTTTTAATATGAATAACGTTATCATGTGTGACAGGATTAGTCCACTTTCTTTTTTCCTTTTTGTTTCATAAACAAAAGTCACCTGCTTTTGTAGAACCAGGCACCGTGTTTTGTTTGAAGTTCTAAAGTTGAGAAATAACAGGCTTTCTGTAATTTAAGTCTTATCTTGATATATCTAAAGGGAAATCATCTCTATACGATTTCTGATTATAACTCACTGGGCTGAGTTGCCACAAGCTCACCTGCAAATTATATACTTGATTAGTTGATTTTTAGAATAGTATTTACAGTAGAGGAAATCAAAGAGAAAGAAATTGGAAATTTATTATGTGTGAGTTAATTTCCTTCTCTGTTGCATAAAAAATGAAATATTCCAGTGGAAGGTGATGTTTGTATTCCTTTTCGATGATAAGTAACATGTGCATAGACAAAACCCTTGGGAGATGTCTAAAGTAAAAACGTTCCAGGAGAAGATACACACTTTTAGAGAACCATGAGACCTCATTAAAATTACTATTGCACTTCTGTGCCTAAACAAAGAAGAGAAATTTGAAAGGGTGGACACTGAGAATGGAATTGGTATGGAATAATCATGTTATGATAACTCTTCTGGGGCAAACACAGAATTAAATTTAGTATAAAATATTTAAAGCAATAAACAATTTTAATGAACATACTGGATGGATTTATTTGTGCTGTTAAAACTTTCTTGCATAACATGAAGGATGAATAAAAAGAATGCCAGAAAAATATGTATGTAAGAAATCATAAAAGGTAAAAGTATGAGAAAGAAAACATAGTTGAAGTGAGTGGAAAGGAGTTGACACCTTAATAATGTTGTTACCATATAATATTATACATGGGAAGTAGTAAAGAGTAATAAAATGAGAAATATAGGACAATCACACCTCAAGAGTCATATATTAATGAGAAAGCCATTTACAAAATAAGAAATGAGAGAAAGGAAGAAACAAAGAAAGAAATCATGAGAAGCAATTCATGAGTAGTTTCAAGTACTGGGATGTTTAGCTGTCAGTGGTCAATGAATAGGAACAATAGCAGAGGGAATATAAATGGTAGTTGAAATGATGATTATACATTTATGTTACTTAGTCCATAGAGCATTTTGCATAACACCTCAGAGGAAATATTAATATTCAACAGCCATACAAAGAATGAGAGGCTTATGAATGAGAATTAAAATAGATGGTCCTCCATAGATATTTTAATAATACTGGATGAGTTTAGTGTCACAGAAATTGCAAAGATGTATACTCAATGATGTGCTATGGAAAAGTCAATAAGCACAGAAAACAGTCTACTAAAATGCAGAATTAAGCATATTAAGGAAAGTATTAGTGAATGCCATTTTACTTGAGTTTTGGGGGTAAAACTTCAGCGCTGGTTGAGAACTAGAGTGTACCTAAGGGAATGGAAAAGGGATTGCAGAATATGCCCTAAAAACACCATCTACATTGTATATATGAATTAGAAGAGTATTCATCTCTTTACGCTGACATTTCAATTTATGCTTTTTCAATAGAAACTGTTTGCACTTAGGCTGAGCTCCTCCAAGGCATATATAGTACATTATACATATTCAGCAATTTTCCTTGCATCTATTTAAAATATTTTCCTAAGGACTTATTCCAATAGAATATGTCACTATAAAGGCAATAGCATTCACTCATTGTCCTTGTTCTGCCACTATTTATTCAATTCCAGAATTTTCTTGCATATGTATTTCTGTTAACATCATTTATTGGCTTGAAGTTTCAGTGAAGGACTAGCAACTGTGCAGGCAAGCTGTCTGAAAATATGAAGTAGTACTAACAAAGTAGAAATAAAATGAAATAAATAAAAAGACAAAAGGCCATAAACTTTATATATAAATGTCTCTAAATTTCGAATGAAGTTTGGATTTTTAAAGAAAATTTCTTTAAATCTTACTTTTGACATTTTATTGCACTTTCTGCCAACTGCATATATATTCCACCTACATATGAAAGTATACTATACACACACACACACACACACACACACAGACACACAGCAAATCTAAAAGCAATTGGATTTGAATTATCAATATTTTAAGTTTTGTAGATAATAGATTAAGGCTCTTAAACTAAATGAGGTATTAACTGCAAGAAAACATGCCTAAGTTTGCTTTGTTACTCAATCTTTGAATCCTGCCTTAACATTTACCTATTTCCTTACTAAAAATGTATAACATGTTTTCACATTTTTAGACATACAGCATTGCCACCATCTCATTTAGTTTCCTGCTGTTTTAATTACTTATGGTCAACTATGACCTGAAAAATGTTAAGTAGAAAATTTCAGAAATCGCACATAAATTTTACATTATGAGTCATTCTGAGTAGCATGATCAAATCCTGTACCATAGTGCAATGTGTCAGTTCTTTGTTCAGAGAATCCATACCATATACACCACTTCCTAGTTAGTTCTGAAGTAGTTGTCCCAGTTATCAAATCACCACTGACAATGTTACAACAAGTGTTCAGTAAACCTTAATTTACTCAATAATGGTGCAAAATCATAATAGCAATACTGACAATTCAGATATGCCAATAAGAAGCTACAGTATATTTGCTTTAAATGAAAGTTCTTGTGTTAAGAAAATTTTAAAATGCTATTAAGAAATTTAAAAATTTTTATTGAGAAATTTTAACAATTTAAAAAGCTGAGGTTGCTAAGATCAACAGCAAAAACAAATTTATCATTTATTATAAAGAAAGAAAAAGAAATTCAAGCTAGTTTTGCCTTTATGCCTCAAACTCTAAAATTTATGGCCATAGAGTAGGATAAATTAAGAGTAATTCACCTCACTTTTTCTCATTATGTCCATATTGCATCATCCTTTATCATCACAAGAAAAAGTTGAGTACAGAGTAAAAAGATATTTTGATAGACTGAGTTCAAAACACTTTTAATTCAGTCCATTGTAATCATTCTGCCTTATCATTAGTTACTGTTGTTAATCACATATTTTACCTAATGTACGAATTAGACTTTATCAAAAGTATGTAGATGTGGGAAAATATAGTTTGCATGGATTGTCTATTTCTGGAAATTTCCAGCATCCACTGGGATTTGGGGAGGGAATACATCAGGGTAGGCAGGGATTCCTGTGTGCTCATAGATTACATCCACCTCTTGGTATCTCCCCTTTACAATATTTCCTGACAAGAAACCTTTGGTAGCATCCCTTGAAACCAAAGAACTTAACACACAAATGTATTTTGGCCTAAGAAATATATTTCCCTTTTTAAGTGATTATCCAGATGAATAAAAATTTATCTATGAATTTATATAATCATTGAAAAGCCTCACAACATTTTAAAAATCTAAAAAAATTAGGTTCCTGGAATTACCAGAGACAAAGAATCTAAAATTGGACAGATTTTCAAACTCTGAATCTAACATTCTCTAGCATTGTGATCTTGAACAAGTCTAAGTAAAGTTTCTAGTATTTTTTGTTCATATGCACAGTTTTAAAAATAGAAATTACATATGTCAAAGAAAAAGTTCATCATAATCCATTTTTTTGTTTATGTTTTAAAAGGTTAGCTATTACTTATTAGCTTTTTTATATCCTCATGTTTGAGAGAAAAGTTTGAAGACTGACTACCAAACCAGTACTAAAGGTGCTGGAGTAAGCAGGTTGGACTTCCACTAACTATGGAAACTTAAATTCTACTGCATTCTAAAACAGTTGACAATAGTGTGGATTTTGGTAGCTTACTAGCTTGCTAGACTTAACAAGATTCCAAATAAAATGTTACATGAGACAAAGTCTTTGATATTTTCAATATTTTTTATTTACTTCTATTTGTATGTATTTTGAAAGACTTTTACTCTCTAACAAACTGTGACTGCATTTACAATGACCATTTGTTCTATTTGAGCTATTAATTAGTTCTTACTGATGTTATTCAATCATTAAATTTATCACTTCATTCTACCAAATTCTGTGAATTAGATATTATCTTAAAATAAACATTACTATTAAATTATAAATGGCCAATCGTCAGGGTCTAGTATCAGAGTCTATTACATTTTTTGTGGTTGTGACAAAATACTTGAGCAAAACAATCTAAAGGAAGAAAGGTTTATTTTGGCTCATGGTTTCGGAGATTTCAGCTCATGGTCTACTGGCTTTATTTTGTACTGGCGGTGACACAGAACATCATGGAGCAGGAGGATGTAGAGGAGAAGCCTCCTCGGCGCCTTACTTCAGCCAATAAACAGAAGAGAGGGAGGAAGTAGAAAAGGTGCAAAGGAGGGAAAGGAAAAGGGAGAGAGAGAAGAGGGACGAAATGGGGACCAGGGACAAGATAGCGTCCTCACAGTCATCCCCACGATCTACTCCTGCCAGTTATACTCCATTTCCTTGATTGCTATCACATTCCATTATTTCCATCAAATGATGAGCCCACCAGTGGATTGATCCACTGCTGAACTGAATGCCTTCATGGCCCAGTAAAATCCCTTACCACTAAAATTTATTTCTGGTGGACTGAGCCTCTAGGATCTAGATATTTCATTATCTTTCTCACCGCCAGTTTCATAATTTTCTCCTACTCCTTCAAAGAACAGTAACACATAGACATGACTTGGGAGGCAGAAGAAAAATCAGTACAGTTTCTAATCTTAAGGACTAGAAATGTAAAACATTTATTTACTTCTGCATTGTTCTTCATATTGATATAGCTTCAATTTATATATATATATCAGTAAAATAACAAGGACATAAATTAGCTATATGATTATTGAATAACAGATATTTACAGCAGGGTATGTAAAAGGGTTTTAAGTATAATCATCAATAGAACTCAAATAGAGAAATTATCTAATGTAAATAATAATCTCCCATGAGAGATATGAAAATTAATGAGTTAACATTTTTTAAACGATTTATAATATTTTAATGGTATTATGAATTTTATACTTGAACTTAGGCAAAGGCTGAGAAGTGATTGGTATTATGTTTTTTATAACTTGAATTTTTTAGTTAAATTTTCCAAGGAGTATTCTTTTATTATTTATCAAATTCAGGTACATGGTTTCCCTCCAATATATCTTACAATATACAGTTATAGTTTAAAAGCTGTAAATTATAAAGAAAGTAGAAAATACATTTTCTCAAAGGTACATATATGGGGTTAAAATAAAAAATACAATTTTTTTTACCAAAATCATTTCAGTACATTTTCGAATGTGGCTATAAAACTATCAAGTTCATTTAGATTATTATTATTGAATAATGCATTTATTCTTTATTATTACTATTGAATAATGTATTTATTCATTTTCAAAATATTGATAGCATCAATATAGAAACAAAAGAAATGACAGATTTGATACTCAGTGTGATTATTTGCTGTGCAGATATGTTATATGTGTGTTGCTAAGTTATAGAAGTGCCTCGGGAGAAATTTGTTATCAAAACAGGTATAAAAACCTGTATTTAAAACTATATGAAGGGGTGAAGGGAGGGCAGAGGTATGGGGATAAAATGAGAACCAAGACCTGTAAATGTACAAGATCCCAGTGATGATTGTAACTGTACTGTGTACCTAAAAAGTAACAATAAACTCAATGAAAAAAAATATATGAAAGGCAAATGATTTGGTTCTTTGAAAGTTTTTTACCTAAGACATATTTGTGTGAATTACACATTCCATGATCATTCCAATCATAATTTTATAAAATACACAATTTTAGAAAGTGGATGATTACTACTAAGCTAATTTCCATAATTCATAGAGTTTAGAACTGTAGGAAATAATAAAAAAATTTAAAATATTAGCTTATATCATGTCATGACTTTTTTCTGTGTATGACTACAGTTAAAAAATTAGAATTAAATGATGTCAGGTGTCATTGCAAAAATTAACATATTTAAAAATATCACAAAGTTTAATTGATATTGACATTATTTGTAAATATTTTTGGAAAAATCTATTTTGTAATTTATGTATTTCTTTTATATTTTATTTGTAAAGTATGTAATCATAATTGTTTGTTTGTTTGGTTTTCAGTTACCAGGGGTTGAACTCTGGACCTTGTTCTTGCAAGGCAGGCAGTGGAACCACTGAGCTAAATCCCTAGCCCATGCAATCATAATGGTGAAATATATTAACTTAATGCTGCTATTAGGGAGAAAAATGCCCACAAAAGCATTGTAATTCAGGTACTGAAATTTGCCTTTACAGCCAAGTTAATCAGCTAACTTTAAAAAGCTTTTTATCAAATATCAATGAAAACATCTAATTATGAAAAAATAAAATTCATTTATACCAATTTTCATGCTATTTATAAACCCACGGTAAATATTTGCTTCTGCTATTGCAAAGGACTGTGAACATAATTATTACTTTTATTTAGTTTCATGCTAAGACCACAAAACTTAAAGATTTCCATTACTTTTTCTTAATGGTAAGGCACTGACGTTTTCCAATTACTAGATATTTTTGTATCAGAATGATTTGTAACTTGGTTTATTTTATGCAAGTGCAAATGGGTTTTGTTTCAGCAGTTTTCACTAGCCACACTAAATTACCTACAGTTACAATTTCAGAGGTCAATTCTACTTACTGTAAGTGGATCAGAAAACTACAGAATCCCACCAAGGTGCCAGGGGCAAAATAAGTCAGGAGACATAAATGTTTTTCCCAGCTGCAGAATATTTTTCCACATAGGCAGCAATCAGAATTTCACCCTGTGCTTCTCTGAAAATGTTAGGTTTTCACCTCAGCCTTGGGCAAAGTCACCATAGAGAAATTCTAAGGTAAATATTCTCTAGATTTTGGAGAAGTAAGCCTCAGGGTAGATTCAGCTGCCATATAGACTTCCTATAACAGATCACAGAAAACAAAAATATTCCTGTGTATTGAAGGGAAGTTCCTAGAAGTGATTGACTTTCAACTAGATCTCCAAAGGACTATAGAATTCAGTTAGATGGCAGAAGATAGAAAACTGGTACACACATAAAAACAGTTTGGGATGTTAAAATCATTATATACACATTAATATATAAATAGCATAATGGGGCTGGGGGAAATCAGAATATATGGGAATTAATGAAATGAGATTAGAGAAGTAATTCAATGTCTTTATCAATAAAAATGTGACTTTCAGTATCTAGTTCTCCATTGTGAAGAGTATTTGGTTACATGTGAGAATATGGAATTACCCTGTGGATTAGAGGCACTTAACTAGGTGATGTGCAAAGCCACAGAAACACACACACACACACACACACACACACACACAGAGAATTAATGATGTATCCAAGCTGTAATTGTAAAGATGTGGAAATCTTCACTTTTCTGTCGTCATTGATGGCACAGTAATGTATGAAATGGTCCATAGACATTAGGAAACTAAGGATTAAGAATAGAATCCTGAAGAATACTAATTTTAGAAATTATGAACAAAAGAAGATAAACTTTTCACTAAGGTCGAAACCCTGCAGTGCAGCAGACGTGAAGACTTTTAGTGAATAAATCCCTGGGCCCATTACTCAGTCAATTTAAAATGGGAATTCAAACGTATCTTTTCTTACACTAAAGTGAATGACTCTTACTCTTCCAGTTCACAAACATGTATTTGGCAATTCAAAATTATCTAACAACATTACATAAATAGGCAAAGACTTGGAAAATCATTTCAGAGAAGTCAGATAGCCAACAGGCCATAATTTCTTGGGTAAGAAGGAAAAGTTATTGCTATTAGCTAGTGCAGACTTGCTCTAATGAGATTGTCAGTATAAAATGAGAATTTGAAGATATAGTATGTAAGAGAAAGGTACTAACTGCGAATATAAGACCCAAAAGAAACCGGAAAGTGTTATAACTAGAAAGTGAGACATTAGTCTTAAGAAAGAAAAAGGGCCAATGACAAAAGTGTAAAGAGCTATTGGAAGTTTGACTATAGAAGGTATAATCTAATCAATTTACAACATATGAAAAATAATTACAAGAAAACAAAATAAAAATTTTAGAAATCTTATTTTTTTTCACTGAGTTTATTGGTACTTTTTAGGTGTACAGTACAGTTACATTCATCATAGGGATCTTGTACGTTTACGTGATATATCTTGGTTCTCATTCTTTCCCCTTTCTCCTGCCCTCCCTTTACCTCTCCACCCTCATTTACAAAGACTTTGTTTCCATTTTTTCCTTTTCTCATATTTTTTCTTTTCCCTTACTTTATTTCCCCAACCCTACCCACTTCCCCTACACCTTTAGCCCTTTTCTTCCTATTTCATATTGTCAGTTATACAATTTGGATCTTATTTACACTATTTCGTTAGAAAAAATTATAGCTTTTGTGTACTGACCTGAAAATTTTGATATGTTCCACTATCAACAACAAAAAAATATATAGGACAGTGAATTAATCTAGATTTAATGTTTTGTTTTCCATTTGCATTGCAGTGTCAGTGAGACTAATACCACCTTTCAGGATAGGAACAACAAGTCTGGGGTATATATGGAAGTTTGTTAGTAGGCAGGTGGATATCTGGAATTTGGTGATACATAAAGATTAACAGTATTTTATAGATAATAATTTAAGAAATGAGACCTAGATTCACCTAGTTTTTTCATAAAGTAATGTAATGATCTTGTGTAAATTTTCTTTATTATTGTCATTTTTCTGAGCCTAAATTTCTGCCCCTGTTTAGAGGAAAATTTTGATCAAATCCGCATGTTATTATCATACTTCCTCTCTAATCAAAGCTTTCTTGATGTCTTTCTTTTACCATTTACTCTCCTCTAAATTCTAAACACCTGAACAAAAGGTACTGGCCTAATACTTAAGAAATCTTTATAGATTTCCACATAAGTTGAACAAAAGGCATTATTCTCTGAATCTTTTAAATTGTAATGCCTGTTGTGACCACTGATATACATCCACATCCCCCTACATTCCATCTGCCAACTAAAAGGCTAGTTTTATGCTGTCAGTGCAGATAAATTGTACTTCTAGGATGTTCTATTCTCTACAATTTCTTGTTATGTGGTTCAGCAGATCCTCAGAAAGGCCTATGTTGGGTTACGCCTCTCCACAAGACAGAACACAACTCTTTAATTTTTATTTTGTTTGTACCAGGGATCAAGCTTGAGGCCTTGTGCTTGCAAGTCAGGCGGCAGCATCACTGAGCTAAATCCCAGGGCTGACCGACCAAAACTCAATCAAATAGTGCCACATGATTCTTTGCGATTCCATGTCCCGTTCATCATTTTATTCATTGATTATGCAATGTGCTCATTTTCTGACCACAATGTTCGGAATTCTCCTTATCAAATTCCATCTCCCATAGCACATAAAGACTTATGTTCTCCCCAGGCACACTATAAGGTCATTCAGTCATTCTCTGTTGTAAAGATTTATTTCAAAGCACTTAGCAAATTCTGAACAAGAAGCAGTCACCAGACATTTCATTTAGAGTAACCAGCATATCTGTCTTAATAAAATGTTCATAAAAATCATTCCTCCAGACAGAAGGGAAGTGCAAATCATTATGTTCCCTACAGACTGTTTCCTGACATGCTCTCTCTAGCTCCCTACCTTTCCAACCTCCAGATACCAGGTTCTAGAGATGTTCCGGGATGGGAGGATGAGCATTTTAATGCCCTTTTGGAATCTCTTACAGTCTGAAGACCTATTGACCCTAGCAGTTTATAGTTGTCTGCATTTTTCTTTGATATTTGTGGTCTGAGAAAGGAAGAAATGGTCACTCATAAAAAAATAATCATTCCTGACTCAATTTATTTTCACAAGCACACATTTAAAATCTTATAACTTGACTTTAGGAATGTGACTTTGCTGTTACGATTTAGAGCTCTTAGCAGAGTTTATTTGCACAAAGTATGTTCAATAAAAATTAGTTCTTCTCAGTATACTGTATGAAATTGATGTAAGTTTACTTTTTAAGGAGGTACTGGAAATGTTGACCTTTAATGTTAAACATGAAGACAAGATTGGTATTAACTCACTGATAGAGACAGTGTGTAAGTTTAAAAATGTACTTCCTCTCACATCTCTGCAAGAAGCCATTTTACAAAATAATGTCATAGGAGGCAAAAACAAAGAGTACGTAACCATCTTGCTTTTTCTACATCTTTTGAATTTAGAAATTCATTTAGAACCCTCATTTATGCTATGTATCTACAGAAATGATTCCATATTTATTAAGTCCCTTAGACTAAGGGAATACAGAAAATAAACGATTCAAAATAATTGAAAGGGCAACAAAACATACTTCAAAAAGCTAGGGACTCTTCCTGACATAGTTGCACTTTTCCAGTTCAGTGGCTTTTCTTCTGAAGACCATAGGCTTTGTCCTACCACTCTGGTCTTCTTTCTTTCTCTCTTTTTTTTTAATTCCTTTGAGCAATTATTGCTCTTCTACTTGACCTCTGTTGCATAACCCAAAGCATCCACATAGCTTCTTTTTGTAGATAAAATTAATTGTTCAAAGGGGATTTGGTAAATTTTCTTTCATTGCTAGTAGGTCATAGTAAAATGTCCCAGGCCTCAACATTTACAATGACAATAAAAGGTTCAGTACTTTGGTCTTTGCAAAACGTACGTTAATTTTAGTATCTAAGTATTTATTAAAAATTGTAACAGTGAACAAGTAAAGTTGGAGAATGGGGGAAGTGTTCAAATTTTCTCTGCACCCTTTGTAGCAGGATGTGATATGGATTATGATCTGTACCATTTATTAATAGGAGTGGGTTATTTTAAGGTTACTAGTTAAAGGAAAGGAGAGGGGGAAATAAACCTGCTCCTTCCTAAGGACTTACACGAACTGTATAATTTGCTGACGTTTTAGTCCAGACTTGGTGTCAACTTAGTAAGAATGGGATCATTTCTGTAGATAAATAGCATAAATGAGAATTTTAAATCTAAATTCAAAAGATGTAGAAAAACAAAATGGTCACTTACTCTTTGTTTTTGCCTCCTATGACATTATTTTGTAAAACTGCTTCTTGCAGGGCTGTGAGAGGAAGTACATTTTTAAACTTACTACACACTGTCTCTATCAGTGAGTTAGTATAATTCCATTAATGCATTGAAATGAATAAAAAAGAATATTTGATTTAAAACATTATAACTATATCAGAAGAGTGAGAAAGTAAACAATCTAATATTTAATTAAAATTTATTCCATTTATAAACTATACTCAACAGGAGAGGGGAGGAGGGGGTGAAGGGAGGGCAGGGACAAGGGGAAAAAAATGAGAACCAAGACCTGTCATGTAAAGGTACAAGATCCCAGTAATGAATGTAACTGTACCTAAAATATATACCTAAAATATACCAATAAACTCAATAAAAATAAATAAATAAACTATACTCAACAGCTATTTCTGAAAATGTTTTTATTGAATCGCTTGCCATATTCCTGTTGATTAGTTTGGCAAAAGCAAGAAAGTTTATTTATTCATGCTCAGAATCACCTCTTTCCAAAGCCAGCACATAATGACTAATCACTGAAAATGATACTTTTTCATACAGCTTTATTTCACGTTTGAAAATAACCAACATCATACATATTAACACTACTTATGGTTGTAAGAGTCAAAGCCAGATGTGAGAACACAGGATCGGTTCATTTGTGGGCCTGTCCCTTAAATAAATGAAAATCTTTATCCTGTTTTCTTGCTTTATTTTTTATTCCAGATGGAGCCCATTTTATGAATTTTATAAGATTGAATGACTTTTACCACTTTGTGTTATCAATCAGTATTGAAAAGATCAAATAAACCATAAGGATCCTACATACCAAAACAGTATTCATTTTACAAAGTCTTTGCAAAACATTCCACATATCTGATATATCCAATTAGTGGTACTTTTGGTTTTACCAAATAATGTATAATAAAATTACTTTTGCCTGAATTTATAAATAAAATTTAAAAAGTAACGGAGTCAAAGGAATGTCACGACAAAATAGGTAGATAATCAATGTTAAATACATAATTCTGTAAAACTTCAATGTTTTATTAGTGAATTACTTTATTTTAAAGTACTGATTAAATTAAATACTATGTGAAAGACATGAAGAGCCATAAACTCAGTTTCTGTTGCTCTCTAGTTAGCATCTTTTTAAATGTCTAGGGCAGTAATTCAAAAATATCTTTTTCTGATGAATTTGTTATACAAAACCCTGGTAACTAAATGTTCTTAGATGTAATGTTTAAAATGTTTTCTTTCTTTCTTTCTTTCTTTCTTTCTTTCTTTCTTTCTTTCTTTCTTTCTTTCTTTCTTTCTTTCTTTCTTTCTTTCTTTCTTTCTTTCTTTCTTTCTTTTCTTTCTTTCTTTGTCTATATTAAGATAATTCTTAAATTCAAGTTTTTATAAGCATGTAAATAGCCATAATCCCTTATCTGAAATTGTTTTGGGATATGGGTTGTCAAATTCAGAAATGTTGGTATTTTTGTATTGTAATACATGCATGCAAGTATTCCTTAACGTCCAGTACAGTATTAAGGTCAGAGATTGATATCAACATGTATGCAGCATAATAGTAAGTGGAGTTAGCATTTATAACTATACTTACACAAGTTTGGTTGGAATTTGCCACCAAAGAATTTTAAGCAATATTCATACTTTTTTTCTTGGGTGCTCCTAATTATATAGGTGATAGTGAAACTAGGTTAAATATTGTTTTTTTTTTCTTTTCTAAGATATTTCCATGATGTCAATAATGCCAACTTGTTTGCATTATATTGCTTTTCTCAGTTTTCATTTAAATAAAATTATTCTAGGTAAAATAGTTTTACCAGTTTTGTTAAGTATTCATCTTGCTAACCCTGTTCCACTCTAATTTTACCCAGCTTATCAGTTGAGTTTAAATTTTGGGCACAATTTTCTGTATTTTATTGTCTCAAAATGACATTTTGCTTTCTTTCCTCATTCAAACATGTCCCCTGGGCCCACAGTTTAGTTCAGTGGTGCCACTGCCTGCCTTGCAAGCTCATGGTCCCAAGTTCGATCCCCAGTACAAAAAAATTATATATTTATTTCTAACTATCTATCTTCATGTTACTTCATCTTTCTGCTCTCATTTATGACATACACAAAAATAATCACTGATATGTGTATGTTAGTAATGGCTTATATATTGCTATATTATTTATGTAGTATATATGCTACGTAGTATAGTATAGTTATATTTATCATATTTGAAATAAAGGCTTCTAGTGTAGTCGTGAGGGAATGTGTATTTTCTTTCACTTATTCATTGGATAAACAAGTGTTTACAGGCTCATTATTTACCTCAAAATTGCATCAAATATATCATATTTTATTAGATAATGCAAATATTTCACATAATTAAGATAAATGGATCATAATCTTCTCAGAATCATTGTGATTACACCATAAGAACACACAAGAAGCCACTCTGAGCATCAATTCCTTCAAATATTGATCTTCACATTGATTTGACTCTTTGTCTTTCATAACAAACTCCCTGGTTGTGGTATCCAGTTGGGGGGGTATAGATTCCATATGGAGTAAACATCCTACTCTTTCTACCTAATTAAATTAAGATTTTTTTCACTCATACATTTTCATGAAAAAAATCTCAACATCCCAGTTCAATTGATTTCTACACCATCACTCCATGTTTATTTTTTTAACTGCTGTATGCATAGTGTCTTATCCACTCATTTGCACAATTCTTAGGCATTGGGCATAATTTACATAATAATTATAATTTCCATTTCCTTTTTCTCCTAAATACATAGCTGAACAACATTTTTCAATTTCCCTTGATGGGTGGAAGTAATTTATGATCTTCCTGCATCTCAAACATACTGCCAGTCCTCTTCTCTGTGATTTTCCCCAACCTGAAAGTTAAATATAAAGGAATAGGATGCAACGTGAATTAGGAGATAGTTACTCAAACAGTGAGAACTCTGATGTCATAATAAGTATGAAGGAACAATAGACAGCCGAGAAATACACATATGCCCAAAATAAATCATTACATCGAAAACTTCTTGGTGGTTGCTTATTAGTTAAAAAGAAGGAGCTATTTGATTGCGAATTAAATCTATTGAATATAAAATCATTTGAAGTGTTTAATTTTTAATTCTTTTTTTTTTTTTTTGAGATAGGATCTCTCTGAATTGCTAAGTTGCCCAGCACTCCGATTTGTGAGCTTCCTGACTGCCTTCCGTAGTGACGGTATTACAGGCATACTCTGTCACTCTCAGCTACTACATTTAAAAAAACAAGGTATTCGAATAGTTTCTCTGGTGTGAATAAGCTATAATAGTACATAAGATCCTAATGATATAATGGACAGTGCGAAATAGGAAGAAAAGGGCTAAAGGTGTAGGGAAAGTGGGAAGGGTAGGGGAAAGCTAATAAAGGAAAAGAAAAAATATGAGAAAATGAAAAAATGGAAATGAATTGTTTGTAAAGGGGTAGGGAGGAGGGGTGAAAGGAGGGCAAGGATAAGGGGAAAAAATGAGAACCAAGACTTGTCATGTAAAGGTACAAGATCCCAATAATGAATGTAACTGTACTGTATACCTAAAATGTAACAATAAACTCAATGAGGAAAAAAATTGAAAAACAAGGTATTAAAACCCCTACCCCCAAAAATCTTTACCTCAGATAGTTTGAGAGAACTATACTATCTTTACAAAAATCATTTTTACCGAAAAGGGAACATCCCATTTGAACTCATCAAAAGCACTTTCTTTGCTTTCTATATTCTAAAATACATTATCTAAATAGGAAAGGGAGGAGGGGGTTAAGGGAGGGAAAAGGTAAGGGGAAAAAATTAGAACCAAGACCTGTCATGTAAAGGTACAAGACCCCAATGATGAATGCAACTGTACCGCATATCTAAAATGTACCAATAAACTCAAGGAGAAAAAATAATACATTACCTTATGAACTGACTTTAGGATGCTCAGCATTATTAATTCACTTCCATTATTTTCTGATATTTTGATGAACATATTTCCTGATATTCTGCAATCATATTCTAGAGCCAAAAAATAGGAAGCATAAAATATTGTAGTAATGAAAGCATTGTCACTTAATATTGTTTCACAATTGCACCTTTTCTTATATACAAATATTATTTATCTTAGAAAATTTTATCCTTCTCATACAATAATAAAACAATGGAAAATGAAATGATGTAGAAAGTGAGAGAAAGAAATAAAGAAAAACCATGCCACCACTTTCCAAAGATGTAACATTTTCTTTCAGGATTCCCAATGTATAATCTGGGGACAAATTTTCTTTAAAAAATATTACAGGGTGACCTTGATTCATGTTTTTAATTTGTTTTATGATTTTGGAAGGCAGCTATTCTAACCACTATAGCACCAATGCTGTTTTATGATCTGGGGTGTAGATGGCTGTGTTTGTGTTTGTGTGGGGAAGGTGGCTGTGGTTGTGTTTGTCACTGGAAGTGCAAAATACTATTTCAGCAAAAGCTTTCATTTGTGAATCGAATTGTTAGCAAATGGAAGCATTTGTGAACTGAGGCTTTACTTTTCCTGCAAAATTATTGAGATGTAGAAATACCATTGCTCTCTTTTATATTTAAAAAAATGAACGTATACATGAAATGTGCTATATTCTAATTTCTAGATTATTTATAAGTCAACAGTTCCATGGGAATTGAATATTTAAGCAGATTCAGTCTTCTTCTCATTGGCCAAGTATTAAGTCTCACTCAGTAAGTTGCTGAGTCAAGTGACAAATGTGGAATGAGAATTACGTTAGCCAAAAGAGGCACCATACTTTTTGAATGCTGTGCAGTGATGATACTTTATGTTATGTATTTCACTCATATTATAGAAAGGGAACAGAAAGAATCTAGGAAAAGTAGGAGGAAGGAAAGAGAAAAAAGAAGAAAGATCGTTAAAAAAAAAAAAGAGGAACAGAAACCATAATAGCACTGTCCAATAGAAGGGCACAAGTACACTTTTTATGATAAAGTATAGGAATAGAGAAAATGTCATGACACTATGACCTTATTTAGTTCAAAAACATATACTTTCTTTTGAAAACATGCAAGTGATCTACTCTAGTAAATACTAAATTTTCTTGTAAACATACAATACACAATTAATTCTAAGAGATTTGTTTAACTTACTACTTGGTGATCTTGTTTGATTATGAAAGGGAAACATGAAAGTTTTCATAATTTTTAGGACATCTATCTTTACTCTCATAAAGTATTTTAAATATTCTAAATCTGTTACAATTATACTTATAAAAGTTTAGTTATGGGGAAAAGAAAAAAAATTATTAGCTTGGTTATTTTTGTGTTTAAATGAGCAGTTTGATTGGATAAGTTTGGATGAAGATTAATATTCTGATGACACATTACCTACACATCTCCATCAATTTCAATAAAAGTAATATAAATTGTTAATAAAATTTTGCTAAATCATGAAACATTCATTAGAAAATGAGTAAGGGGGTATATTTTCAGATATATCTCACTGTTTCTAAAGTAAACTGTAAATACATAGGAAAAATGATATAAATAAAATCAATGCATTTAAAAATTGTTCCTAAGAGTTCGCTTTGGCAGCACATATACTAAAAACTGCTCCTGAAAATGATAGCATAGAGCCCATAAATCCTTTGGATAATATTGACACAATGACAATATTAGATCATCAAATTCATAATTTGATGTGATTTTGGTATATTTGTATCTTCTTATAAAACATTCCATTAGACTTTACAGATTTCAATGTATAATACATTCAATTCTTTAGTCAATTATATTTCTAAGTATCTTATTCTCTTTTTTATTTTGTAAATTGGATTATTTTTAACTTTCATTTAAATAGTTTAATGTATAAAAATCAAACTAACGTTTGTACATTGATTTATTTGTTTTCATTATAAGCTTTGAGATCATGTCATTTTCAAAAAATGATTCAGCATTTTTGTCACTTGCCTAGTTTTTTAACTAGTTTTTACAATACTAAGTTGAATACTCATGGTGAAAATGGGGATTAGTAATTAAAATAGTATGGTATTGATATAACAAATGTAGTCCAATGGAATAGAATAGAGTACCCAGAATTAAATATTCTTGATTTTCATCATAGGAGTAAAGAGGAAAAAAAAAATTTTACTCAATAAATAGTTTTGGGACAACTGGATGTCCACTTGAAAAATAATGAAATTGAACCCATATATTTCACAATAAACAAAACTCAAGATGTATTAAAATCTTAAAGGTAAAACTTGAAATACTAAGACTCATTCAAGAAATCATAAAGACAAAAATTCTCAACATTTGAATCTGAGAAATGATTTATGGACATCATACCAAAAGCACAGGTAAATAAAATTTAAATAGAAAAGTTAGAGTATATTAAATAAAAGAGATCTTACAGCAAAGGGAACATCAACAAAATTAAAAGGAAATATATGGAAAAGGAAAATATTTGCAACTTATGTTGCTTGTAATATGTTAATAGTCAAAATGTACGAACTTTTATGACTAGATAGCTAAATAAATAATTAACTAAAAGGTAAATATTGGCAAAGCTGTAGAAAATTTGAAACGCGTGACACTGTTGGTGGGAATACAAAATGACAAAGCTGCTATGGAAACCAGTATGGAGGATAAGAACAGAAATATCATGATGCAGCAACCTCAGTTCTGGGTATGTACCCAAAGATATTGAATCCGAGATCATGAACAGATGTCTGTATTACCATATTCTCTGCAGTGTTATGCACAAAAGCCAAGAAATTAAATCAACCTAAACATTCAGGGACAGAAGCATTGATAATGAAAGTGCATATTCATCAAATGTTTTAAAGAAAGGAGGAAGTCTTGCTATTTGTGAAAACATGGATGAACCTAAATGGCATTATGCTAAGCAAGTCAGTTACAGATGGATTAAATACAACATGGTTCAACTTATGTGAAGACTCTATATCAGGCAAACTAATAGAAGTAGAGAGTAGAATGGTAATTTCCCAGGCATAAGAGAAAAAGAAAATGAGGAGGTAAAAATAGTAGAAAATATTACTTATACAACACATGTAAGATCTATTCTCCTGAAGTCTACTCAGAAGAATAGTGCCCACAGTTTTCAATACTCTATTTTGTTATCAGCGTGGATGTTATGTGCTCTAACATAGATGCACACACACATACATGTAAGTAATAACAATAATAAAGGGGGTAGGAATAAGTATTAATGGCATAGATTGTGGAGATGGGTTCATGAGCTTATATCTAAATGATTTGTACAGGTTTTTGTATATCCATAATACTTTTATACCATAGTTAAAAGAAAATAAAAATTCTGATATTGATATAGCTGTGAAATACTCACAAAATTTAAGGAAAGTGAATTTTAATATTGTTAATTATGTTCGCAATTAGTAAGGAGGCCATATTTAATATTTAATATTTTTCAGCTTTCTTAAAGAGAGGGAAAACATGAAATGCAGAATTAGAGCTTAGTTATTATATGACTATTTTGAAATTGAACCTGACAAAATTTCTTGGATGTATCGACCTTATTGGAAAAGTTAAAAAAGAAAACACAAAGAAAAGTGTATTAGAAAGATGTAATATAAGCTAGTGAGAATATTTTGCCTAGACACACACACAGGAGAAAATAGAAAAAGTCTTATCTAGCAAACTGAAAGTTTGAAGTGTGCAGAACAATTCAGTGAAGACAGCAACCAAATCCCTTTAAAAGGATTTAAATAAACTAAAAGACAGAGGGGCACTTTGCGGTTTTGCCTCAAATCGCGTCAGGCAATATGCAGAGAATTGATAAGCAAATGAGTAAAAATAGTGAAATCTTGTGCATGCATTTAAATAATTATTCACATACTAGCCAAAGAGATTCTGTACATGAAATGCCTAGTGTGCTTTTAAACAAATATCCAAGTTAATTTCCAGTTGAGAAGTGCTGAATGATCCACTGATAACCTAAATAGGAGAAAAACATTAATCATGAGATAGTTGGATTTTAATGATAGGGGATTTCCCTCCAGCAAAGTAAAAATATGCATTTTAGGATTAACATGAATTAAGTTTTTATGAAGTAGAGAAATTCTTGATCCCAACTCTCATTGTGTATGGTATATAACACAGAATTCAAAATCAAATATAAGAGCTTTTTTGTGTCATGGCTAAAATATTAATTGCAAAATGATTTAATTATCATTATTTTCCTGACTTATCGTACAATTCTGCTGTGAATATTTAAAGGATTTATTTGAGGCTTCTTTAAAAGCGAGTTGCTAGCCAGGCCTGGTGACATAAATCTCATCCTAGCATTTGGGATGCTGAAGATGTAGATCATGAGGTGGAGCGCTACACAGTGAGCTCAAGACCAACCTAGACTTTTTAGTGAGACCTTGTCTCATAAATAAATAAATAGTTGTTAAAATGAGCTCAAAATATGTCTTTGAATGAAATTCACCCACACAAGTATCATAATGTATAGCACGGGAAGGGTAACTATGTGTGATATCTTAAAACAATGGACTATTTTCTTTTTTTATCAATAACAACAAAAAATGACCCAAACTCTGGATGTACTCTATTACATGAATGGATGTGACAAATTCTTGCTTGAACTAAAGAACTTAAAGCTAAAAAAGTCTATCATTGTGTGCTTCTAAAAGCAGGAGCAGTTGGTATGTACACTGCAAATTTAGTTAAAGATATGTGCAATCCTTAATTGCAATATGTCTACTTAGTAAGAGTCACAAAAGATTAGTATATTCTGGGTGACATGTATGCTAGCAAATTGAAGGGGAAAGACCCAACCTAGATATAAGTGGCACCAACCAATAGACTTGTCACTTGGACAGAATGAAGAGGGAAAGACTTTTACATGCCTCTAATGGTCCACAGTGGCCATTGGAGCTTTTCTGTTTATGACCCTGTAAGCTTCCCTGATAATTCCCTTATATAATTATAGATAAATGTTAGATGGATTCTGTTCCTCTAGAGAACCATAATGCAATGCGGCTTACACAAATAAATTAATATTTGAAGTTTTACCTAGAACTTCACTTAATATTTGTGATTATACTTAGTGTAAAGTGAAAAATGATGAAGTCAACCAATTCAAGTAATCAATAAATCCCTAAATATAAAATTATTGAACAGGTATTTTTGCAGTTATTAAATTTGACATTCCCTGTCATATTGGTTAGCAACCTTAAAATTCACATTGAAACATAGAAAAACACAAGTAAATAAATGTTTATATATATGGGACATATACATTTTTTGCACAGAGAATAAGAAATAAGATAGCTTATAGATGATATACATAAAGTTCTTTTTCTTCCCAGAAAATCTAGAAGCATTGGTGTATAAAAGGTAAAGAGAACTCTAGGTAGTTTCTCAATTAAAGGTGTGTCAGAAAGTCAAGAAGCCAGCTAGAAAGGGATGCATTGGGGGATCTGGGAAATGTTAATCATTAAAATAATGATAGCTTGCTATTTTTTCTCATATTTAATTTTTGGCCAGGAGGCAGGCAGAATTTCTGGCAATAGTTGCTAACAGTGACAGAAACCAGTGACTGAACTATTAGTGCTGAAGAGGAGGGGTGCTACTTTCCTACTCCAGTCCTTATGCTTTCAAGGGAGGCAGCAGAACCACTGAGCTGAATCCCCAGCCCTCCACTCTATTTCTTATCCATTTAATTATTTTAAAAAATTTGGCGGACAGGTTATCACTTGTTTTTCAGAGTAGCCACCAATTCGCTATGTAGCCCAAGCTGGCCTCAAACTTGCAGCAATCCTCCTGCCTCAGCCTCAGTGGTCATTAAATATATATATATATATATATATATACACACATACACATCATTTTTTCTTTTCCTTTTTTTTTTTGTACTGGGGATTGAACTCAGGGCCTTCACAATGAGTTATGTCCCTGCCCCCCACTTTT
>NW_022900926.1:77995002-78001065 GCF_012274545.1 Fukomys damarensis
ATTAATGTTGATCATATAAAAACATTTTCCACTGTTAATAGTAATAGTGTGATAGTGTATATATGTATTAGTGTAATATGTAATCATTATATATATATATATATATATATATATATATATACACACACACACACACACACACACATATATATATATATATATATATATATATATATGTGCTTGATCAGTTCAGTATTCCACTTTACAGCAAGAAATTAATGAGCATATTCAAATTTAAAGCCAACCTTCACATTTCCATTACAATGTACAATTACCTAGTGCATTTTCAAGAAGTGTCTCTGTTTTGAAAAAAAATGAAAAAGATTGGAAAGCCAGGTCTAAAGTCATTTTTCTGGTAATCTTTCTTCAGAGAATATTGCTTGATCAGTTCAGTATTCCACTTTACAGCAAGAAATTAATGAGCATATTCAAATTTAAAGCCAACCTTCACATTTCCATTACAATGTACAATTACCTAGTGCATTTTCAAGAAGTGTCTCTGTTTTGAAAAAAAATGAAAAAGATTGGAAAGCCAGGTCTAAAGTCATTTTTCTGGTAATCTTTCTTCAGAGAATATGGAATTAGGAGGCCTGGGTTTGAGTTTTATTTCTGACACCTTGAAGAACCCTGGGACAGTGGGGAAAAGAATCATTTCATCTAACATTTATCATAGCTAAAAATGTGAGCAATAAAAATAGCAGTCACACACATCTCCCATTCCTCCCTCACAGAGATTTTTGTGACAACTGCTTAAACTTTGCTCATAGATGTGTGGTCCTGTTTAAGCCACTCCATTTTCAAGGTACTGACCAAATTCTTGTCAATACAGTCTTGTTCCTTCTCCAAATTGTGCATTAATTGTTTTATTGAACAATATCTCATAAAAAGCCTCCACTTTATTATAAACTCAAGAAGGCCATTGTAAAAACTGAACAAAAATCTCCAAGTACTAAGTAATAGAGATTCATGCGCTAAGTGTTTACTTTCTCACAATATTTTTTCTATTGATATATTTCTTATGAAAATAATTACAGGAAAAGAAAATACCTAAACATTTTTAAATGATTTTATAAAGTAGACCTAAAGTTTTCAGTATTCAAGATTATAATTCATACTCACACAGTGTCATATAGAATAAGTTCTTGTGTTCTGTAGCCCAGTGGGGTAAATATATTTAAAATAAATTATTATATAATTTATGAATATCTAAAAGAAATGAGCTTGGAGACTCCAAACTCAAATTAATGATGAGGAGATGTAAATGTTAATTACCAGATTTGATCAGAGCACTTTGTACTCATGCACTGAAAATCTCTTTCAATCTCATGTATAATTATTACAGATTAATAAAAAACACAAAAATAATTGGGCAAGGTGCCTGATGCTTGTAATGCTAGAACTCTGGAAACCTGAAGCAAGAGAGTGCAAGTTTTAGCCCATCTTTTGGAGCATAGTAATTTAGCTCTCTGGAAACAAAAATAAAAATAAAATATGAATAAAATAAATATAAAAAATATAAAAAAGAACTGGAAATATAGCTCAGTGAAAAGGTGCTCACTAATGCAAATAAATATATAAATAAGTAAATGAACCAAACAAATTAAAATGTAGAAATGCTAACTACCTTGATTTGACCACTATGTACTATATAAATATATAATTTTTTTACACAGAGAATAAGAATATATGATTATTATACAACTTTCCAAACATTTGTTCAAATAAAATAATCATTATCAAAAAAAGAACAATAGCAATAATTATGCTAAGAAAGCTTGGTGATATTTGCCAGGTATTATGCACAAAATTCTGTGCTACATTCTTGGAGAGTTTCAGACAATATTTGCAGGTAGAGCAATTAACTTCTATTGCCTTTTCTACCAATAAAACTAACAAAATCTTTCATTTAAAATTTAAAAAGTAAGAACTAGTCATTCTAAATTTCATTCAAAGGGAACATTAAAACAACTTATCAATATATGTCATTGGTAATTCATGTAAAATGCCCAAGTAAAAAGTAAATTGATCCATGTAATTATCAATGAAATATTAAAATATACTTTGTTGTAATCCTCTGTCATAAAATACTACAGACATTTTCATTCTGAAATGAAATTTTAAGAGCTGAAGGTGAAATTCCAGATTCAAAGTGAATATAAAATGTTTTCCCAATAGGTAAAAAAATTAAATAAATGCAAAATAAAGCCTTATTCTAGCTACATATATGTATAATAACAGATGTCTTTACAGTTGCAAAGATATTAGAAACAAACTAATTAAACTTTAAAAATTAGTGCAAGTTACTTAGTTCTTTCCATGAGGAAATATCTTACTACTTAATAATATTATTTTATATAATGTACACTTAATATTCCATATCAAATGATATTTGGGACAGAATTGGCAGGTATAGTTCTAAATTCATTGGTTTTTCAAGTTGCCATTTACAGAATCTTGTTTTTTCATGAATTTTAAGATTTTATTTCTTCTTCATGAGCTAACATTGTTTGAAATTTTATCTGTATATCTTCTAATAATATACTATATCAGTCAAGAGAGAATTTGGTTTTGTTTTTGTCAGGTCCCTGAGAGGAACTAAGAATCCCTTAAATCAATCATTGACTTGTTTACTTTGGAACTACAGATCATTTTATATTTTTAGCCCCAAAATATGAGAGTTGAGTTTTTCTTAATTTTATTTTATTTTATTATCATTATTATTATTTTGTATCAGGGATCGAACTCAGGTCCTTGAGCTTGTGAGGCAGGTGGCGGAACCACTGAGATAAATCCATGGCCCTTTTCTTCAAAATTTTACAAAGAGCTTTTCATATTTGTCTTTATATTTTCACCTTACAACTCACTTGTGAGGCAGAGCGGGGATTTTGTTTTTAGTTGCTTGCTTCTGCAGGATGCACTGTGGAGGTTTAGAAATCGTGGTTTAGAAATCTCTGCACCAAATTCATTCTTGTGTTAGCTCTAGGCAGTCTGCTCCTGTATAGAGTTTATCTTAATGATGGCAATGATTTAAGATTGTTCCCAGAATTAAATAACAGTGGTCAAATCTTTTGCATATTTATTTCTCTAGTCTATACTTTCAGGGTGATTTTGGCTTCTCATCTCCCCTTCATTTCCAACTCAATAATACAGTCAAAAACATAGCTCTTATATTTTATCTGACATTTTCATAAAGGTTTTGTTGTAAGACAATTTAATGTAAATTTATGAATACAAACAGACTACATAGTTTTGAATCTTAACTCTTCACTTTCCAGCTGTTAAAACCTTGACCATGTTATAATCTACACAATCCTCAGTTTTTCATCTCTAATGGTTGATGGGTAGTAGTATCTGCATAATGGTTTAAATTGAACAGTACAAGCCTTGATTTAAAAAAAAAATCTTAGCACTCAATATTTCTTAAATACTTTTTATTTATGGTGTAGGTAAGAAAGTCAGGCACATTGGTCATTATGACGAAATGAATATGATTGATTTCAAAAGCAAAATGAGCAAACAAGCTACTTGAATCAATTCAAGCTTTTTTAAGAAGTGGGACTTCTCTAAGGATAAGGACAAAGATTTCAAATTGAGCCACTATGTAGAATTTCTTGACTTCAGACAAATACAATCTGGTTTTAATCAGGAAGCATGTGAGAGTCATCATAGTATTACAGGGGCTTAATTCTACCCACATTATCAACGTATGAAGAAATAGAACTCATAACTTTGAGTAGATATGGGATGAAGCTTTCCAATATTAAAAAGTTATTAAGACGCTTAGTTTTAAAAATTTTGAATCACAGTTCTTAGTTTATATTTCAGAGTGATTGAAGAAGTTTGCACCTTTACTCAACACAAAAAATCCTCGACATTTATCACACACATTCAAGTGACCATTTTCTACCTTTCTTTTTTTTTCTTTCTTTCTTTCTTTTTATTGAGGTTATTGGTACAATCTAGGTATACAATACAATTACATTCATCATTGGGATTCTGTACCTTTACATAATAGGTCTTGATTCTCATTTCTCCTCTTGTCCCTGCCCTCCCTCCCCCCCATTTACAAACACTTTATTTCCATTTTTTCAGTTTCTCATATTTTTTCCTCTCCCTTATTACCTTTCTCCCACCCTTCCCACTTTCCCTACACCTTTAGCCCTTTACTTCCTATTTCACATTATTAATTATCTCATTAGGATCCTGTGTACTATTATAGTTCTTAGTTTATATTTCAGAGTGATTAAAGAAGTTTGCACCTTTACTCAACACAAAAAATCCTCAACGTTTATTATACACATTCAAGTGACCATTTTCTAAAGATAAAATATTTACGGGAATTTGATGTCCAGGCTTTTTAAATCATGTTCATATCTTGACAGTTGTAACATGAAACATGTGTGTTAATATATCAGCATGGGGCTGTGGGGGTGAATAGATTAGTGTAGTTATCTATTTTGAGATTTTAAATTAAACATACTCTCGGGGCCGGGGATTTAGCTCAGTGGTTTGGTGGCCTGCCTTGCAAGTGCAAAGACCCGAGTTCAATCCCTGGTACCAAAAAAAAAAACAACAAAAAACAAAAAACAAAAAAAACATACTCTTAAAACAAAAATACTGCAAAACACAAATCTTTAACATAAATTTTTACCAAACAAAAGGAAGGAAAAATGGTTTCTTTCTTTCCATTCTGTAGCTTTTGTAACACACATTTGTTATTTAACAACAGGTTTTCGTCTTGTTGCATTACCAAAAATCTATGTTAATTTGTCATCTAGAAATAAAATAAATGCTGTTTAATTAAGATTTATTTCATATTAGTCATTAAGGCAACTTAATACCTGAGTCTGGCACATGCTGGGCACTCAGTACATTTGTAAATAAATTCATGAATACATTATCTTTATGAATTGAAAAGATAACTTTTCTGTATATCGCCATATTCATAATATCTCTGATATTCCAAGTTTTTATTCTGCAAACTGAATTCTAATAATTTTCTTCTTTTGCATTTTATAAAATAAATTAAATAGCTATTATATATTTATATTTCTTGGAATAAACTTCAATTATCATTTCTTTATTTTTAATCTTAAATACTTTATATCATTTTCAAATTCAAAATTTCAAAAATTGTGCTCTTTAGAGTATCCTGTGTTTTCTATTTCATTTTTTTGTATGAAATTGTTTCATCATACTGCTAATTCATATCTTTAATAATTAAATATTATTAATAATTGACTCTTCATCTTTATATTTCGTTCTATTAAAATTCCTTTAAATGTTTGATGAATGATGTAAGCTCTAGGAAAATATCGTGTATTCATTCCTTTCAGCAATTTTTCAGATTGATCTATTTTATCAGTTTAATTACATAAATTACAGTAAACTTACACAATTACCTATGCTTCTATTTTTTTTCCTAATGAGCTTTCTCAGTGAAAGTCATTCTCTTTTATGGCATTAGGCTTACAAGTAGCAACAGATGCACTCACATGTAATGAAACACGGCTTTAATTTGGCACTGCTAGTCAAGAGTTTCCTCTTATAGATGCCACTTTTTGCACTCAGCAATCTCTCCTACTAAATTAATCTTCAGTTGGCATTTATGTCGACTTGAAACTAGCTTGCCACTTCCTCAGTATGGCACTATGACAACCCAGCAGATGGGCCTAAGGACATTCATGCCAGAAGATCTGAATGAAGACCAGGCTTATATATTATGGTATAGAGTCTCTTCCCCAAATACTGAAATCACGATCCACAACAAATAATCCATATATCGAAAACATGAGACAGTGTCTACCATTGCATCTTCATGTAAATTTAGGAGTGTTTTCAAGTATATGACAAAGTTAACGATGAGTTAAGATCATATTTATATCTACATGTATATCTGTGCAGATACCAGTAAAATGGAATGAGGCCAAACTTAGTATCCCAAGAGTCCTCAGAATTACAGAATTTACTAACAAGAATTTCCTTAGATGGAGCATTGCTGTATCCGAAGTTAACTCTGTGTTTCTTTTTTTTTTTTTATAACCTGGACATTTTTTTTAGTCC
>NW_022900926.1:78001179-78022237 GCF_012274545.1 Fukomys damarensis
TTTTTTTTTTTTTCAGCTTTAATTGAGTTTATTGGTACATTTTAGGGATACAGTGCAGTTACATTCATTGTTGGGATCTTGTACCTCTACATAACAAGTCTTGATTCTCATTTTTCCCCTTACCTCTGCCCTCAACTCTCTGTTTCTTAACTGACATTTTTCCCCATTCTTTTGTCTCAGTTAGACAAGTTTTGCACTCTACCTCTTATTCTGTGCTCTGTCTGTTGATTTACTGATCTCTGTGGTATTCATTTTTCTTTAGTCTTTAGTACTTGTCACTTTTATGTATTTAACTCTAAGTTTTAACACTTGTAATTACTCAAACCTCTAAGAATCTAGAGTTTTCATTAATAGCATAGTTCTATTTATTTTATTACTTTCATTATTTTAATAAAATAATTTCGACATTGTTCATTTCCATTGCGTCCTACGTGTTCAGCCACTGCAAGAGGTCTTTAGCCATCTTTCATTACTAAACTTGTGTTATATTTATATCCTTCCATTTTTCCTCTTCTAGTTTTAGGTGTATTGCTATTTTGTTAAGAAATCAGGAGTTAACATATTTCCCACGATTAGTAACAACTTTAAGAAAACTGTTCCAAAAATATAAGTGGATTAATGTTTCAACATAAAATGGTTAAATTTGATAATTCATCCAAAATAATTACATTTGTTTTTTGAGATAGGCACATTTAAAAGTTCTAGCATTTGGCTAGATTTACCCAACACAGGCTGAAAGAATTCTAAGGCAATTAAATGACTGGGACTTTAAAACATTTCTATTAAAACATTATTTTGTAAAATGATAAAAATTGATAGAAAAAATCATAGAAATTTCTTCTTGTCCTAAAACAACTTCCCCGTGTTAAAATGGATTTCCATCATTCTTTCATAAAGTTCTGTCCTATAGTTGCAATAGAATTTAAATGATAATTTAATGTAGAATTTTACTTTTGAGAATCTAAGTTTGCATCATTTTATAGATATATAAGTACATTTTGGGGAGTTTTAATAATTCTTATAATGTCACTGAAGGAGTTTGTCTGGAAGGTTTATAGTCCATCTTTTCGTACAACTTATGCAGAATTTTCTCACTAGATGTGTATATAAAATTTATCTTTAAATAAATATTTCCATAAGTCAACTGCCACTATTTTAAATTTTCAAATTGTCCAAAAGTTTGACAACTAATCTTGGATAAATCACAATATTTTGTCAAGCATCTTTAAAAATAATCCCACATAAATTGAGCACTTGACTCTGTCTCTGTTATCATTATTTCCATGGCATCTTTAGTTCTTCAATGTTTCAATCTTGAAACTATAACTTTTACAGTTATTTAATGCACAACCTTTTGAGTTTTAGAGCCGTACCTTTTTATACTTGCTTATATTCTTATTGTTTATATTTATATTGCTCATACATTATTTGCTTAGCATTCAATTATTTTTATTAGTACGTTGGAAGTATATGTTTACATTTATTTTAGGAAGTAGATATATTGGACACATCTTGATAATTTCTATCCCCCCACTCACTTTACCCAACCTGTCTCTAGACCCTCTTCCACCATAGTTACTATGAATTCTATTACCATTAAGAGTTTTATTTATTTTGTTTTATAACTGTGACATATAATGATTGCCTTCATTGTGGGTAGTTGATACACACATGGAACATCTTTAATCTGTGTATGTCCCCTTCCCTGATGGCCTCCCCCCACTCTGATTCTTGGTCCCCTTCATATTTGCAAGTGATCTATCTTCTTGTTTCCTTTTATCAAGCTTTTATTTTACTGTTTATTTGTACTTTGGATTACTTAAAGGAGAAAAAAGTGTATAATGCTAAAGTTAGTGAATTTGATTTATTTCACTTAACTTCATGTTTTCAAGGTGTATCCATTTTCCTACAAACATCACCAGTATATCTTTCTTTATAGCTGAGTAATGTTCCATTATGTATAGATATCCCATTTTCTTTATTGATTCATTTGTTGGTGGATATAGGTTGCTTCCAAGATTTAGCTATTATCCATTATGTTGACTTAGATATTGATAGGCATGTATCTCTGAAATATGACATCTTTAGCCTTTTTGGGAATATACTTGGAATGGGAGCAGCTTCATCAAATGGAATTTCCGCTTTCAGTTTCTTGAGAAATCTTCATACTTATTTCCTTTATAGTATTTGTTTATATTCCCACCAATAATGTAGAGAGGTTCTTTTTTTCTTCACAGCTATCCCTTCAATTGTTATTATTTGATTTATTGATCATTGCCATTCTGTCTAGCATAAGATAAAAATCTTTGTCTTGCTCTAATTTGCAATTTTTAACAGCCAGATCTTGAATATTTTTTCATGTGTTTCTTGGCCATTTGTACTTCTTCAAACTGTCTATTCATTTCACTTGCCAATTTTTGGCTGGGTATTTCATTTGGGAGTCTACTTTTTTGTTATTTATATATTCTAGATATGTGTATACCTGAGGAATATCTGGCACAAATTTTTCCCATCCTACAGATTTTCTCTCCACTCTGTTAATTGTTTCCTTCTATGTGCAAAAACTTTAATCTAATGCAAGCCCATTTGTTGATTCTTGCTGTTATTTCTTGTACAACTGGATATCTGCTCAGAAGTCCTTGCCTACTCCAGTGACTTTAAGATTTTTACTTATTGTATCTTCCAGTAGGTGAAATGTTTCTCTTTTAATATTTGATCTTTGATCCACTTTGATTTTAGTTTAGTATGTGGTGAGACATAAGGGACCAACTTATTCATATGGATAGCAACATTTGCTAGAAAGGCTATCTTGCTCCAACATAGGTTTCTGGCCTCTTTGTCAAAAATCAAATATCTGAATGTGTGTGGGGTTATTCTGTTCCACTGATCCTCTGTGTTGTTGATCCACGTGTCTGATTTTGCACAAATACTACACTGCTTTTATCATTGTAGTCTTGAAGTATAACATGCAGTCAGGCATTGTGATACCTCTTGCTTTGTTCTTGTCGCCAAGGATTGCTTTTGCTCTCCTGAGTATCTTCTGTTTCCTTATGGATTCTAGGGTTGTTTTCCCTAATACAATTTATTTATGCATTGCCCTTAAACAAGACAGGGATGCTTCACTTACAAGAAACAGATTGCACACCTGGTCTATTGCATATCAGTGAGATTACATTATTGCTAAACTAGATTATTATATTTTATGAACTGAGCTTTATTTCTATTGTCTCAAAATTTCTGCTATTATTTTAAAATATGTTCAGAATTTTAAATAGTCTACTCATTTACAGTACCAAAATACATTTATTTCTAACATGTTTAATAATGACAATGTACTTTTGTAAAAATAAACTTGGTGATCAAATGGATCCATTTGATCCACTTGCTTTCTTTCTTTGAGTAAATCTACATAGGAATTTGAATTTTAATTAAAGAATTTCTTAATGAACTTGAAAAAAGCAAGGGCTGTTACATAATGCTAAATAACTAATTCATCCATCTTAACTCCTTGAAAAGAATTGCTGAAAGAGCCACACATTTATTTTTATGGTGATAGTGAGGGCTTTGAGGGTGCTGCTTTTATATATGCATATATTTTTGTATTATAAACTTTATGTGAATTGCCCTCAGTGTAGAGACCTCTGTGCATTTTCCTGTGTGTATCTCCCAAAGGAAAGAAATAGGGGTTATTATTGCTAAAAATAATTTAGCACCAATGTAAACAGGTTTTAAAAAGCATATAACCTGCACACCCATGCCACCTAACTGAAGTCAAAATTTCAGCTAAATTTTTGATCTACCACTCATTCAAATGAATTATCAAATCATACTAGCTTTCATGAGTTTTAGATTTCATGGCTAGCTCACTTCAGAAAACTAATTGTCTTACCAAAACCCCATAGCTCTAGAAAAGTCAGCTTATAAAAAGCCCATTAAATGAGCTCTTTGTTTTGTTTGAATCTCTGAGTCTTGGATCTCTTGAGATAGATATATCCTATCCCAGATATTAAATGTTTATCATAAATTTGCCTTTTATTTTCTCTATGAATTCTTTTAAGGTTTCTTTTCTTTTTTTGGGGGGGTCTTATTAGATCAGGTACATCCTATCCTGAGGGTTTGGTTTCCGAGCAATTTCTAAAAACCAGGTACTGGCTTTAATTTCTAATATCTGTGCACTAATCATTGACATGTTTATAATTCACTCACCAACTTTGATCACTTTCTACTTCTACTTTCTTTGGTGAAGAAAATCTTTCTAATCTTAGTGACATTGCTGACTAGGGTTCCCTTAGACAAGAGAAATATTTGTAAGCACCATTTAGCCACAGGTTCATCTTTTTATTCATACCTTAAAGGTCTGAGTATATATCTTCAATGTGGAGGGAGAACAATTTCTATATACTTGGCCTCCATTATCACTTCTCTGTAGACTGAGTATAACATGCCTACAAATTACCTCCTGCAGTGGAGAGATTTCTATCAATGCTTTCATTTCTCTGACCTTGACAATTGCCTAGATTTTCCTCAAGAATTAAAAATGTGACAGCTCTTTTGAAATCCTGACATTTGTCCTTTTCCTCACCTGTGCAAAGGACCATTAGAAAATCAAAAAGAATGATAAAATTGCTTCACACTCCAAATTATCTAAGCACCCCCTATTCATACGGGAAACAAAGATAAGGGTTTTAAGGTAATTCTCAACACTACATTTTAGAGTCAGAATAACAGCACCTGACTGTAATCTTCTCACTTACTGGTTGCCAAAGAAACATTAATTTTAAGAAACATATGAAAGTCTCTGAAATTGCTAAAAGAAGAAAAACCTGATTTAGGTTTCAAAAAGAATTTTAACTTGCATGTAATGCAACAACAGTGGTATCATTTTTCTTTTAAAATTCCATGTCTTTGCTTTAAACAGTCTTACATTTTTATTAGTGCAATATCTTGGTCCCCTTTAATTCTCCAACAAAGAAAAAAGGAACAAAAGTAACAATGAATAAATCTACATACGTACACATACCTACTGCAAATGCATTATTATTGTAAGCCCTTATTGTTCCTCGTATGTTCTTTCTTTAGCAATAGAGTTTTTTTGTTTTATTATTTTTTAATGAGAGAAAAGCTGAGTTAAGGCAAAATTCATAAAATTTCACTTGATATAAAAAGACATCAACCTCTTTATTTTTTAAAAAATTTTAATCTTTTGGTACCAGGGTTTGAACTCAGAACCTTGCATTTTCAAGGCAGGTGTGGTGCCACTCAGCTAAATCTCTGGCTAGATTTTTTATTTTTATAAGGCAAAATCATACTATTCTAATTTAGCCAGCTTATGCACAGTTAGTAAGTAATCTGTGAGAATTTTAAAAGTGACATTATATCGAAACTATTGGCACAGGAAGAAAATGGCTCCTTGCTTGTACTACACTTGTGATAGTTTATTATTTTTCCTTCTTCTTCTATAGCATACCAGTGTGATATCCACTTTGTGACTACACACTCCCCCAATAGAGTCCATATCTAATGCAAATTGATATCACTTGGAGAATTTAATAAATATTATTGTATAAATGTCTAAGAAGGAATACACAAGGATCACTTTTGGTTTAAGGGAATATAAAACATAACAGCAGGAGCATGGATCGTAAAGTTCCTATTCATAACTTTTTTTTTTTTGAGTCAGGGTCTCACTAGGTAGTTGAGACTGAACTGGAACTCACTATGTAGCCCAGGCTGGTCTCGAACTCACAGCGATCCTCCTGCCTCAGCCTCCCGAGTGCTGGGATTACAGGCATGTGCCACCACGACCGGCCTATCCATAACTTTATTATTGGGAACAGGATTCTACACTTCTCAGAAGTTCAGATAGTCACTAAATAATACAGAGAAATACCGTAGCAAGAGCCAGAGAAGTCTGAACAGGAAAATAGGCCTTAACTTTGAGGACATGCAACTAGATCAAACGTAACCCAGTTATGTGTTTGTTCTCATTCCTTGCGCTGCCTTCTAATAATTAAGTACAGGAAGTGGAAGGGCTGAGTTCATGACCGCCATTTGCGAAGAGCATCACAAAGAAAGAAGAAACAATAAAACAAAATAAATCTTAATGCAAGTTTTTGTCTTTATGTGTGCTTTTGTTTTCCATACTGGGAAATGAACCTATGGCCTTGGTATACTAGGCAAGGGCTCTACCACTGAACTATACATACAATGCATTTTTAATTTTATTTTGAAACAGGATAGCTTAAACATTGCCATCCTCCTGCTTCAGTGTCCCCTGCAGCTAAGATTATAGACCAGCAACACCAGGAGGGACTTCAAATAAGATTTTAGAACTTAGTCTAAGGTCTCTGACAGGTTATTTCGTATATAAGATGAATCGGAGTCTCTGTCATGCAGATACATTTAGGGAATGTATTTAAGTAGACTGTGGTATAGTCTAAGTTTTTAGAATGACTTGGCCAAGGGTCTGTGCCAATAAAGAAAGCTTGAGACTTGGCAATATTTGATGTTTTATACTTATATGTCTACAGACAGAGAGGCATGCTGTGACCCAAGTTCAAATTGCTCTGGGGTCTGCATCAAGAAAGGAAAGGCTGATAAGTAATATACATTTAGTAAAAAGTAGTGCAGAAATATTACAAATCCTCTAATAGTTTGTTTCTTTGAGATGGAATTATGTAGCTTTATGGAGCTTTGAAAATCATGTACTGTTTCTTTTTTATTTTGCTTTGTTGGTTTGGTTAGGTTTGGTTTAGTTTTGGTTTGGTTTTTTGGTTCTTATCTTTTGAGGGGGAGCAACTACTTTTTTTTACCAAACTAAATGTACTGATTGGAGATTGTAAAATTCCCAAAATAGAAAGTGTTAGTCTTCAGCTCTGTTGGACTCTTCAAGTCAATGACTTTGCCTCAGGGCCTCATATCTGCTAATCTTAGGTGAAAG
This sequence comes from Fukomys damarensis, assembly GCF_012274545.1. Lineage (NCBI taxonomy): Eukaryota > Metazoa > Chordata > Mammalia > Rodentia > Bathyergidae > Fukomys > Fukomys damarensis. Next base: position 78,008,120 of record NW_022900926.1, read on the forward strand.
AGATCAAGGTCAAACAGAGGAATGTGTATTACAGACTGAAATGTTTCAGTGAACTTTTTGAAAGAGTTAAAAAAAAGAGAGAAAGGAACATATGTGAGGAAAAAATGTTCTAATGTGGCACCTGCACTAATTGCAAGAAATGTAACATTTTTGATTCAGAAGGAAATCTCTTAACACTGTGTGAATTTCATTATTTTTGCCTTGAAGACAAAATATGTTTCTTTTAGATAAACCCTACCTGTGAGAAAAAAAAAATCACAAATTTGCTCATAAAATCCAGAATTAATAAATTGTAGAGTTAAGAATATAATTATTAATTTGGCAGAGTCACCTCCAGATGAATGATTAACACTGCTTAACTGGAAACTGAACATCCCATGGTGAAAATTACACAGTTTTGTTTATGAGCTTAGTTCCTGTGTCTCTTGCTCAGAATATGTATGCTTTCTTCTGTTGGGCTTGTGTGCATTTGTATTTTCTCACCTTCCTAAGTGCAGTAAGATGGAGATTTGACTTAAAAATTTATATACACTAATATAATTATTTTACTAGTTGAAAATGAATTAAAGACAGTTAAATTGGATAGATATTAATATACAATCAGAGAAAGATTAGGCCCCCAAGGAAGACAAAACAAACACACACACACACACACACACACATATCAAATAAATAAATAAAAGAAGACATTAGAATTGTGGCTCTAGGTGAATCTTAAAGAGAGTTGTGCCTCAGGGTGGAGAAGCAAATAGCCAGACCTGGATGTCTCCCTAGAGAAAAACAGCAACTGGAGATCCCACTGCAGTTAGCACCAGCTGATCCAGGGGGCCCAGAAAAGCATCAGACACATAGGTGGGTGACCAGTAAGATTGGGTCCATACTTCCCTATCCTCCCCTGAAATGCCTCTATTCTTTCCATATACCCTAGCTACATATCTTGCTTCCCAATTGGATCAGTATTAGAATTGATTAGATAGTATTTTAATCCTATAGCTTGATTGTAGTTTGACACACACTGTACCCATGTTGTGATTGGCTGTGTAAATTACCCCTGGCAAAAGGACGTAGTGGTCATCAAGTCAGGACCCCTCCTGGAAATCCAGGATCTATTCTTCTCCCTATTGCCAATAAAACTCTGCTAACTCCCTCTTCTGGTTTGCAACGTCAATCCTTGATGTTGTGAGACCACAAACTTGGCACATCTGACATTTAATGGGTTGAGAATTAGATTTTTCCTATATCAAATGGACTTTAATTATATGAAATGTGTCTTGTTGATTAAATGTTTATTATCATCAATTAATTTTCTTATACTAACTTGTGGAAATTTGTTTTTGCATTTCATACATGATCTGTTGAATTTTTAGTTTATTTGGTGCTGCTGAAGTTATTTGTTTTTATAATTGGTTGTATATTACAAGAATGATTTTCTTTGTCTTTTTGGATTATTTTTATTTTTCATTTTAAAGGAATATTTACAGTTCTTTAGAGTTAGTTGGAAATTGGCCAGAGACAAGGAGTTAAGTAGAGATGTCAAACAGAACTGATACATCTTTTTTTTTCCCCAGTTTTAATTGAGTTTATTGGTACATTTTAGGGACACAGTATAGTTACATTCATTGTTGGGATCTTGTACCTCTACATTACAAGCCTTGGTTCTCATTTTTCCCTTGTCCCTGCCCTCCCTTCACCCCCTCGTCCCCTCCCCATCTACAACAACTTTATATCCATCTTTTCATTATCTTACATTTTTTTCTTTTCCCTTATTACCCTTCCCCCTACCCATCCCACCTTCCCTACAGCTTTAGCCCTTTCTTCTCATTTCACAATGTCAGTAATCTTATTAGGATCTTCTGTATTATTGCAGATTAATCACACCAGAGTAACTATTCGGTATTTACACATGTGTGCCTTATTTATTTCACTTAGGAGTATATCCTCAATATGTATCCATTTTCCTGTGAATCTATTTTCTCATTCTTTATGGCTGAGTAATATTCCATTTTATAGAAAAACCACATCTTCTTTATCCAGTTTCCAACGGATGGGCAAATGGGCTGTTTCCAACTTTTAGCTATTACAAACTGTGCCACTAAAAACATGGGTGTGCATACTTCTCTGTGATATGACTCTTTTCGTTCTTCTGGAAAGATACTTAGCAGAAGGATGGCTGGGTGAAATGGAACTTTCAGTCCAAGCACTTTGAGGTATCTCCATATTGATTCCATAGTGGTTGCACCAGTCTGCACTCAGACCAACAATGGAGAAGGGTTCCTTTCTCCCCACAACCCCACCAACATTGGTTATTGATTGATTTCTTGATAGCACCCATTCTTTGTGGGGTGAGATAGAATCTCAGTGTTGTTGTCATCTGCATCTCTCAAATGATCAGTGATGTGGAACATTTTTTCATATATTTACTTGCTGCTTTTACTTCTTTATCTGAGAAATGTCTGTTCATTTTGCATGCCCATTTTTGAATCGGGTCTTTATATTTAGGGGGTCTGATTGTTTTGAGTTCTTTATATATTCTTGATAATAGTCCCTTGTCTGAGGAACAGCTGGTACAATTTTTTTCCCACATTGTAGCTTGTCTCTTAGTTCTGCTGATGGTTTCTTTTGCAGTACAGAAGCTTTTTAATAAGATGAGATCCCAGTTGTTGAGTCTATCTGCTAGTTCCCGTGATACTGAGGATTTGTTCATAAAGTCTTTTCCTATGCCAATGTCTTCCAGAGTTCTGCTTAACTTACCTTCCAGCAAGTTTAATGTTTCTGTTTTAATATTTAGATCTTTAATCCATTTGGTTTTTAATTTAGGGCATAGTGAAAGATAAGGGTCTAGTTTTAATCTGTGGCAGGTTGAAATCCAGTTTTTCCAAGACCATTTATTAAAGAGGCTATCTTTCCTCCACTGAGGTTGGTCAGCTCCTTTGTCAAAGATGAGGTAGCTCAGTACATCTGGGTTTGATTTTGTGTCTTCCAGTCTGTCCCACTGATCCTCAGGCCTGTTTCTTTGCCAGCACCATGCTGTTTTTATCACAGTGGCTTTGTAGTATAGTTTTACATAGGGAATTGTTGCACCTGCTGCCATGTGTCTGTTGCCTAAAATGGCTTTTGCTATTCTAGGTCTCTTCTGATTTCAAATGAATTTTTGGATTCTTTTTTCTAGTTCTGTGAAATATAGTGTTGGAATTTCAATTGGCATTGCATTGAATGTGTATTGAAGTTTTGGTAGTATGGCCATTTTCACTATGTTGATTCTTCCTACCCAGGAGCACGGGATATTGTTCCATTCTTTTATATCCTCTTGAATTTCTTTTTTCAGAGTGCTGTAGCTTTCAGTGTAGAGATCTTTTGCTTCTTTTGTTAGATTGACTCCTAGATACTTCATTTTTTTGGATGCTATTGTAAAAGGAATATTTTCCCTAATTTCTCTCTCAGTGAGTCTGTTATTTGTGTATACGAAGGCTATTGATTTTTGGGTGTTCACCTTGTATCCAGATACTCTACTGAATCTGGCAATTAAGTCCAGAACTATATCAAAGAGGAGTGGTGATAATGAGCATCCCTGTCTTGTTCCTGATTTTAACATGAAGTGTTTCAGCTTTTGGCCATTTTATATGATGTTGGCTGTTGGTTTTTCATAGATAGCCTGTATTAAGTTGAGGTATAGACCATCTATTCCAATTTTTTGCAGGGTTTTTATCATGAATGGGTGTTGAACTTTATCAAATGCTTTTTCCACATCTATTGAGAGGATCATATAGTTTTTGTCCTTGACTTTGTTAATATAATGTATTACATTTATTGACTTTTGTATGTTGAACCACCCTTGCATCTCTGGAATAAATCCGACTTGGTCAGGATGGATGATCTTCTTAATAATCATGTGTTTTCTGTTTGCTAGTATCTTATTAAGGATTTTTGCATCTATATTCATTAAGGAGATTGGTCTGTAGTTATCCTTTTTAGTTGTATCTTTCCCTGGTTTGGGAATCAAAGTGATACTTGCTTCCAGGAATGAATTTGGAAGTATAGCTTCCCTTTCAATTTCATTGAAAAGTTTGAAGAGTAATGGCAGTAGTTCTTCTCTAAATGTCTTGTAAAATTCAGCAGTGATTCCATCAGGGTCTGGGCTTTTCTTTGTTGGTAAGTTTTTAATTACATTTTCAATTTCACTGACTGTAATTGGGATGTTTAAAATGTTTTTATCTTCTTTGTTCAACTTTGGTAATTCGTAAGTATCTAAAAATCTGTGTTTTCCATTTTATTAGAGTACAGGTTCTCAAAGTAGGTATTCATGATCTTCTGGATTTCTTTTGGATCTGTTGTGACTTCACCTTTTTCATTTCTGATTGCATGGATCTGAGCCTTTTCTTTCCTTTTTTTTGATAAGATTAGCTAAGGGTTTGTTGATTTTATTTATTCTTTCAAAAAAACAGCTGTTTCATTTATTTTTTGTATCATTTTCTTAGTTTCTATTGCATTGACTTCTGCTTGGATCTTTATAATTTCCTCTTTTCTTTGAGCTTTGGGTTTTTCTTGCTCTTGTTTTTCTAGGAGTCTAAGTTTCATCATTAGGTTATTTGTTTGAGCCCTCTCTGTTTTCCTAGTGTGGGCATTCAATGTTATGAATTTTCCCCGTAGAACTGCTTTCATTGTGTCCCATAGATTCCTGTATGTTGTATTGGCATTCTCATTTATTTGTAAAAACTGTCTAATTTCTTTTTTAATTTCCTCTGTAATCCATTGATTGTTTAGGAGAGTGCTGTTCAGTTTCCATGTGCTTGTGGAGTTCCTACAGTTTCTTGTGATATTGATCTCTAGCTTGATTGCACTATGATCTGACAATGTACAGGGGATGACTTCATTTCTTTTGCATTTATTCAGACCTGTTCTGTGAGCCAATATGTGGTCTGTCTTGGAAAATGATCCATGTGCAGCTGAAAAGAACGTGTATTCTGATTTTGTGGGGCGAAATACTCTGTAAACATCTATTAAGTCCATGTGTTCCAAAGCTTGGTTCAGTTCTATTATTTCATTTTTGATTTTCTGCCTAGATGATCTGTCAATTTGTGATCGTGGGGTATTTAAATCCCCCACTACAATTGTATTAGTGCTTATTTGGTTTTTCATGTTACTTAATATTTGTTTTATATAGTTGGGGGCCTTTATATTTGGAGCATATATGTTTATGATTGTCATCTCTTCCTCTTGAATTGTTCCCTTTACAAGGATGTAGTGTCCTTCTTTGTCTCTCTTAATGAGTTTTGGTTTGAAATTTACTTTGTCTGAGAATAAGATTGCTAATCTTGCTCTTTTCTGGGCTCCCAATGCGTGGAGAATTGTTTTCCATCCGTTCACTTTCAGTCTATGGGCTTCCTTTTGCACTATGTGTGTTTCTTGTATACAACATATTGTTGGATTTTGCTTCTTAATCCATTCTGGCAGTCTATTTCTCTTGATTGGTGAATTGAGGCCATTAACATTGATGGTTATAACTAATATATTCTGACTTATTCTTGTCATGTTATTGTCCTTTTGTTGACTCTTTTTACTTTTTCTCCTGTCTTCTTTTAGTTTCTTGCCTTGCCTATTTGATTTGGTCTGTTGGGTCTCATGGTTTTGTGACCTTCATTGTCCTTTTGTAGGATATTGTTTAGAATTCCTTGTTGTGCTGGTTTTGTGTTCATGAAATTTCTCAGGTGTTCTTTGTCGTGGAAGCATCTTATTTCCCCATCTATTTTGAAAGAGAGTTTTGCAGGATACATCAGTCTAGGTTGGAGGTTATTTTCTTTTAGGACTTGGAATGCCTCAGTCCAGGCTCTCCTTGACCTATGGGTTTCTGCTGAAAAGTCTGCTGTGATTCTAATGGGCTTTCCTTTGCATATTATTTGTTTCTTTTCTCTTACTGCTTGTAGTATTTTGTTTTTCTGTTGGATTTCTGGGATCTTGATTATTATATGTCTAGGTGTAGAATTTTTTTGATCATGGCTAGTTGGAGTTCTATATGCCTCACTTATCTGTATGTCTAATTCTTCCCTTCTGTTTGGGAAGTTTTCTGTCATTAATTCTGTGAAGAGCTTTTTTAGGTCATTTGCATTTTCTCCTGCTATTTCATGAATTCCTATCAGTCTTATGTTTTCTTTGCATCATCTACAAGTTGTTGGATTTATTTCTCATGATCCCTTACTGTTTTTGAGAGACCTCTTTTTTCATGGTCACTGACTGCAATCCTATCTTCTATATCTGAAATTCTGTCTTCGCAATCTTTTATTCTGTTGCATACACTTTTAATAGAGTTTTTAATCTCCTGGATATCTGTTTGAATCTGTTTTATGGATTCCATTTATTTCCTTTGTTGGGCATTCATTGTTTCCATTTCTTTCTTATGCTGAGTCTTCATGGCTTCTATCATGGTCTTGAGCTCATCTATTTTTTTGTTAGTTTCTGTTCTAGAGTCTCAAATCATGACTTCCATTTTGCTCATCATCTCTATGGTTAACTGGGAAATTAATTCTGATTTGAGTTTTTCTAGAGCCTGATTGATCTGTTTTGTTACCTCCTGTGCTATGGTTCCAGGGTGTCCTACTGGTTCACTCTCAGGCTTTTCATCCTCATTTATCCTTCTGTTTGCCATTGCTGAACTGGAAATCTGTCGTTGTGTCTTGCTTAAGTGTTTTTCTCATTTTTATTTTTGTTGTTGGTTTGTCTTTGGTTTAATTTCTGGGTGTTACTTAAATCTTCCTGATATAGTTGTGTTTTAGCTTTCGAGTTTCTAATGACTCACAGACATCCCCATTTCCATAATATCAGAGAAAACAACTCATTAAATCAATCGCAATCCTTTATCCCAATTGATACATTCAGCAGCCCAATAGGATCAAGCACAGCTTGCGAACTAACTGCTTGTGGTAGTCATTAATCTGTCACCTTTAAACCATATGAATTAAATTAATATCAAGAAGCAGCCCAAAATATGTTTGCAGTGAATACGCTTTTCAATATAGCATCTTTACCATTTAGGATAGGGGGTTAGACTGAGTTAGGATTTGAGGAGTAGATAAGTGAAAGAACTGGAGCAGGTTTGAAGTGAAACCAGAGGATGTAGAATGATCTTACTATCTTTATGAAGCTATTAACTTCAGAGGGGATACACAGAGTGCAGAGATAAGGACAAGAATATATCCCCTTAACAGTAACAGGTGCTTGCCTTCCCTTGATGCTACAGAGCCATGAATGAGATAAAATGACTGGAGAAAAGAACATAAAGAAAAACAAAACAAAACAAACAAACAAAAAAACAAAACAACAAAAAAAAACCCAAACAAACAAACAAAAAAAGAAAAAATAATAAAAGAAGAAGTCTGAGTTAGGGCAGGAGCAGGAATAAAAAGGGAGATGAAGGATAATATGGTGGAGCAAGAGACTGAGTTGGAGAGAGAGGACAGAAAAAAGAAAGAAATTTTAGGGTGGAATGAGGAAAAGAAAAAGAAAAAAAAAAGAATTTGAAGGGCCTCTTTCAGACTATGTCTCTGTTGTCACATTATAGCACGTGTACAGCCATATGCAGAACCGAATCTCCTGATCTCGTCTAGCCAATGGCAGCTCCCCACGACTGAGAATGACCTCAGTCCACAAGGCCCAACTTGAGGTTCCCAACCTGCAGGATTGAACTCCATTCAGTTCTATTACAGGTTTCCCCTGCCCTTTCTTTGAAGATGTTCAAAGTTGGGAGCTCAGAAAACTATCCTTCATGAGCACCTATGCCTCTGCAGAGTGGGTCCAAGGACTGGCCCAATCAGGAGGTTTGAGAATGGGGGGGCAGGTCGTGGGGGTGTTTCAGGGGCACCCACATGGCTACCTTCCTTCCTGGTTCTGGTGGCGTGCAGTCCGGGAGGTCGTGCACCCACCGGGTGGGTCCAGGTAGGCAGCTGGAGAGCTGATACATCTTAGTAATTAGGTAAATACGTTTCTATATCTTTAGAATCTTGTGCTATGATTCAAGTGAAAATAGCAGAATAACAACTCTCTTATTTAGAAACAACAATCTAAAATAACTTTTAACCAATAAAATTGTTATTTTTAATCTCTATGATTTTACCTGAATATCTCAAATAAAATAGTATTGTATATCAGTCCTGTCTAACCTAAGGGTTACATCTGGCCCTGAATAAGTAGCCATGTGGTACCATTTGACTGCAGCATACTAGAGGACTTTGTGTGTAGGTGACAGGAGAGCACTGAATGGGGAGTTTGCAGTGTCTCCTGTGTTCATCACACTCGGTCCATGGGTGTGACTGCATACACACCGTAGGACCTGAAGAGTCAAATGTAGCAATTACAGATAGAAATGTTTCAGTCTATGTTTGTGTGTGTGTGTGTGTGTGTGTGTGTGTGTGTGTGTGTATGTGTGTGTGAAGACTGGTCTTTGTAGTTATTAGGGAAATATATGCATTGTCTTACTTTACTATACCTGGGATCATCATGTTGTATAATGCAATGTGTTAAAATAGTTTTTCAGCTGTTTTTGCAGGTATAGGAAGTGTACAATGATAACAAATAGCTATATGCTCAGGATATTGATATATGAAAATATATGACTGATAATATTTGAAATGTTACAATAAATTTGAGATAATAAGGGAAGTTGTGTTACTTATATACATTAACTATGTCACACATGCAACACAAGGAACTTTCTCTTTATTCAATGATGCTTGGGCCTCTCAAAAGTTTGGTCAGCCATACTGTGTAATTTGTGACTTTGGATGTGTTGGTGTGTTGTGTGTGTGTGTGTGTGTGTGTGTGTGTGTCTGTGTGTGTTTATCTGTATCTGTGTACAGGTATCTCTAACCAATTTATTTCTAAATAAAAAATTGGGAAAGTGTTAAAAATCACAAGAAAGACTTAAACATTGTCCTGTTATGGAATCCCTTGGGTGTATAACTAAAATTTCTGAAAATAATATTTTATAAATATTCTATTTATATAATTAAATATACTATCTTTTACACATATTGTGTCCTTAAAAATGAATTGTTAATATTATTTCACCATAACTTAGGAGCAATTCATTTTACAAATATTTCATACCTGCTTAGCAATGTCAAATTATCCTCATTAAATTACAAGGAAAACTTCTATTATTTATTGTGTTTCTATTTTATGAAATTGAAGAGAAAGGAAACTGAATTATGGTTGAAAATGATGTAACAAAAAGAAGGCACTAAGAAATGATATAACATCACATGGCTTCTTCAGAGCCTTCTACATATACCCTTCACCATAGTTATTATCTGTTAGATCATTGCTAGTTATAATCATTAAACTGTCCCCTCAAAACATAGCCTTCCTTTTTCACCTTATAAGTAAATATTATGTATATACTTAATTGTCCTAGATGATCTACAACTTAGGGATTTCTTGTGTTCTAGAGTTATTTAGTTTGTTAATTTTCCTCACACGAGCCAAGAATTGTTTTTAATTAATTCTGTCTTTATATTTAGGTATTTTATTTTATACTAGTTATAAAATGTAAATCACATACAGCATATGCGTAAAAACTATAAAAAGCATGTACAACTCATAGAACTACAGACTATGGACATCTATATCCAGTGAACCAGGCATAGGACCAGCTGTTATTGTCCCAGTAACCAACACAGCTACTTGTGTCCTAAACAGAAACCAATATTTTGAATTTTTGTTAAATATTCCCTTATTTTACTTCATATAGTCTACTCAAATGTTTGATATTATCTCTTTTAAAAGACTGTACAAAATAGGGCTAGGGATTTAGCTCAGTGGTGCCACTTCCTGTCTCACAAGTGCAAGATCTTGAATCTGATCCCCTGTGCCAAAAAAATATATGTATTTTTACAAAATAAATCTATTTCATATGATCTAAGGAGCACCTATTTATTTACTTTATTTTCAAATTTTGTTTATCTTCTTATTATACTGCATTGTACAATGCTATCTTATAGATATGCCATGACTGTGGTTCACTTTATGTGTTTACCTGTAATGGAAAACAGTGCTCTTTTCTTTTTTTCTACTTATGGTAATCTAGAATAACAGATTTCAAACTTTAGCATTAATTAACTATAAGACAAATAAAATCATGCCATTGGCAAAAACAAAAATGGCTGCAATCAGAGATCACCATGTTAAGTGAAGTAGTTCAGATTCAGGAAGAAAGTATCATATTTTCCCTAATATGAGAAATCTTTAAAAAAAATAAATGACACAAAAATTGAAGGGAGACTATTATTAGATAAGATCAAAGGGGAATGGAGGAGAGGGTGTCAGTCAGAATAATGGGTTGAAGGACAAAGGATGAGTAACTAGAGGCATTTTAGCTAGATGGATACACATTAAGGCCATACTCATAAGTGAAATATATAGGACACACATGTGTAAATACTGAATGGTTCTTCTGACATGAGAAACTGAAAGTAAATGAGGACCAAAATGTGTAATAGATAATATGAAATAAGAAGAAATGGTCCAGAGGGGAAGGGGAAGTGGGAGGAGTAGGACAAAGGAAAGAAGGGAAAGGAATAAATATGAGAAAAGGAAAAAAGTTGAAATAAAGTCTTTGTAAATAAGGAGGGGTTGGAGGCATTGAAAGGAGGGCAGGGAAATGGGAAAAAAATAAGAACCAAGATGTATCACATAAAAGTACAAATTCCCAGCAATGAATGTCATCATACTGTATATTTAAAATGTACCAATAATCTTAATGAATAAAATAAAATGAGTAAAATATATCCATGTAGGAAAACACCACGTCAAAACACAATATCTTATGCAACTAATATGCAATAATAAAAACATATTTAAAAGAGTTTGTCTTTTGCTTATAAAATTGTATCACATTATGTGCTTGCATTGCAGTTCTACCTTCAAATATTAATTAGTAATGTATTTCATTTTATGCTTTTTTTAATTGAAGTATTATGTCATTTGTAAAACATGGACTTTTGAAAGCTGGACAGTTGAAATAGCAAGGTACCATGAGGTCCTGACATTAAAAAGTTATATAATTTGACAACATTGGGGCTTTTTATACAAAGTAACACCCTGCTCCTGATTTTATGTCAAAATATGTTTAATGTGTGTTAAGAATTTTTAATAAATCGACCCTATAAACTATTTTCATTTTCACAATGGAATATTAAGTATAGAAACAATGTTGTACAGAATATATCCCATGCAAATTTACCTTGTAAAACAGAACATTTATATCAATTGTACAGCATCTCTACTTTTTCTCTGTACACCAGACCCTGGCAACAGCCATAATGCTCTGCTTCTGTGAGTCTGGATATTTTAAATACTTAAAAAAATAGAGCATATAGCATCTGTTTTTTGGCAAGTGTCTAATTTCACTTAGAAGAGAAATGGCCAACAATATATGTAACTGAAAAGATGCACAACGTTTCTAATCAGCAAGGCAGTGTAAATGCAAACCACAAGATACCATCACAATGTGTAGAATGGTTGTAAAAAGAAAATCAATCAATCATCGATGAAGTATGAGTGAAAATGTCAGAATGTAAGTTTGTGTTGCTACTAAGAAAAGCAATATGTAGGTTCCTCAAAAAATTAAAAGTAGAATTAGCAATTCTATTTTTAGATTATATCCAAAAGAATTGACTGAAAGCAGGATCTTCAAGAGATATCTGCTTATCTATGTTCATTGCAATATTATTCACACCAAAGATATGGAAACAACCTAACAGTCCTTCAACATAAGACTGGGAAATTAACATTATAGTAGAGAAAGTCATTTTTTAACAAAATCATTTAAAACATCAAGATGATAAAGAAATTATCTTCTACGCTTCTGATTTGCTCTTCAACAATTAGTCACAAAGTGTTTGGGATGTGTACGTACTTGAATGACGATAGCAATCCACTGTTCCATCATTTACTTAAAAGTCTATGTTTTCTGATGATTTCCAACACTATCTGTCAAGTATTAAGTGGGTATATGTGGCTACATGTGATTAATTCTCTTCTGGACTAACATGCTATTTAGTTGATAACATTTGTATAATAGAAGTTCTTTTTACATTATAAATATAAATATACCTTAGAGCTAATCCCCTAATCTCTTTTTATATGTAAAATGAAGTTTGGTCCTTCTGAAACATTTGTCTCCCAATTAGATTCAGACACATCTTGTCAAGTTCCACCTGAAGAATGTAAGTTGGAAACTAAAAGATTTTCTTTGTATTTTTTTGAATTTACAGATTTTTTGTAGAAATTTCTGACTTTAGTGATGTTAACAATTCTAATTTATCAGCACAGTAAATCAGATTTTTAGAAACTTTTTCTTCTTTTGATAATTTATTATAGTTTTAGTAGCATGCTCTTATATATCTATATTAGAATTGCTTGTTTCTAGTTCTCTTAAAATTAGAAGTATTTTTTGAATTTATGGTTTGACACTATGGGATTAAATATGTGTTAAAAGATTTTGGGAAAATTTCAAGGAAGTGTCATTTTAAATGTATATGAGAGCAATTCTAGAACTGTGGAAATTATTATATTTTTTAATTTTTCCATTCTGGAAGAGTGAAACCAGGACCTTCAAACTGAGTTACTAATCTGTCCCCAGACCATTTTTGAATTTTAGGACAAGATGTTGCAATTGTCCAGGCTGGGCTCAGAACCATGATCTTCCTGCATCAGCATCCTAGAGAGCTAAGATTGCCACTCCTGGCTCTAACAATCTTAACACATAGTTTATTTCCAACTTCTGGAAAATTTCAAGATGGATAAGGCTGAAATTGATTTTTAAAAAGCACACTACTCACAGCAGAGATATTTAATTATGTTGGTGTTTTATATGGTATTTTTATTTTTGTCTGTGCATAGTGATTGCTATAGGTGTGAAACAGTGACACTGTGTGATGTTGGTTTTGTACAAAATTGGTAGGTTCAGTAAGGAACACATTATGTTGCTTTTTTCATATACTAGCTTTCATGTTTGTTATATTTTTCTAATAATAAGATTGATGAATAGAAATGATAATATTGTGAGTTTTATTTTTGACCTTAAAGGTAATATTTCAATGTTTTATCAAATGCTTGATGTAGGAGCTTTTTATCTGTTATTGTAAAATAGGAACAAATTGTTCAAAATTATTCCAAGTTTGAGATTCTTTGTAAGAAATCAAAATGTTTAATGCCAAAAAGGTGTAGTGTTATTAGGATATGAGTAGAGAGAAGGATTAGCAAATGAAAATATATTTAAGATCATGATACACAGTGTATTTACCATTGTTATTCTCTAAATATTTTTGTTCTGAAAATGTATTTTTTCATAGAATGGCTTTTATATTTTCTTTATTAATATCTGTTTATAGTAAAGTAAAAATAAAAATTTTAAAATGAAATAGGTCTTATTTTCACATTTTAGCTTTAAAATAACTATAGTTGATTTTTTTGTTTTCTATCATGAAAACTTCAGCTCTGTTTTTTCTGAGAATGTGAATTTTTGCTATTTTGTGTTAACATTGAATTAATATCCTTAGATATATAATGCATACAGGCTTCAGAAAAGAAAAATAGTATGATGTTTTTTCAGCAGACGGTGTTACCCTCGTATAGGGGACCCTACAAGATGTCATATATCACAGAAAACCAACTACATTGCTGATCCTTTGAGAAGAAATTTAAAATGCAAGTGTAGGAATCAAAATGACCATGGTTACACAAGCAGCAAATCTCTGTACTAATAAAATATCTGGGGCTGGGGATTTACCTCAGTGGTTCCAACGCCTGCCTCGCAAGCTAAAAAAAAAAAAAAAAAAAAAAAAAAATCTGGAACCTCATCTCTACCAGTTTGAGCTCTTCTGGTAATAGTAGAGGCCAAAGGTAACTTGTATTAATCTCATGATGCCTCAATAAATTTAGCATTAAAATATTTATACACGTTTTTCTTTTCCTAGCATATACATACACTTTTGGTTTTCTCTCTCTCTCTCTCTCTCTCTGTCTCTGTCTCTCTCTATATATATATGTATATATATCACATTATATATGTTACATCATATATATTACATTATTAGTGTATATATATGATTGTGTGTGTGTGTATAT
>NW_022900926.1:78022298-78058330 GCF_012274545.1 Fukomys damarensis
TATATATATATGTGTGTGTGTGTGTGTGATTGTGCTTGTGTTGGAAATGAAAGCAAGAGCCCCACATGGAAAGGACATTCATTGAACAGGTAGTAAATAGATTGCTGTTTGCTGTTTAAATGCAAAATCTATGTACATGCTGTATATATACATGTATATATGCCTTATCCTTTTTTTCAGATGTAATTATAGATATCATGACTGCTATTCACAATGAAACTACAACAGAATATGAAATTTGAAGGAAGGTTCAAACATGGTATATTGTAATCCATAAATTATTTTATAAATTATTGAGTGAATATAAATTATCATAATAAAATAATAAAAATAATATAAAGCTATAGTAAAAACAATGGTTTTCAAAGTTTCTGTACAATCCTGTAAATGACTGAATCTCTGCTTGTTCCAACCTTCTTTCTGTACCTATCATCCTTTCTATCAAACAAAAGCTAGATCTGTCAATTTATGAAATATTAAATGTTAATTCTTAGAATTAAGAAAAGATGAAGATAGAGTCTACATGATAGCATATCCAAATTTTGTTCTAAAAATATTATTTTTCTCAATAATGTCATTTCATACCTTCTTTTGTACTTAATACTGTCGTTTAAAACTCGATTTCCTTTTCTCATTTTTTTTCTTTTCCCTTACTTCCTTTCCCCTAAAAAGAAAAAATGGAAACAAAGTCTTTGGAAATAGGGGAGGAGGGTGATGGGAGGGCTGGGGTGTGGGGAAAAAATGAAAACCAGGATCTGTCATATAAAGGTTCATGATCCCAATGAAGAATGTAACTGTACTGTATACCTAAAATGTGCCAATAAACTCAATTAAAAAAAAACTTGATTTCTACTTCCTAAATTTCACTGTACATTTGTCCCTGGAAACCCATCCAGTCATCACTAGGAATGCTTCTTTGGAAGAGTTCTGGAGTATGTTACATTTGCCAAGAGGTGTAAGGAAAGGCTCGATTTGCTGATGGTAATAACTACTGCAACATCAGATTATTTTGAAAAATGGTTCAAAAGCTTCTACTTCTATATTTTAGCACTGGTATGGGGAAAAATTAGGTCACTGATGGGATGATTATTTTGACACATCACCAGAAATCTTTAATGTATCACATTATAAAAGAATAGTTCAGGTATATGAGCTTCTTAAATTATAAAATTGTTATATCATGTTTTAGGTATTTTCTCAGAAGCCACAGTTTGAGGGTCAAGTATTACTAACTTTAAAAAACAGGGACATCATAAAAGGCAAAGAAAAAGAAGAAATAATTTTCTTCAAGCAAAGTAAAGAAAAATAAAAGCATAGACCAATATGCATCATGAGCATAGACCAACATTTCTCCAAAAATAAAATAAAATAAAAATGACTATGTTAATCACTCATACTTAAAAATATATAATAAAAACTCAAGTTTAAGAAGTAATCAAAGCAAAATAGTGAAGCTGGTTTGATATGTGAAAAATTAATTAGTAGGATCTGGTGGCACAAGCCTGTAATCCCAGAACTCTGGGATGTTGAAGCAAGAATATGGTAAATTCAAGCCCAGCCTTGGCAGTATAATGATTCAACCAGACTCAGGTCAAAAAAAAAATTAAAAAGTTTAATAGAGGAGTACCCTGGGCTTGAACCCTGGTGCCAAAACAAATACATTAATTAATTAGTTAATTAATTAATGCTAATTAATATTGAAAACCAGTACATAGATATTTGTTTCTAATGCCATTTTCCTTTTCTTTTTTTTTCTTGCATCAGGGATCAAACTTGGCACTTTGTGCTTGTAAGTCAGGCAGCAGCATCACTGAGCTAAATCCCTGACCCCTCCAATATTTTCTTTTTTAAATTAAGGCTCTAAGAATAAGTCTGAATCATCTTGGATAATACTGGGCAGTAGAAAAGTGCTCACTATTTTCCCTCCTCTGCGCCAAAATAATCAACACAGTGACAGTATAATGCCAAAGTGACAAAGTAAAAGAGTTCATAATGGTTAAATTTGTAACAATTTGAGCACCAATAAAAATAATGTCATATTGGTTTGTACTAGCTTACATTGTAGGATTACTATGCCATTATAAAAGACATAAAACAATGATATAAAAAGGGGAAATGGACAACTGTGGAGAACAACTCTAATTCACCTTGGTCGATATTTTTCAGTTCAGGAGTTAGAATACAACTTTCAATTCTTAAGTGTGGACTTTCTTTCAAAGAGAACAATATGAAAAAGTATGAGAGAATAATTACAGTAGAAAATGTGGCTAGTACTATTTCTTAATCATTGCGCTTATTGGTACTTTTTAAGTATACAGTACAGTTACACTCATCATTGGGATCTTGTACCTTTACATGACAGGTCTTGGCTCTCATTTTTTCCCCATACCCCTGCCCTGCCATCGCCCCCTCCTCCCTTTGCTATTTACAAAAATTTTGTTTCCACTTTTTCCTTTTCTCATATTTTTTCTTTTCCCTTATTACCTTTCCCCTACCCTTCCCACTTCCCCTACACATTTATCCCTTTTCTTCCTATTTCACATATCAATTATAACATTGGGATCCTATTTACACTTTTAGTTTTTCACACCAGAGAAACTATTTGGCTGTTACTATTTAAGACAGTGGGTCAAATTGGTCATCACCAGGAGAAGTCATGTAAATCGCATTTATCCTCTATTCATGTTGAGAATAGCACTTTTTGGCCTTACTCTCAATGGTCTATAACCCCATTCAGTCATGACGGACAATCTTAGAAGACACATAACAAAGTACTCTTCAAAATTTTCAAGTTCGTCCCCCAAATTTTGAAAAACTATGACCACCAAAAGGAAGTTAAGGGATAGAATGATTAAATATAACGTAGCAACCAGAACAGAAAAGGAAAATTTAGGTAAATATCAGGAAATTTTTAGAAGTATTGACTTAATAAGAATGTATTCAAAGCATTTTTGAGAAAGCGAAATGTAGTTCAGCACCTCAATTTGACCAATTAATAACTGGAATGCTATGACTGCAATCTCAACACAGCATAGACACAAAGACTGATGGAAGAAAATACATGCAAAATAAGACACCTGCCCATCAGTTGATTATAATAACAGTACAAACATGTAACAAGAGAAAGAGGTAATTTTTTAAAAACTAGGGCCAATTTAACTTATTAAAAAGTCCATAAATTGCAAATTAATCTGTAGTACCAATAAATGCAGCTCTGATTGCCTTGGAATTAGTAAAAATGTATGGTTGTGTCACTGAAGGCATGAGAGAAATAATAGTACTTTTATTTTGGTAAGGTTTCTTGGACCATATGTGAAAGCTCACCATAATTTTAACTTTAATAATAAGTTACAGTTTATGGTATGTCGATGATACTTTAACAAAACTGTAAAAATATTACAATAAGAGAAACCCCATTTTTAGTTTCATTTATGGTATCTATGAATTATTAATTATTTAAAGACATGTTTCAGCATATAAAAGAGATATATAGAACACAATTATCGAATGAATGTCTAGTAGGCAGTGTATTAGTGCTTTATACTCTTACTACTACTTTCGAGAGAGTAACTTTATTTTAGAAGCAGAGTCAGAAGATTAGAGGATTCCTTAAATTACTGCTTCCCTTAAAAACCAAGAATTATGAAAAATACTGAGCTTTTCTAATAGCTTTGGTATCTCCTCCAGAATCCTCTTGGTATATCTAGATATGACATCATCAGATTTTTTAATTTGAAAATATCACTCTAACTATAATGTGGAAACAGATTGAAAGGAGGTGGTGGGAACAATCAGCTGCAGGAAGACCAGCGAGGAGGCTAATTTTGTATTCTGCAAAGCAGATGATGGCGGCCTGGACTGGAATCATGGGGACAAAGAGAAATGGACATACCAAAAATACTGTATTTACAGGAAAAGCCATTCATCCCCCAGTGATTCTGGATTAATATGAAGAAGTGTGTTTCATTTTCAAGAAAAGAAAAAGAAACTACACCGAACACCCTTGTTTAATTTACTTGGGTTTATATGAATGCATTAATATTTCAGGCTCCAAGTAATTTTTAACCTCAATTCTATCATTTAAATTAATTTGACTTACATTTAAGGTCCTGTACTGTTAATATTAGTTAGCTAAGAATGTATCATTACAAGTCTTGGACTACTGATATAATCCTAATAAATACCAAATCCAAGAACATTGATTTCCCTGTGTATTTGTTATCAATTTAGTATCCATAGCATCTGCTTTCAGAAATGACAATCCCCCAAACCTTCTGATCACATTCCTGGATAGAATCTGCTATGATCAACAATAGTAGGATATTTTGGAGGTGGTAAAATAAAGGACATCGTAGTTCTCCAACTGGAGACCCAGGGGAATAGAGAACATTTGGCCCTCTGGCTGCTGTGATGGCAGCCGGGGCTCCCTCAAATTCACTGATGCCTGTGATATTGGGGGAGTTTTCAGTGATGGATTAAGATCATGGATGCTCTGTTTTCAGAACGGCCTCTGTGGAAAACCTCTTGGTTTGTTGTAACTGAATGAGTCCTGCAACAATGGCTTCTTGTGTCTTTGCTTTTTCCTACACCTGACATTTATGAGAGACAAGTGAGTGCCTGATTCTCTGTATACTAATCTGTGTATTTACAGAATAAATATTACTTTCTTCTTCTACCAGAATCCTGTCCAAAACAGTATGTAATCTTGCAAGACATTTGAGTATGTAAAGACCTTTTTACAGACATACATTATTCGAATTGTATTGTATTTTCTCTTCCTTCTGTTTAGAGGTATAAAAATGTCTTCTAGTTTTAACTAGACTTTTGAAAATTGTATGAAGCTCTTTCTCTTCACCTCATAATTTTAAACTACAGAGACCTTTAACTCTGGATTGACAGGCTCTAGCACAGAAAGGCCTGTGCCTGGCACCACATATGTTCAGAGTGTAATAAATGGCTAGTAAAATGTTGATATGGTTAAGTGAAAGCATTTTTACCCAAGGATCAACCATATTGGATAATATATTTTGAAAGTAATAACATTTTGTTTACAAAAATCATGTGGAAAGGGAAGACATATACAATTTTATGTAAAATTTTATATTAAAAATTCCTTTGTATATAGTAAAAGAATCTCAAAAACCAGTACTTGAGAATTAATGGGGCATAGTCATGGTCTTATTATTTTTAAGGGGTCCAAAGTTCAGCAATCCATAATAGTTTTTGATAATTTAAAAAAGCAGGAAACTTATCTCATTCACTTAAGAGAGAAATGTGAAATGAATTCCACACAGAAGAAAATTACCCAGGGGATATTCTGAATTTTGCAGTATAAAAGCCTTGCCCATTTTCCTTGGATTAGCTTTTTAGACAGAACTGCAAAATTAACAAACCATGAAATTCAACACCACACCAAACAGTAACAGATGCCTGACTTTGCAACTGCTAGAGCAAAAACCAACGAATATATTTCAGAATTGGAAAAGAGATGATTTTCTTCCTTTGAAAATTCATACATTTGCATTCCTTATGCACACCCATTTAGAAAACATTCACTTTAAACATACATACACCGTCACTGGAGCAATATAGCAGACATTTTAAAACTCACGGCAACATTGCCATCATACGTCATACTTGTAATTACACATTGTAGGCAGCCCTGATAATCAAGATACCTTACTAAATAAAAGTTAAGTATCACATCTTAATGTATGCTATTGAAGATTTGCCCATGATGATTATATCTCTTTCAGGCATCTTAATTAAGATAATGGGGTAATGGTTAATGTTCTTTTATACTTTCACAAGATTACCAATATAAATTTTATGAAGAATTACACTGTTATGTGTGTTGAAAATTTGCATAGAAATATGATGTAAAATAACTTTGCAATTATTGAGGAAAATCACAATTCATTTATGAAACAGTTACTACCTTAAAAATAAAGCCATACTATTGTATTCAGGTATGTATTACTAGGATTTTATCCTAATGACTGAAAAAGAGAAATACAAGATTTTATGCCAATTTATTAAATGAAAAACTGGAAAGAAGCAAATGACTCATTTCAAGTGGGATGACTATATGATTTGTCGATACAACACAATACGCCCCTGTCAGTATCTCCATTTCAGAAGGAAATACTAAGTTGTACATGGAGAAATGCTTACATTATCAGGCTAATATGTAGGAAACAAAATGGTAAGAGTTGGTATACTGAGATATGGGAATATATATTAATAGGTCTTCATTTCACTCCCCATTTCTGCACTTCTGCCTTTTGATTTTTATCATCACCATTAGCAGAAGTGCAATTGCTATTGCTTTAAAATCTTCCTAACAAAGCACAGTTTGATCTCTCAATGGTTTGTACAATAAGCAAAAGATATACTAACCTGTGAATTTTGTATGATACAAAATATATAACAGAAAGCAGCAGATCTGTAAACTCTAGACAACAATTAAAATATAAGATGGTTTTATAGTGATTAGGCACAAAGTTTCAAAGGACTGAAGCTCCCCTAGGAATAGAGTACATATTGATGAAATCTAAGGGCTAAGAATTAAATGTCATCAAGTGACAGTAGCAATAGCGACAACATCTGCTGAAACGGCAAACTCAAACACTACGTTCCGAATCTCACATTCTCCATTGGTAAAGAATGAAATGTATAATTATGTAGGCAAACACTAAATTGTGAAATCATTCTCTTGTAATTATTCTAAGACTGCAATTTTTTTCTCATTGAGTTTATTGGTACATTTTAGGTATATAATACAGTTCACATTCATCATTGGGATCTTGTACCTTTACATGACAGGTCTTGGTTCTCATTTTTTACCCTTGTCCCTGCCTTCCCTTCACCCCCTCTTCCCTTCCCCATTTGCAAACATTTTATTTCCATTTTTGCATTTACTTCTATTTTTTTTTTCTTTCCCTTATTACCTTTCTTCTACCCTTCCCACTTTCCCTACACCTTTAGCCCCTTTCTTCCTATTTCACACTCCAAGACTGCATTTTGAAAGTGTATGTTATTTCACTAAGGAAAGCAATAAGTGGTATATAGTATAATATATAGTATGTAGTCAGAAAGTCTGGATGAGTCTTAAGTTGACATTGCTTCAACTGAATTGCTAGCTTTGTCCTATTAAAGGAAATGAGATGGCACCAGTTACTAGTCATTGAGAAGGAAGCAATCACATGATTTGTTCATTAGCCTATGAGTAGATAATTGACTTCTGCAAAACTAGATATTTCTGTTGCTATCACCTAGATATCATGTTTCAACACCTGATATCCTATAGCTGCTAATATGAAGGCTAAGGCCTTGTCTATGGTGCTCTCACCCTTACATTGGACACGGGACTTGCTGCCTGGTGATAGATATCAGCATGCTCTTCTGGGTTGATTTTTTTCTTTTCCACTCAGTTTGTGTTCCTTTACTTCACAAGGTCAAACATCCTGTAGTCCTTGAGTAGGACTACAAGAAAACATAAACTAGATGGAAGACTTCTCAAAGTCTACTCTCTGTACTCTCATGACTTCACTTCTTCCACATTCTGTTGATAAATGTAAGTCCAAGCTCTAATTCGATGCAACACAAAAATGAATTCCTCTTCTCAATGGAAAAGAAACCCTGACAAAATACATACAATCAGAGATGGGAGTGTGTCAAAGGGTGTTCTCCAGACATGGCAGCGACATGAACAGTGGCATGTTGAAGCGTTGAGATGGGCTTGTCTGCTTGGAGTGAAAATGCCTACTGAGAAGACTTTCAGATATGTAAGTATTAATTCATAGATTGTTTTCCATTATTTTATTTTGAGATGAGATTTTGCTGTCTTGACCAAGCTGGTCTGGAACTGATAGATCCTCTCACAGCCACCTTACTAACTGGGATTGCAGGCATGTGCTAACACACTTAGCTCTAATTAATTGAGTTCTTATGCAACACTTTCCAATTTTGTTATAAAGTGAGCCAAAAACGTGACCTATGTATGAAAATTTACTATTTGAATGTGAGATTAATGTTCTTAAACTGTTGCAGACATTTTACATTTGATTGTGCTTAATATCTGCTGTTAATGTGATTTCATAATCATAGCACATCCTGATTCATACTCCACAACTTTCACCTGCACAACAGCTTTGGCATTAGGAGGGCTCATAGTCAACACATCGGAAAGTTCAACTATATAACGCTGGGTTTGGAAATTTTAATGTGACCATTTTATAAACTTACAATTTACAGCACGGAGTAGTGGTAAGTGCTAGCCCAGAATAATATCTGGCTTGTAATTCTGGACAGGCTACTAGTGTTTTCAAATGCTGTTATTATGTTTCTATTAAAAAGTGAAATTGTACACCTAAAATGTACCAATAAAGAAAAAAAAGTGAAAGTATTGGCTAATGTTTGTCTAATGTACTTTGGTTTTGTGAGGTTATATGAGCTAATTATTCTTAAGCAGGGACCAAAAAATAAATTTATCTTCACTGTGCAGAATGGAGTGTAGAACTGAAGTACGAGGCAATTCTTGGCAGAACTGGAGTGTAAATCTTCCAAGTCAAGACCAAAACTTAGAAGTGCAATGAATAGGTACAGGAGTGGAAAGTAGAAAGAGAAAGTCAATACCTAATCCTTGTTAGAAAGAGACTGAATCTGAACCTACAAATGTTAAAGGCTTAGTGATTCATTGAGAAAGAAGCAAAAATAGAAAACAGTTAGCAGCTGGATCTCAAGTTCAGAGAGATTGGATATCTTCGTGTGATGGTCATAATTGAATTCTCAGTAAAGAAACTGGAGAAACTTTTCTCCCTAGAAGAAAGGTAAAAGGAAAAACAGATCTGTGTCTATATTCGGTGAGAAGAAAAAGAAAATTAAAGTACCACTGAAAAGAATAGAAAGTTAACTTAGTGTACCATGAAGGAAAAATTAAAGAAAATTTGAATGACATTAAATATTTTTAATAGCTCAATGAAATAAAAAGGAACTGAAAGTTACATGAAATTTAGGTTTGTAATTAAAAGGTAATTGGTGATAGATGAAATATTTTACTATAAAAGCATAAACTGACTACTTATGAAGTGAAGTAGAAACAATTAAAAATTATTTAAAATGTTTGTAATAAAAGCAGGAGTGAAAAATATGTATTGTCTCATTGGCAGAAAAAAGAGATACAATCACCTAAAAAATATACACAACAAAGTAAAATGCTGAAGTTCACGGTGAGCTTTGAATTGAATGAGGGGAAAAAAAGGGGGAAAAATCAAAGTAAAAGATGGTTAACAGGAAACAGAGTCAGTTAAAGAAGTCATGAGCTGCATAACATTTTGGTCTGCATACTCCATGCTAGTCTCATAAATAACAGAACTCAAAAATTCCTAGTGTATATTTGGTTAGTGCAAAATATTCCAAATTTTTTTGGTGCCAAAGCCAATATACACAGAATTCCACACTACCAGTTGGACAAAAGATATCACAGGAGATGACAACTCCTCTGTTATATATCCCGAGGTGATTAAGTGCCATGGCAGGACATGGTGACAGTGGTCATCCTGGACTTGTGTACACCCAGACTAATATCCTGCATCACTTTTTAGCTTTAAGAAAGTTTTAAAAGTTAAAAAAAATGAATTTTAGAAGTAAAAGCTAAAGTTAAAAATAAATTTTCTTTGGGTACCAGGGATTGAACTCAGGAGCTTGCACTTGCAAAGCACTGACTTAAATCCCGGCCCTAAATTTTATTTTTTTAAAAAATTGTAATCATAGAAAAAACCTTATGGAATATTTATATAATGATACTAATTTTTGTAGAGCTGCACAATGTGTTTGTATTTTAAAATATGTTATTATAAAAGAATTTAAAGGTGAAAAAATTTAAAAGTTCATAAAGTAAAATATTTATAGTAAATAACTAAATTGTAATCATAGAAAAAACCTTATGGAATATTTATATAATGATACTAATTTTTGTAGAGCTAATTTTTGTAGAGTTATCTTACTTCTTAGTAAAGAATGTTTGCAGCTTTTGTGTGGCCTGTGTGTCCAGAGGTTATAAAGCCTATCATAGTATACAGTTATATCCCAGGACGTTGCAATCTCTTATCACTCACTCACTGACTTACTCTGAGCAACTTCCAGAAAACTCCATAAATGCTAAGTACATTAAACCAGCATACCATTGCTATACTGCATGTATCTGTACCTTTTTATGTGTAATCATAATTACACACTCAATTACCACTTTATTACAATTACTTGCAGCAGGCAGTATAGTGATATGCTATACAAGTTTGTATCTCAGCAGCAATAATCTGCATCTTTTAACCCAGATATAAAGTAGGCTATACCATTTCTGTTTGTATAACTATACTCTAAGCTCAAATAGATGAAATTACCTAGAGACACATTTTTCAGAAGGTATAATTATTGGTAAGTTATGCATGGCTGTACTTAAAATATACAATCATACTTTGCATTACAAGTAAAAAGATCAGTAATGATATCCCATTTTCAGATTATACATTGTCAAAATGCTTTTCTGTTAGAGGGGTGTGTATCTAAAAGAAACTCAATTTTAACTTGATTTCTCTAATATTCTATCACGCACATAGATACATGTAGATAAACAGATAAAAACTAGAGGGATAAAGACTGATTTCATATATATAAACAGATAGCACATAGGAGAATAAAGATTGAAAGATAGTTTTTAATACTAAAACCATTGTATAAAACAACTAATAGACATTGGAGAGCTGAGGCTTTTTGTTGGCAAAGGAGAATCACTAGAAGTAAAAACTGTCTCTTCGCTATGCAAGCAAGAGTAATTGCATATACATTTGGTAACCAATTCAAATGATGCACTCTGAGGCAAGTAGATATATAAAATATACTTTTTAACATCAGTTCCAAATTCCCTGAAACCATGTATTCCACAATGGAGAGTGCCAAGCACAGAGCTGGAGGGAGAAAAAAAAATTGTAACTGTATTACCTTTCCCCTCATCTAACTTCATGAATAAATATTAGAAAATAGGTAAAGAAAGAAAAAGGAAGCAAGAATCCAGTTTTACAATTAGGCACTTGATTGAAGCCTGAATAGAGTTTAAATGTAAGACGTGGTCTGAACCACTTGCTGGAAATGGAAAGACAGCAGAAAGCATGATGCTGATTCAATCAAATGTGGTACTGTTAGTTCTCACACGTATATTGTCCCTTAAACCATCTGGTTCTAACATATTTAACTCAGGTTGTTCACAAGCTTCCCATTGGGCATATGGACACTTTTCATTATAAATCAACCTTCATAATAGTAATAAATGTTTTAATGAACTTTGTTGCTGAATTGCTTATTTAGAAGTTAGAAATTTAATTAACACTGAATTTTAGGATCATGGATTAATACTTTTCTAAATTAGAAATGTTGTTCATTATAACTGACAGATATATTTCTGGCAAGCTACTCTACAAGTTTCCTTTACTATATAACTCAAGAATATATGATACTTTTACTTAGAATTATCTGATTAATACTATTATTAGCACTTTACTATTGAAAAAGTGTAAAAATTTTAAGTGGCAGATGGTAGTATACAGCATATTGATATAACTCACTGAAAATTCAAGGATACCAATTTAGCAATGTAAGAAAGTCAAATAAAAAAAGCAATTCAGATGAAGGTATCTACAACAGACTTCTAATGTAATAACATGTAAGCAGGCAAGTTAAAGACATTAAAATAGCTTTATTGTGCATTAAAGTGCAAGTTAAGCTCTGACCACGTTTTAGAAACTGAGTTAAAAAATATTCCATGTGGGTGTAAAAACTATTAACGAGCTCCCCGATATAGCTATGTCTAAAATTCTCTGGTAAAGGCACATATATCTTACAGTGGTTAGGAAGGGAAGGTTGCTGCAGAAGTTGATTAAAGAATGAATAACCAAAGTTAGATAGAAAAAATAAATTCTAGAGGTCAATTATACTGCATAATGAAAATAGTTAAGGATGGTATATGTGTACTCTTAAAAAATGCAGAGTTGATTTAAAGTGTTCTCAACCACACACACAAAAATATAACTGTGTGAGGTAATGCACTTGCTAGTTAGATACATTTAAAACTTTGCAATATGTAGTATTTCAAAACATGTACATAAAATGCATAAAGTTTTATGTGTCACTTAAAAGTGTATGGTTCTCAGTCCCAAGGCTTTTAAAGTATTTGAGCCATAAGAAATCCTGTCAACTATTTGGTAACGCTATAATGCTTTTGAGATCAAATCCCAAATCCATCCTTACTTGATCCTGCTACTCTGTGATGTGGATCAGGAAGTAAATTTTCCTTAATTTCAGTAAATACAATTGATTTCATTTTTCCTGTTCACCAAGCTATCTGAGAAATATTTCTGGATATTTGAATGGTTCTGTGAACCCTCTCCCCCGCATTTCTCATTCGTTCCTGAATGATACCCCAGGAGCCCTGACAGGACTTTGGGCATCTGCAGACTCTGGGTACTTCTCTCTTTGCTGTTCTTCTAAAAGACAAGCACTTGTTGTGTACCCTAGATGGACACGTGTTACTCCCCAGGAGTATGCAGCACCCCCCTCCAAGGTCTGAAGAGCTGGTGCGAGCGCGCCCCCTGGTGGCAGCCATGGACCACATTCTCTGAGTCCTAACATGGGAATAGGAGTGCACTTCTACCCTTCTCTATCCTGTTTTTCACAAAACCCTGACATGTTTCTTTTACTTCAGGAAAATGCATTCTATACAATAATTCATCCGTTTCATATAATTATTTAGGCAAAAATAACACAGAGTAGTTCTGTTTTAGTGTGAATTTATATTTTCATGTTCAGATAATATGAAATAATGAGGAAGAGATTTAATGGGGAGGGTTCTAGATAAATCATTCTCCAGATTGGGAAATATGTTCAAGTAGATTACTCTAAAATACTTATGGCTTAGTTTACCATCTCGAAGTGACCAGCTTTTCACATGGTTGTTAAACAAAGGTATATTCTAAAATGCTACTTTTAAAATTGTACTTTAGTAAATACCAGATTTACGTTGTATTTTCAAACTCATCATAATGTGTGGTGACAAGTTTAAGGCTTTTTTAGTAATGATTTTCTAATTCGGGGTATATTGTATAACCAGTAGTAGTCCTCATACTGAAGAAAATATATTTATCATTTTCTATAAACAGCAGATCAGTTGACATGAATAATATCTATGTTAATTTTGCATATGTGTAGATGAATATCTAATTGCAAATCCAAACTCTGATAAATTTGAGGGTAAAATCGTGTATGATTGATCATGGGATAGAACAACCACCATAAAATTTAAGTTGTCCTGAGCAAAAAGAACATATGTTGATAAAGACATCATATATATAAAAATATTCATATACATAATTTTGAAGTTCTAGATAATGAAATGAGTAAAGAAATCATTTCATTGCTTTCCAACAAGGACCACAAGAAAGATAACATTTTACTTGATTCAACAAGACCATTATTAATGAGGCAGAATTAATTGAATAACATTATTGATTATGAAACAGAAAATAAAATATCTTTTAAGGTCTATATCAATGATCCAATATATCCTAATAGTTTTAATTTAGATATGCTAAAATACATACCTTAAATTAAGGAATGAGCATATCATAAATGTATTATTATTGTATTTCAAAATGTTAAATTAGCAAGTAACTTAGGACAGTAAGAAACTTGTAATGAACAGTCAGAAGGCATTTCAAGAGCATGATATTTTTTCCTAGCAAAAATAGAAAATAGAAGACATATTTTCCTGTTAAAATATATCATCAAAAAATGTGAGAGAATGAAAAGATAAAAATAAAGTGTTTGTAGATGGGGAGGGGAGGAGGGGGTGAAGGGAGGGCAGAGGTAAGGGGAAAAAATGAGAATCAAGACTTGTCATGTAGAGGTACAAGATCCCAACAATGAATAACTGCACTGTATCCCTAAAATGTACCAATAAACTCAATTAAAGCTGAAAAAAAATATCATCATTAAATCACATTTCAAAAGTGATGTTTAACAAGGTAGTGCCAATAATACAATGAGATATTTTTAACTTTTTATTTTATTGGAAATACACTAGGAAAGTGCTGTACAGTTTTTTAAATGATAACTTTTCACAAAAATTAGATCTTCACAATAGGTATTTAATGCTCATCTTAAGTGAACTAATAAAAAATATGAAAACAAGATAAAAGGAAGTAGTAGGATCAAAATTAAGTGTGATTGTTTTTTTGTTTTTTGTTTTGTTTTGTTGCTTGTTTTTTGAGACAGGATCTCTCTGTGTAGTTGAGGCTGACCTGGAAGGCACTATATAAACCAGACAGTCTTGAACTCACGGTGATCCTTCTGCCTCAGCCTCCCAAGTGCTGGGATTACAAGTGTGTACCACCATGCCTGGCTAAGTGTGATTGTTAATGTTAGGATTTTATTTGGATTTCCTTTTTGCAACTAGATTAATAATACTCAAGAACAGATGATATTTCCACTCTTGAGATAGTAATATGGATTCTCTAGAACCTAAGGGGATTTCTTAGAATTTGACAAAATAATTATATATTTTAATGGTATTTTCATTCCATAAGAATGCATAATAGTACATAAACATAGATATAATATATCTGTAATATTAAAATTTCAGGTGAACTTAAGATAATAATGCTTATAAAATCTCCTGGAGTGGTGGCTATAATGGAAAAGCAATTTTCTGAGAAATACTTTTCTGGAAATTGGTAAAAGAATTGGGCATGAAGGAGGAATAATGAGAGGTATAAGGATGGTTCTTTCACAGCTTTTGTAGCTATTGAGGAATTAAAGAGAAACTATAATAGCGATTACAGGGAAAAGACAAATACCTGAAAATTTATTAAATCTTACCATTGATGAACAGGTAAAACGGTGTTGGAAGATCTCATGAACAAGCAGTACCTACAAAGAATTTACACAAAATTTAAGGGTGAATGCTACAGAAGAACATGGAATTGTCCAGTTCCATCAAGCAGCAGATTACAGGTTTCAGTGGGGTGGATTTTTGAGGAGATTTTCCTTTGGAAATGTTGATGGGCCCTCCAAGTGAAGACTGAAAATAGAGTCCCAAAGTGAAAATGTAAGTTGTTCTGCTTAAAAAATAAACCATCCAGTACATTTATGGGATTTGAGGTGACTTGCTTAATACACAGAAATGCCAAAGGGACAAATTATAAATTCTTATTACAAGGGGTAATAGAAATGCTTGTTGAAGATCTTTTCAAAAATGAGGCCAATTATCAATTTTCTAAACACCATTTAGGCCACTTCTTATTTTAAGAAAAACATTTATTAACAATGCTTAAAATGTCAGAAATATCAACATCAGAGTTATACTAATAATTGCAAATCCTCAGGTCCTCGTGGACTGAGTTATCTCTGGTTGGTGTGTGAAGACACTAATTACTTTTCTCCTCATCTGCAGGCACTGGTAAAATTGTTAAACAGTTACAGAAGGTTAAATAATCAAAATATCAGCTTTATTAGAGAGTAGTACTTGTAATAAAATAAAACAGTATTATTATATAGGTTAAATTGTATACCTCAAAAGCTTATGTGTTAAGAGGCTCACTCTCAGTACCCCAGAAAGTGATTTTATTTGGAAATATTTCAGATGTGAACACGATGAAAGTAGAGTGTTCAATAATCCGACATACCGGCTGTCTTTATGCAAAGAACTCAATGTGAGGAATATGAAGATACATCATAAAGGTCTTCAAGACAAGGAACACTGGATGTCACCAGAAGCTAGAGGGGAAACAGAATACATTGTTCCGACTATTCTCGGAAGAAGCCAGCTATGTCAACACTTAGATTTTGAAACTGTAAGACAGTTTCTCTTGTTTTTGCCACCTGGAATGTGCTCATTTTTATTGATATCCCTAGGAAACTAAAATTTTTTTCCTCTTCTCATTCATGACCCCTAGATTGGTTTAAAAGTTAGTATTTCCATTTAGTCAGATCACTGGGAAGAAGGCAATTTTCTGCTTTTCCTATCAAGTATGGAGTGGTAAAAACTCAGAGGGAGTTTATTCTTAGCAGTTTAAACTCAGAGGGAGTTCCCATCAAATAAAAAACATAAAACCTTAGTCACCGACGGCAGTAATTCTGACTACAAGTATTTCAAACTCTATCTTTTCACCAGTATATTTAAGAAAGATCTTTAAATGATGCATACCTGTCAAGCGAAAGCAAACATCTGGCTCACATCTGTAGCATTATGTTATTTCACCAATTCAAAAGATATTTCAAAAAGCATTCCTAAAATTAATGTGAAAACATAAAGTAGTAGAATAGCCATTATTCCAATACCTGATTTTAAAATACACTACACTTTCAGAGCTTCAAAAACAGAGTGGGACTGGGATACAACAGACATACTGACCAATAGCAGAGATCAGAGGACACAGCAACAATCCCATACTGCTGAAGCCTTGCAAATAGTCACGAAACTTTTAAGAACACATGGTTGAAGAAAAGACAGCTTCTTTAATAAATGGTTTTTCCAAGCCTGAATATCCACATGTAGAAGATTGAAACTAGATCCTTATTTCTAAACCTGTAACAAAAATCAATTCAAAATGGATCAAAGACCAAGATATAAAACCTGAAACTTTGAAAGTGCTAGAAGAAAACACAGAATAAACATTTCATTACATAGGCGCAGAAAACAGTTTATTGTAGAGGACCCCAGAGTTACAGAAATCAAATAATCAAATATGATTTCATCAAATTAAAAAGCTGTACAGCAAAGGAAAAAATATAGAGCCTGGAGAATGGGAGAATATTTTTCCCAGCTATTCTTCCAACTGAGGATTAACATCCAGAGTATATGGTGAATTAAAAAAAATACCAAAAATGAAAATCCTGATCAATAAATGGACAATAAAAGAAATGTTCAGCAAATTTAGCCATCAGTGAAATGTAAATCAAACTGTACTGGGATTCCATATCACCCAGTCATAATGGTTACCATCAAGAATACAAAAATAGCAGAAAATAAGGGAAAAGGAAAGTGTTGATATGGCTGGCTTCTTCTGAGAACAATGTATTCTGTCGTTTTGAAAATCAATAAGTAGGAATGTTTCTTAAAAATCTAAAAATAAAGCTCTCATTTGATCTAGCAATATCACTTCCAAGTTTATTCCCTAATGTCAGCACACTGTAGAGACCGGCATACCCATGTCTATTGTAGCACAATTCAAAATATCTAAACTATGAAAATAACTAAGATGCCTGTCAATAGGTGAATGGATAAACAAAACATGATATATGTTTGCTATGAAATATTACTGAAACATATAAAAGGTCATTGTGTCACTTGCAGAAATGTGAGTAGAATTGGAGACCATCATGGTAAGTACAATCAGCTGGTCTCGAGTGTTTACTATTTCATGTTTTGTTTTGTTTTTAGGAGTGAGTTTCTATTTTACTTTTTCATTAAATTTATATTGGTACACTTTAGGTATACAATACAGTTACATTCATCATTGGGATCTTGTACCTTTGCACAACGTATCTTGGTTCTTATTTTTTCTTATTTTATTTTAAGAAGCTTTTCACTTCTTACCTTTGCCCTACCCCTCCCACTTCCCCTACTCCTTTAGACCTTTAATTCCTATTACACAGTATCAATTATACATTTTGACACTTGTTTACACTTTTAGTTTCTCACACCAGAGAAACTATTCGGCATTTATACAAGTGTGTCCTATAATTTCACTTAAGCATATGGCCTCAATGTGCATCCACTTAGCTATAAATGACTAGTTTTTAATTCATTATGGCTCATTAATATATATATATATATAAATGTATATATTTAACACATATCTTCATGGGAATTAGCACAAAGAATCAACAAGTGGGATCTCATCTTTTTATATAACTTCTGCATTATAAGAGAAATCACTAACAGAGCTAAGGTACAACCTACAGTGCATGTTTTCTATGGGGAATCTCACACAGAGGGGCAGCGGGGAGAGAGAATATGGAAACTAAAGGTGAATGAATGTTAGAACTGATCAAAAGATTTTGCATTATATGTATGTAGAAGTATTCCAGAATAAATTCTATATAACTGAAATACAATTTAAAAGCCTACATATTTTTGGTGAAAGGTAAATAGTTTAAATAGTTTGCTAGGTAAAAGATAAAATGAGTCAGTCTAACTTTTTAAAAATATTTTTACTGGCACATTTTAGCTATACAAAGCAGTTACAGTCATCACTGTACCTTTACATAACAGATCTTGGTTCTTATATTTTCCCCGTTCCCCCGCCCTCCCTTCACCCCTCCACCCTTCCCTATTAACTGACTTTGTTTCCATTTTTTTCCTTTTCTCTTATGTTTTCTTTTTGCTTCTTACCTTTACCCTGCCCCTCCCATTTATCTTTAGATCTTTTCTTCCTATTACAAAATATCAATTATATATTTTGACCCTTATTAACATTTTTGGTTTGTCACGCCAGAGAAACTATATGGTATTTATACATGTGTGTCCTATTAATGAACTGGAGACTGTATTAAAAAGATTTTTTTAGTAAAACAGAGAACTATCAGCCATAAAGAATGAGAAAACTATAGACATTTATAGCTAAGTGGATACACACTGAGGACATATTCCTAAGTGAAATTAATTAATAGTCTGATATTTTTAAATACATTTTCTTTCACACAATTACAAGTAGCAGCAAGACACACATTGATCTTATGAGATATATTGCGATCTTTATTCAGTTTTGATGTTGTTGCATTAGTCTATGGATAGTAGCTTCAATATTAAATATTGACAAATATATAAATATATATAATTTTTGTTTAAAAATAGCATAATTAACCTTTTCAACTGGTATATATTCTAAGAAAAGATCAAATAATACATACTTTACATTCTGTGGTGTTATTCTTAATTAAGGCTGCGTTCGAATATCAATAACTGTAAATAATCTCTGAGAGCTGACTTTTCGGTATCTTTATATGTATAGTCTTTAATAATTCTAGTTTTCATATCAAATATTTTATGTATGATGTAACATTTTGTTTAAAATATTGCTTTCAGTCATAGTTCTATGGTAATAAATTGTATGATATAGGTGCTGTATATAATAAAAATATGGACTATAAAGTAAATTATAATCACTATAAGAAGTCATATTGATTAATACTTTTAATACTTGCTACTTGCATAACATGGGGTAATGCCTTTATATGATTTTACTCATTTATTCACTGATAATAACTTACTCTATGCCTTCATCCTCCATTTTTCTCTCCCTCCATCCTTCCTTTCTTCTCCACCTATTTCTCTCTCATCTCTGTCTGTGTTTCAGTAATGAACAAAGAAAAGTTGAAATTGTTCTGTTTTCTTATTAGGTATTTCTACCATCCTGTGATGTATAGTCCCATGCAGTTTCTATATTTTATCTATGCTCCAATCTACATCTATGAGTAAATACATACATGTATATATTACATACTAATGACTGTATGGTCTTTTAGTGCTTTTAAAAAGTCATATGATATAAAATCATTTAAAATAGAGTCTACATAATAAGTGCATTGCAAGAAATTCCTTAGTTACTAGACCCGATTCCTCAGTAAGTTTTTTTGTTAATTAGATGATACACATCAGAATCATGGTTTCATATTAACACTGTTACTACTGGGATTCAACTACTACATGTATATTCACTCAACTTCATATAAAAATACTTTATATAGCTGAAAATAATATTAATAATAGACCCCAAATTTTTACTTTAAAAAAGTACAATTGTTCCACAGATGTGTTTAGGGCTTTTGGAAGTGTACACAATCAACTTAGTAATTTGAACAATCAATATAAAATTATTTTGTCAAATACCTATTATTTCCATAAAATATGTTTCCAGAAATATTTCATTAGCTGTAACTAATAAATGATATTTTTTGTACTGGGTATAAAACTCTGGACGTTGCACTTTCGAGGCAGGAGGTGGAACCACTGAGCTAAATCCCTGGCATATAAATGATTGATTTTTTAAAAAATTGTTGGCACCTGTTTGTAATAGACAATGAATACTTTCACTGTGGAGAGTGGATAGGTGGACATTACTCTTTTAGTCCCCTTTCTGACCTTCTTCTCTTCTTCCTTCCTTCCTCTCTAGGTTTCCTATCCATCTGCAACAAGTCTGTGTCCCCTTTTCCTCTCATTTATTTTTTATGCTCATTAAATTATTGATACGTTGTGTTTATCATATAAGAGAAATAATTGAGAGATTTTATAGAAAAGTAAGAGTAATGTATTTTCACAGATACAAATTATTTTATATAATTTTCAAATTGCTCCACATACAGTATGTGATGAAAAGATCAGATAAATCGTTAAATTTTAAAAGTCAGTTATATTAAAAGCTGCATTGCCATGTATCCATCTCAAAATTCTGTCATATTTTGAACACACTTAAGCCATTGTTCTTGCTGCTATCAGAAGCAGTTCTGGAAGTCGGCTTCAGAAAGAGCCTGCCTCTCTGTTGGATGCACTGGGCAGTGACTTTAGCCATATTTAATTTTATTCATTAAGTTTATTGGTACATTTTAGGTTCACAATATGATGACATTCATCATTAAGAATTTGCATCCGTAAATGATGTATTTCAGTTCTATTTTTTCCCAATTCCCCTACCCTCCCTTTAACCCCTCCACCTGTACCTAATTATAAAGACCTTTTCTGTTTTTCCCTTCATTCCTCATATTTTTTATTTCCCTTCTTTTCTTTCCACCCTCCCCACACACTTCCCCTTCCCTTTTGGATCTTTTCTTCCTATTTCACATTACATGTCATACATTTTGATCCTCATTTACAGTTTCAGTTTCTCACACCGGAGAAACTATTCAGTATTTACACATGTGTGACATTAATTTTACTTAAGAGTATGGCCTCAATGTGCATCCATTTAGGAATAAATGTCTCTGGTTTATCATTCTTTATAGTTGAGTAGCATTGCATCTTATAAAAACACGTATCTTCTTTATCCAGTCACCAGTTGATGGGCATAACTATAGTTTTAATCACAGCTCAGAAAGACACAAAGGAAAAGAACTTCCAGAGCTGTATAGTAAAAAGAGCAGCAGAGTAACTGTCATTATTCAGAATAATGTGACTAACAGGATAAAAGGAGAAAAAATAATTTTTAAATAGAATGCCTCTTCAGTTAAAATTTCATTAGGCTTTAACAAAACTACTGAAAATTTGATTTGAACTGTATTTGGTAAAGAAAAATATCTTGTTATAATTGGAATACAGTGTCCAGTCAATAACTTAAGGTGTTTGAGTGGTTATATTTATTGACAGATGTCTACAATAACTAACTATATAAGATCATTAGTATTCATGTAAAAAATGAACCAAAGTTAAGCACAGTTGATTGTAGAAGTCTCTTTCTTCTTATTATTAAAATGTAGTTATTTGAAAGAACATGTAATCAATATAACTTTTTAAATTGAGGATACTACTTATTAAAATATGTAATAGTAATATTCAAAACTTTTACATAACTTTCAAAATTAAAATATTGTATTTTTTCATCACAATTATGAAAACCTACAAATGAAACAAGAAAGACTAGTTAGAGAGTTGCCATAGGAACACTATTCCTAAGCTACTACTCCATGAAGCTGGGACAGAAAATTTCAGGCATGTGTTCACTGTCACTTAGATATTAAATAATAAAGCTATTACTTAGATGCAGGTCTTTTTATACTAAAGATACTGAAAGTGGTGTGCTAGCATTTATTTTCCAAGGAAAAGTGAAAAAAAATCGCAGTATTTTAGGGTGGACAGCAACAGTTTTTCTTTTCTTTTGTTTTATTTTTTTGGGGGGTACTGGGGATTGAACTTGGGTCCTTGTACTTGCAAGGCAGGTGGCAGAACCACTGAGCTAAATCCCCAACCCAACAGTTTTGATTCCTATGTTAGCAACGAGTTATTGACAGAGAATATAACAAAAATTATTATTTTTCTGTTGTGTAATTTCAATTACCTTTATATATATTATGTAGAAATATATGCATATAATATATATGTGATGGATTATATTTGATTTTCTTATTTACTTGTATATAAAATTTTTTTCTCATTGAGTTTATTGGTACATTTTAAGTATACAGTACAGTTAACATTCATCATTGGGATCTTGTACCTTTACATGACAGGTCTTGATTCTCAGTTTTTACCCACACCCCTGCCAACCCTTCATCCCCTCCTCTCTTCCCTATTTATAAATATTTTATTTCCATTTTTTCATTTTCTCATATTTTTTTCTTCTCCCTTATTTCCTTTACCCTACCCTTCCCACTTCCCCTACCACTTTAGCCCTTTTTTTCCTATTACACATTGTCAATTATACCAGTAGGATCTTATTTACAATTATAGTTTTTTTTCACACCAGAGAAACTATTTGGTATTTACATGTTTGACTTATTTATTTCACTTAAAAGTATAACCTCAATATGCATCCGTTTTCCTATGAATGACTATAATATCTCATCCTTTATGGCTGAATAGTAATCAATTTTATTGAAAAACCACATATTCTTTATAGTGTCTCCAACTGATGTGCAAATGGGCTGTTTCCAAGTTCTAGCTATTACAAACTGTGCTGCTATAAACATGGATGTGCATGTAACACTGTGGTATGATTATTTCATTTCTTTTGGAAAGATACCCAACAGAGGGATGGCTGGGTCAAATGGAACCTCTAATCCCAGCTATGTGAGATATCTCCATCCATACTGATTTCTATAGTGTTGCACCAGTCTGCACTCCCACCAACAATGGAGAAGGGTTCCTTTCTCCCCACAACCCCTCCAACATTTATCATTGTTTGATTTCTTGATAGCAGCCATTCTTTGTGGGGTGAGGTGGAATGTCAGTGTTGTTTTCATCCACATCTCTCAAATGAACAGTGATGTGGAGCATTTTTTTTGTATATTTACTTGCTGCTTTTACTTCTTTGTCTGAGATATGTCTGTTCATTTCAGATGCTTCTGTCTTTGTATTAGGGAGGGCTGATTTTTTGAGTTCTTTATATATTCTGGATAATAGTCCTTTGTCTGAGGAGCAGCTGGTAACAATTTTTCTGTTTTAATATTTACATCTTTAATCTACTTGGATTTTAGTTTAGTGCTTGGTGGAAGATAAGGGTCTATTTCTAATCTTTGGCAGATTGAAGTCCAGTTTTTCCAACACCATTTATTAAAGAGTCTATCTTGCCTCCAGGGTGGGTGGTTGGCTCCTTTGTCAAAGATGAGGTAGCTGAGTACATCTGAGTTGCTTCTGTATCTTCTAATCTATTCCACTGATCCTCAGGTATGTTTCTTTGCCAGTACCATGTTGTTTTGTTTAATCACAGTGGCTTTGTAATGTAGTTTCTATTTGGAAATTGCTATACCTGCTGCCATGTCTCTGTTGCCTAGGATGGCTTTTGCTATTCTAGGCCTCTTCTGGTTCCAAATGAATTTCTAGATTATTTTCTCTAGTTCTGTGAAATATACTGTTGGAATTTCAATCAGCATTTGATTGAATCTGTATAGCAGTTTTGGTAGTATGGCCATTTTCACTATGTTGATTCTTCCTACACAGGAGCAGGGGATATCTTTCCATTTTCTTATATCCTCTTTGATTTCTTTTTTCAGAGTTCTGTATTTTTCAGTTTATAGATCTTTTTCTTCCTTTGTTAGATTGATACCTAGATATTTCATTTTTTGGATGCTATTGTAAAAGGTATTGGTTCCCTAATTTCTCTCTCAGTGAGTCTGTTATTTGTGTACAAGAACGCTATTGATTTTTGGGTGTTGACCTTGTATCCATCTACTCTGCTAAAAGTATCAATTAAGTCTAGGCATCTTTTGCTGGAATTTTCAATGTAGAGTATCATATCGTCAGGAAATAATGACAGTTTAATTTCTTCCTTTCCTATCTTTATTGTTTTAATTTGTTTCTCTTGTCTAATTGATGTGGCTAATGTTTCCAGAACTATATTGAAGAGGAGTGGTGATATTGGGCATCCTTGTCTTGTTCCTGATTTTAATGTGAAGGTTTTCAGTCTTTGGCTATTTAATATGATGCTGGCTGTTGATTTTCCATAGATAGACTTTATTAAATTGAGATTTAGATCATCTATTCCAATTTTTTGCAGGGTTTTTATCATGAATGGGTGTTGAATTTTTTCAAATTTTTTTCTGCATTTATGGAGAAGATCATATGGTTTTTGTTCTCAACTCTGTTAATATAGTGTATTACATTTATTTATTTACTTAGAATGAAACATCCTGGCATCCCTGGAATAAATCCAGTTTGGTCAGGGTGTATCTTATTGATGATCCTCTGTATTCTGTTTGCTAGTATCTTATTAAGGATTTTTGCACCTGTATTCATTAAGTAGATTGGCCTGTCGTTCACTTTTTTAGTTGGGGTTTTCCGTGGTTTGGGAATCAAAGTAACACTTGCTTCCAGGAATGAATTTGGAAATATTGCTTCGCTTTCAATTTCATTGAAATGTTTAAAGAGTAGTGGCAGTAGTTTTTCTCTAAATGTCATGTAAAATTCACAGTGAGTTCATCAGGACCAGGGCTTTTTTGTTGGTAAACTTTTAATTACATTTTCAATTTCACTGATTGTAATTGGGGTGTTTAGAATTTTTTTTATCTTCTTCATTCAACTTTGGTGATTCATAAGTATCCAGAAATCTGTCCATTTCTTCTGTGTTTTCTATTATGTTAGAGTATAGGTGCCCAAAGTAGGTATTGATCCTCTGGATTTCTGCTGGATCTGTTGTGACTTCACCTTTTTCATTTCTAATTGCATGGATCTGAGCCTTTTCTTTCCTTTTTTTTTTTTTTGATAAGTTTAGCTAAGGGTTTATCAATTTTATGTATTTTTTCAAAAATCCCAACTCTTCCATTCATTGATTTTTTGTATCATTTTCTTGATTTCCATAGTATTGTTTTCTGCTCTATTATTTAAAATTTCCTCTCTTGCATGAACTTTGCATTTTTCTTGCTCTTCTTTTTCTAGGAGTCTAAGATTGATCTTTAGGTTATTTAGTTGAGCTTGCTCTGTTTTCCTACTGTGGGCGTTCACTGCTATGAATTTTCTATGTACAACTGCTTTCATTGTGTCCTATAGACTCCTGTATGTTATATTATCATCATCATCTATTTGTAAAAACTGACTAATTTCTTCTTTAATTTCTTCTGTGATCCAATGATTGTTCAGGAGAGTATTGTTCAATTTCAGTGTGTTTGTGAAATTTCTACAGCTTCTTATGCTATTGATCTCCAGCTTGATTGCACTATGATCTGATAATATACAGGTGATAACCTTGATTCCTTTGCATTTATTCAAACTTGTTCTGTTTACTAGTATGTGGTCTATCTTGGAGAATGACCCATGTGTAGCTGAAAAAAAATGTATATTCTGATTTTGTGGGTTGGAACATTCTATAGACATCTATTAAGTCCATATGTTCAAAAACTTCATTCAGTTGTAGTAATTTGTTGCTGATTTTTTGCCCAGATGATCTGTCTATTTGTGATAGTGGGGTATTTAGGTCACCCACTATAATTGTATTGATACTTATTTGGTTTTTCACATTATTTAATACTTGTTTTATATAGTTGGGGCATTAATATTTGGTGCATATATATTTATGATTGACATCTCTTGCTCTCTTTTTTTTTTTTTTTGTACCAGGGATTGAACTCAGGACCTTGAGCTTGTGAGGCAGGTGGCAGAACCACTGAGCTAAATTCCCAGCCCACTTCCTCTTGAATTGTTCCCTTCACAAGGATTTAGTGGCCTTCTTTGTCTCTCTCTTAATCAGCTTTAGTTTGAAATTTACTTTGTGAATAAGGTAGCTGTCCCTGCTCTTTTCTAGGCTCCTGTCACATAGAGAACTGTTTTCTATCCTTTCACTTTCAGTCTATGGGCTTTTTTGTTTTCACTAGGTGTGTTTCTTGTATACAACATATTGTTGGATTTTGCTTCTAATTCCATTCTGCCAGTCTATTTTATTGATTGGCAAATTGAAGCCATTGATATTGATGTTTATAACTGATATGTACTGACGTTATTGTCATGTTATTGTCCTTTTACTGACTCTTTTTAATTCCCCCCTTAGTTTCTTGCTTGCCTATTTGATTTGCTCTGTTGGGCCGCATGGGGTTGTGACCTTCATTGTGTTTTTCTAGGTTATTGTTTAGAATTCCTTGTAGAGTTGGTTTGGTATTCATGAAGTTTCTCATGTGTTCTTTGTCATGGAAGTATCTTATTTTCCCATCCATTTTGAAAGAGAGTTTTGCAGGATACATCAGTCTAAGTTGGAGGTTGTTCTCTTTTAGTGCTTGAAATATCTCATTCCAGGCTCTCCTTGCCCCAAGGGTTTGTATTGAAAAGTCTGCTGTGCTTCTGATGGGCTTTCCTTTGCATGGGATTTGTTTCTTTTCTCTTACTGCTTGTAGCATTTTGTTCTTCTGTTGAGTTTCTGGGATCTTGATCATTATGTGTCTAGGTGTAGGTTTTTTTTTTTTTTTATCATGGCTACTTGAAGTTCTATATGCCTCACTTATCTGTATTTCTAATTCTTCCCCTCTGTTTGGGAAGTTTCCTGTCATTAATTCTGTGAACAGCTTTTTTAAGTCATTTGTATTTTTTCCTGCTATTTCATGGATTCCTGTCAATCTCATGTTATTCTTCTTTGTATCATCTAGTTGTTGTTGGATCTATTTCTCATGATCCCTTGCTGATTTTAAGAGACCTCTCTTTTCACTGTCACTGACTAAAATCCTAGCTTCTATATCTAAAATTCTACCCTCACATTCATTAATCCTGCTGTGAAAACTTCCAATACAGTTTTAAATCTCCTGGATATCTGTTTGAATCTCTTTCATGGATTCCATTTCTTTCCTGTGTTGGGCAAACATAGTTTCCATTGCTTTCTTATACTGGCCTGCATGGCTTCTATCATGGGCCTGAGCTCATCTATTTTTTTTTTTTGTCAGTTTCTGCTCTTGAGCCTCTAATCATATCTCTTATTATGCTAACCATCTCTGTAGTTATCTAGAAAATTATTTCTGTTTTGATTTTTTCTAGAGCCTGATTGATCTGTTTTGTTACTTCCTGTGCTATTAGTTCAGGGTTTCCTAGTGGTTCACTGTCAGACTTTTCAACCTCATCTTCCCTAGAGTTTGCCATTAGTGAACTAACTGGAAGTCTGTCTTTTTGTCTTGCTTAAGTATTTTCTCATTTTTATTTTTGTTGTTGGGCTGTCCTTGTTTTAATTCCTGGGTTATTACTTAAATCTTCCTGATATAGTTGTGCTTTAGCGTTTGAATCTCTAATGATTCAGAGACAGTCTCATTTTCATAATATCAGAAAAGACAACTCATTAAATCAATTACAATCCTTTAGCCCAATTGATACAAACAGCAACACAATAGGATCAAGCACAACTTACAAACTGACCATTTGTGATGGTTATTAATCTATCACCTTTAAACCACATGAATTAAATAAAAATCAAGTAGCAGCCCAGAATATGTTTACAATGAATAAACTCTTCAATATAGCATCTTTATCCTTTAGTATGGGGGCTTACACATAATTAGGATGAGCGAAGTATGTAAGTGAAAGACTTGGAGAAGATTTCTAGTGAATCCAGAGGACACAGGATGACCACACAAACTTTAGGAAACTTTTAAAGTCAAAAGAGAAAGACAGAGTGCAAGAAGAAGGACAAGAATATAACCACTTAACAGTAATAGGGGCTCACTTCCTTTGAATCCATTGACCCTTGAGTGAAGGAAAATGAAAGAAGAAAAGAACATAAGGAAAAAAAAAACAATAAAAGAAATACGAGTTAGGGCAGGAACAGGAAAAGAAAGGGAGATGAGGCATAATATGGAGGAGCAAGAGACTGAGTTGGAATAAGAAGACAGAAAAAAGAAAGAATTTGCAGAGTGGAATGAGAAAAAGAAAGAAGAAAAAAATTTGAAAGGCCTCTTTCAGACTATATCTCTGCTGTCATAATTGACAACGTGCACAGCCATGCGCAGAACTAAGTCCTTTAGTCTCAGCTAGCTGATGGCTGACCCCTGAGATTCAGGCCTATTTTGGGCTGCAAAGCCCAAATTGAGCTCCCTGGCCTTCTGCAGGGTTGAACTCTGCAAGTTTCTACTACAGGTTCCCTCTGCCCTTTCTCTGAAGATATTCAAAGTTCTGATGGAAGGTGGTGCTCTCCAACTTACCAACTATGGAGATCTGATGTGCCTTTATTGCAGTCGTTCACTTCTGTTCTATCGTCTGGAGCTCAGAAAATGACCTTTATGACCACCTGTGCCTTTGCAGAGTAGAACTGAGAACTGGCACAATTAGAAGGCCTGAGAATGGAGGGGAGGGTGGATATTGCCGAGGAGCCTGCGCAGCAAACAGTCCTCACTCGTTGGCTTGAGACAGGCTGGAGCCAGAACAGAATCTCTGCATGGCTGTCCCAGGCCTCCACCTTCACCTTCCACTGTATGCAGGCCAGACTGTATACAGAATCTTTAACAAGGCAATTCAAACTATTGCAAAATGTTGCAGTGCTATTTTGAGATGACTATTATTCAGGGTGTAATTTTAGTCTTAATGATGTGCATTGGTTAGTAGTAAAACTAAATTCTATAATCCTAAAATTTAGTTCTCTATTCTAACCATTTAGTACAACTTAATCTCATCTTTTAGTTTTCATAAAAAGTCCGGATGATGACTGCTTTACAGCATTTCTCTAAAGAATTAATCACTTATATATCAATTTTTTATCATGCTATTCCTTAGGAAGAAAATCATTAATAATTACAGTATTACTAAAAAGCTA
This sequence comes from Fukomys damarensis, assembly GCF_012274545.1. NCBI lineage: Eukaryota > Metazoa > Chordata > Mammalia > Rodentia > Bathyergidae > Fukomys > Fukomys damarensis. The sequence goes on from NW_022900926.1 coordinate 78,051,272, forward strand.
TATGTAGTATGTAATGAGTAGACAGGGAGTAATAGTAGTGATAATAACACCTAAACTATATTGTTGATTTGCTTTCTTATGGGAAGTTTGATTAATATTTTTTAAGCCCCTGTTAAATTTATGAGATTTTATTAATGTACATAAACTAGAAAATCTAGACTCTGAAACACTCATAATTTGTCTAATAAGATTATTAGGTGATCGAGACAAAACTGAATAAAAACTGTATCCAACATTAAACCTGATGCCTAAATTACTTATAAATACTGCTTTTCAGAACAATGGATTCCTATTATTTTAACTGAGTATCACTTCCAATAGGATTCAAACATTAGTTGAAGTTTTAATACACAAATGAGAATTCAGCAAACAAAATAATGAGCAAAAGAATCAAAAGCACATTGTATAAATTTGGCACATTTTTAATCAATATTGTTGTATTTGACCAAACAGAAGTATGCAGGCATAATTTCATGTTATGTTTAAATAAAATTATGTACTTAAAGAAGACATTTGCAAATAAGGAAACTACCACTATGTAGATATGGTTACATTTCAATGATGGAATAAAATTTTGTGTATACAGAACCTAGCTCAAAGACCATGAACAAAATGAACTTAAAATTAAATGTCCCATGCTAATAAACAACTGAAAAAATACGTAATTAACTTTTCAGTCTACAAAAATGAATGATTATGTAAAAGAAGTTATCTATTTCTAACATCAGATTTTATTGTTGTAATCCACAGTATTGATTTTTATATAAATGATATACTATAAACATCATTCACTTATCAATCCTATTATTACTATGGTTCATTTTTATGGAAAATCATAATGTACAATATGCTATGGTTACGGGTTAAATTTTATTCCTCAAAAATGTTACATTGAGATTTTAAAAGCTCGTACTGTAGAATGCAATGTTGTTTAGAAATAGGAATGCTAAAGATTTAATTAGTTAAAGTGAGGTACTATAAGAGTACAGTGCACCATAATTCATTACATACTGTGTTCTTATAACACATATGAGGAGAGAGCTCTATGTGCTGACAAATACAGACCCTGGAATCAAGAAGCCACAGCCCTAACAAATACAATAAACCACCGGAATTGAGAAAGAGGAAATAAAGGATTTTCCTACAGCATTCTAAGCAAGCATAACTCTGTGAGCACCTTGATTTCAGACATCTCATCTCAAGAATGATAAAACAATGAGTCTGGGTTGTTTAAGAATTAATCTTCCAATATAACTTTATGGACACATACTCTAATACTATGTGTAGTGCATGGATGTAAACAATACCTGTATATATGACTGGTACCTGTCCATGGTGATTGCATATGGTTTGAGTGTGTTTCCCAGGTTTTCATGCATGTATGGGGAGGACGAACCTTGGTGTGGTGGTAGTGGGCCATGTGAGTCTTTCTGGGGAGTACAAACCTTTGTCTCTGGCTTTCATGTGACCTCTCACTTTCTAGCATGGTCCACAATTATACCCATGTATTCATTACTGCCTTGTGGCTGAGACACAATACCCGAGACTCAAAACTGATGAAGAAAGGCTTACATTTGACTCACATTTTGTAGAGGCTTCTATCTGCAGTCGGCTCGTTCCAAGGCAGGACAGTGTGGCAGAGAGGCCTGCAGAGTTGAAATGGCTCATTGCATGGTGATGGGACACAGAAAGACATTGAGGGAAGAGAATGATTCTTTGGAGCCACACCAAAGCCACCTCCCAACATCACATTTTACATTCATTCATCAGTAGGCTAATCCACTATCTCAATGTGCATCTGGATAGAATCTATGACAATCTAGATGGAGGCCATAACAGTATGAGTTTTGACCCAGGTGGAAAGTCCTTGCTAGAGCTGGCATCTTACTTCAGATTCTCCACCTCTATCTTCAAGCAAAATAAATCTCTTCTTTTCAAATTTCCAGTCCTTAGGTGTTTTGTTATAGTAATTAACAATAGACGAATACAATGATATGTATCTGACAGATCCTTTGTATACTTCTTTATATGTGTGCATATGAGTATATACATACAGTTTTTCCAGTTTAGAGCTAACACAGCTTCCCAACTTTCTAGGTATATAATTTGAGGTACTATTTAAATTTCTATTGCTTCTGTGTCATCTAAATAATTGCTCTCTAGTAATTTTAGTTTTTATGTACTTAAATTAATGATAATAAATCATGGAGTATTTCTACAACAATGCCTGTGACGTAATGAACATTTAATTAATCTTAGCAGATTGTTGACAAGCTGTAACTAAATCTACTGACTTTCACAGATCAGGATATTAGAATTTAACATATTGTAAACTAAACCGTCAAGTAAAATCTGATTTTCTTAGTTTTTTCTTTGATGAAACCCATATGTTTTGCATCTGTTTGATGGGATAATTTTTACTAAAATCCATAAGCTTAACTTCTTAACAATTTACTTTGACTTACCAGGTTTTAGAAGTGGTTTAGTTCCTGCATGACAATTAACTTCTATTGAAGACATGAGATAAATAAAAGGTTGTATTGAAAACCAAGTGCTTTTGCATTCACTTAGGTTTTATAAAGCCACAAATGAACTAACTGCTATCCTAAAATTCATAAAAACTTGGAGAATCCTGTAAATCATAGTTCTTTGAGCCCTTTAGAGAACTGAATTTGCAGATTTACCAGGTAAAGTGAATTTCAGATGATGAAAAGCACTCAAAGAAAGAAGAAACGCATGATTTTTTTTTCACTTTGGGATGATCTTGAGCAAAAGAAGTGGCTAACATGTTGCTAAGAAGAAAATAATTGAAAATTAGCAAATTCTCCAAAGCTGGGTGGGAACTGGTGTTACTTTGGAATCTCTGGAAGCGCCAGACAGAGGTGCCTTTTCCACTCGCCATCATTTGCCTTGACTGGACTCATCTTGCTGAATATGAGAAATGTTGAGGAAAGCACAGTGGTGTCAATAAGTAGGGCCTGGTAAGATTTGATGGTAGAATAGTTGTCCTTAGCAAAACCTAACAGTGCTCTGGGCTTTGTGTGAAGACAAAAGGTGGTAATCAGCGGCTGGGTCCCTGCTGCCCTCCAGACACTTTCCTGATATGAAAGTTCTCTTCTGACTCCTGGAAGACAAGAAGTTTACCCTTTCCACCCTGGCCCCTTGTCTGCTATGAGATCAAAATTTATAGCACCTGAGTGAGAGCAATACTCTTCTGACCTAGATTTCTGTTATGATCCCAAGAAAAATGAAGATAACACTAAGGAGAGGCAGTCAAATATTCTTCTCACCCTGCCCTGTGCTGACACAAGTTAAAACCCACTTGTCATAAGAATGAGGCAGGAAGCACTCATGACAAGGTCAGTGCACTGATTTGAAGCAAGAATTCTAATACCACTTGGGTAGAGGCAAGTGTTCTGCTCATTTTCAAAACTTTTGAAATTAAAAGAACTCAGTATATGTTGACAGAATTAATTTCCTTGCAGTTGTAGGACCATGGGCCCCAGAGCCCTGCTGGCCATCAATTAGGGTAGAGAGGCACTCAATGTTTCTAGCCTCTGCCTACATCTCTTGATATGTGGCCTCGTCCACCTCCAAAGCTATGGAGACAGGAGACTGATTTGAATTAATTCCATTTCACCATTCAAATCTCTCCGGAAACCAAACATCAAATAACTTTATGAGCTCTTGTGATTAGATCAGGCTTACCAATGATATCTTTTTAACTAAGTCAACTAATTTGAAACTTCAATTACATCTGAAAATTTCCTTAGCCATATAAGACAACATAATGTTGTGAGGAATATTGCATCATATTTATAGGTAATGCCCACACTAAATGAGGTAATGGTCACAAGCATGAGACTCTCTAGGATTTATGGAAACCTACAATATTACACCTAAGTGACAACATTGTCATCTACCAAGGCACCAGGAAATCCTAGGAAAACTCCACTTGAGGCACAAATGCATAGGAGAATGAGGCTGGATCAGGTGACAAAGTCAGTACACAAGTACTTTACAGGAACCTACACAGAACAGCAGGCAGCATCAGTCTACCATGAGGAAGAGGCAAGAGAAATGAATGATTGCCCCTTTCTGGTGCAACGGTGCAGAGCTGAAGTTGAGACCAAATTAAGATATACTGAGAGAAACTCTGTAGAATTCCTTGTTGAGAACAAGTACAAGGATACAGAAGACATACTACAAGAATTGAGTATGTTTCAGTGAAGATTATTGAGGCAACAAAAAAAAATCACCTCAATACAAGTATTGCCCATATTAAAAGCATGGCTCATAATAATTGCATGACATGGAATGATGTACATACATCTCTGTGTGTAAGTGTTATTTATTCCACCCTTTGTAGTTCTTTCACACATAATATTTGCTTGTCTAAGACACAACAGGAAGTCAATGAATACAATGAAAGTTTTTAAAATAGCCAACACAGTCAGATACACAGATGTCCAGATACCAAACTACAACATAGAAACTTTAGAATAAATGTAAATATTTTGAGTGAAAAAGATGAGCAATGTTTATGAAAAGATGAGTAATATCGACAGATGAAAATAATTATATAATGAGTTAAAATACTAATAAGATAAAGTATCTGAGATAAATATCTCATTTTACAGGCTTATCAAAATAAAGAAATCATCAGAAGAAATAATTGGCATACCCACAAGGTAGAAACATTACATACAGAAAAATAAATATAAGAAAATAGGTCAAAAGAGTGGTACACAAATATAATTCCAGTTTTTGGGAAGCTGAGACAGTAGTCTTGCAAGTTCAAGACCAGACTGGGAGCTTAGATATTTAATGAGATCCTATCTAAAAATAAAAAACAAAAAGGGCTGGGGTGTCTAGCTCAGTGCAAAGACCCCGGTTCAACCATTAATACAACAGAAAGAGGTGAAAGGAAGGAAGCAAGGAAGGAGAAGGGAAGAGAAGGGAGGAAGGGAGAAAAGAAAAGAAAGAAAGAAAGAAAAGAAGAGAGAAGGGAAGAAGGAAGGGAGAGATGGGAGAGAGAGAGAGAGAGAGAGAGAGAGAGAGAGAGAGAGAGAGAGATGGAGAGGGAGAAGCAGCAAATAGAAAAGTTATCCTAAAATATGAAAGATAATTTAGGATAACTACTTTGAAGTGCAATAACAAAAAAACAATCAACTGAGATTTCTATCCACAGGAACATGTCCTTCAAAAAAAAAAAAGAATAAGGGAAACAAGGATCATGTTAGAAGGGAAAAGTAAAGGGAATTAATCACCAGTTGTCAATCACTGCAAAAAAAAAAAGTTACAAAGATTTTCGAGAGAAAAGGTTACAATGCCATATGTATCTATTTTAATAAAAAAGAAGAGCAATAATTTTTAAAATATTGCATTCAATGACCTTTTAATGCCATTTTAAATCTTTGTAATATAACGAACTGACTAATGAAAAATGTGAAGATTATAATATAGACAGAAAGGTAATATACAAGAACATGAAAGGTGGGAGAAGACTGAAGTGTAGTCTGAGAAGAATCCTGTACTATGTATGAGGTGGTAATATGTATTTGAAGCTAGACTGTGAAAACTGAGTGTTTATTGTTGGACTAAGGAAGCCACTGAAAATGGGACAGATAGATGCCACTAATACTCCAATAGAGGAAGAAAATTAAATTTCAAAATATGCTCAATGAAGGAAATAAGAAAGAACAGTAGAGTAATCAAAGCATGTAACGAAAGCATGAGATTAAAGCTCCAATTCTCCCTAATAACAGGTGAGGTAGAAACATTTCCCAGCTAATTTCACACTGTTTTACACAGACATCAAAACCAAATAAATAAATAAGGAAAAAAAAAAAACAGAAAGACAAGCCAATACCCCTCTTTATGAATAGTCCTGCACATCTTTAACAGTGAGCAAATGAAAATGAGCTACTTAAAAAAAACTTTACATGACAAAATGTGGAGTTTATGCTGGGAATGGAGCATCTGCTGAAAGACAGCGAACCAATCAATGCAAACTGCCTTATGAACAGAATAAATGAAAAAGGCCTATGGCGATTTATTTGATACTCAAAGTAGGGCAAATGAGAGAAAAATATAGCCCAGCCTTATGTTGCCAGTAATAGCTGAAAATAATATAAATGTAAATGAACATTATTAATGCGTTTATTCTTCTAATAAGTTATACAAAAGATCCAGATTTTATTTATTTTCTTAAGAGTGGGAAAAATGTGTTGAGGGAAAGAAAGCTTCTGTCTAAGAGAGGCAGAAGGGCACAGAAAGGTGAGTTGCCTGCTAACCCTAATTTTCAACAATGTTTTACACAGCAAAGCCATGTGGGGAGTTGGGTACATAGTGGCACAAAACTGTAATACCCAATGGAAAATTACAAAGTGGGCATGAGGTGGGGCGAAACCATGACCAACCAGTAAGATTACAAGTACAGTCACCCAGGTAATACTGAGGGACTTGTCCCCCCATATTTTATTTTTAAACATGGGTTTATCGTATATCTGCTTGTTGTGAACTCACACATTTCTGCATTGAGCAGATCTTCCACATCTTGTCCTCCCTAACTTCCCCAACCTGATCACACACTCATTAGGGAGCTCCGTTAATCTTTCCTTGGGGACACTACCTGCATGATGTGCTTTCCTACTTCTTATTATCTTTTAGCTCATTTGCTTGTGGTTTTTCTGAATAAAATATTGTGAACAAGAGGAAAACACACATAAACCATTCAAAGCAAATCTCATGTTATCTTCTTCCACCACCCCTCTTTTCTTTTTTTTTCTTTTTTTTTTTTTTTATTGAGTTTATTGGTACATTTAGGGATACAGTACAGTTACATTCATTGTTGGGATCATGTACCTTTACATGGCAAGTCTTGATTCTCATTTTTTTCCCCTTACCTCTGCCCTCCCTTCACCCCCTCCTCCCCTCCCCATCTACAAACACTTTATTTTCATCTTTTCATTCTCTCACATTTTTTTCTTTTCCCTTTTTGTTCTTCCCCTACGTATCACACCTTCCCTACACCTTTAGCTCCTTTCCTCCCATTTC
>NW_022900926.1:78063352-78066452 GCF_012274545.1 Fukomys damarensis
GGGGCGCTCCCGCGCAGGCCGGGAGCTCGCGCGCACGCCGCCGGGTGATCGCCACCCCTCTTTTCACTTTGTCTCCATTTTTGCATCCTCTTCCTTTCTGATAAAGATCTTTCTCCCTGTTTCCTATTATCTATCTTTTTATTTTACTTTTCAATTTATTTATATTTTGTACTTTCCATATAAAAGAAATCACATATTTAAGCTTGTGTGTCTGATTTATTTCTCTTTACATGGTCTCGAGGGACTCCAGTTTATCCTTCTTTATGGCACAGCAGTACTGCATTGTATTGAAATAACATATTTTCCTTATCTACTCATCTGTTGATGGATATATAAACCCTTTCAAAGATTTAGCTCTTATGAGTCGTGCTGCTATAAACATGAGTATGCATGCACTACTGTAATATTGTGTTCTTAACTCTTTTGAGAAAATACCTAGAAGGGGAATAGCTAGATTTATTTTTTAATGGAGTTTATTGGTACATTTATACTGTATACAGTACAGTTACATTCATTATTGGGATCTTGTACCTTTACATGACAGGTCCTGGTTCTCATTTTTTCCCCTTGTCCCTGCCCTCCCTTCACCTCCTCCTCCCCTCCCCATTTACAAACACTTTATTTCCATTTTTTCATTTTCTCATATTTTTTTTCCCTTATTACGTTCCCCCTACCCCTCCCACTTTCCCTATACCTTTACCCCTTTTCTTCCTATTTCATATTGTCAATTACCTCATTAGGATCTTATGTACTATTATAGTTTTTCACACCAGAGATTTTTTTCTTTTTTAAATAAAATGGAGTACAACTCAGCCATGAAGAATGGGAAACTAGGGACATTTATAGCTAAATGGATGGACATTGAAGCCACACTCTTAAGTGAAATATACAGGGCACACATGTGTAAATACCAAATAGTTTCTCTGGTGTGAGAAACTGAAAGTGTAAATAAGGATCAAAATGTATAATAATAAACAGTATGAAATAGGAAGAAAAGGTCCAAAAGGGAAGGGAAAATGGAAGGGATAGGGGAAAGGAAAGAAGGAAATGAAATTAATCAGAGAAAAGGAAAAAATGGAAATAAAGTGTTTATAAAATAAGGAATAGCTAGATTGAAAGGAACCTCTAGGTTTAGTCTTTTGAAGATTCTCTATACTGATTTCTGTAGTGGTTGCACTAGTTTACATTCACACCATCAATGTAGAAAGGTTCCTTTTTCTCCACAGCCTCATCAGGATTTGTTATTTTTTTATTTCTTGATGACAACAAAGGGGCTAGGCTCCATGCTAAGGTGCTTATATGCATTTAATCCTCTACACCATTGTATGAGGCAAGAGCTTTATTGTTTCTCAATATAAAGATGCAATATTGAGGATGAGAGTGATTTGTTCAAGAATGTGGAGGGATACAGTAAAAAAAAACCCTGGAAATTAGAACGAGAATTATCCAGCTTATTTCTTATACTCTTGAAGATGTGTATGTGTATACTCCCTCTATCTGAATTTGAACATAAATCTATAAGTGTTATTCTTCATTTCAGGGGAAATGGGCTGAGGTTAACATCCTGTAAGAAACACTTTTTAAAAATGAAAACGCATGTAACCATAGAAAGGCAGTGTGTCTGGCACATAGTAATTTATTTTTAATTTATTAGAGACTCCAGTGATGGGTTCCGATCTCTTGCTCAGTGCTATGGTGCAAGGCAAGAAAAAAGACATAGATACAGAGTTGAAGAGAAAAACAGGGATCCTGGATGGTCAGTGCTAAGCAGCAAAGGCCCTGGCCAGGCAAAGCTTTTGATACTTCAAAATATCACAGTTAGGTCAGAGTAAAGGGGTACTTGTAGTTGCTAGGGACTCATTCTTGATACAGGCAAGGCTTGTAAAGGAAGAGACAAAGCTTTCTTGAGTTAGGAACAGAACAGACAAAATATAGGTTGTGGTTAGCAAGTAGCCTTGTCCTTCTAGTTAAGAAGGTTTTAGTATTGGGAATGGAACTTAGATGCAAGTCACTCTTACCTCAGCTGTGTTATCTCATATTAAGCCCCCAAAGCTTCATATTTCTCTGATTTTCTCAATTGCCATCAGTTGGGGGATGATATTGGACCCCATGACATCCACAGTGCCCCTGTGGTTCACTTAAGCTTTGGTCAGACTCACTTCTTAAAACAAGCCAATTGCGGGGTTAACTCTTTACAGCTTGCACTGCTCATAGCTTACTTTGGGCCTAATCAATGGGGCAGTTCCACACATCAATTGTTAATATTATTTTATATATTACTGTTATTTAAGGAATTTAATTGAGACCAAATTTGTAGACAGTGTATTTTCAAACTCAGTCTCTGTTCCAAATGCATTCACTCTTATTAAAAATCAAGACCATTAATGTAATGTTTCAATTCCTTTCATGTTATACATGTAGATTAAAATAGATTCAGCCTTTCTGGCTCTGGACACTACAGCAGATTACCTTGCTCTTATTTTTTATTAATTTCCTTGGGTTCACAAAGTAAAAATGAGAAGCGTTCACTTATGTAAAGCATTCTCTTCATACTCTAATAAGATCTGTGTCACCAAATAATTTTATTATTCCAAATTGAAGATTTTAGCTACCTTCCCTAGGTTCTCATTGCTGATTTCTGAATGACAGGATATTTTCTTTATTCATCATGCTCTACTTAATTTTTACATCATCCTGGGTTGTGCTCTAAGGAGACATTAGGAATTGAGCATTAAACTGGAAGCATTATTAGCTGAAAGCTACTAAACTCAGATATTCATTTTTGCCAAACTGCATGTCATTAAAATAAGGATGCTATAATTTTATGAAAGTAGATTGTGCATTTATAATATTATTTTTAGGTTGCAAACTGAAAATGATTCTAGGACAGAGTAAGGCTCTATGGGAAATGAACAGGCTCAGAAGTACATACAACAGGCACAGATACTCATGGTGCTTCTACGTTTTCATTGTGTGACTCTTAAAGTCACACAGTGTTGAACTGATTTCAGTTCCCTCATTTTCCCGGTCCATAAAATAGGTTAATAAAACTCTACTGACTAGGGCCAGGGATTTATCTCCATGGTTCTGCGGCTTGTCC
>NW_022900926.1:78066508-78085261 GCF_012274545.1 Fukomys damarensis
AAAAAAAAAAAAAAAAAAAACTTCTACTGGCACATTTTTCTGATTAGATATGCACGAAGACTAATTCTATACCTAGTAGTCACGATGGATTAAATTCTGTTACTCAAAGTACACCCACTGATATACTTATTGGGATTTTCACTTCTCTGTTTACATTAATAAATCTGTGACAGAATTTGGAAATAATTATTTTGATAAAATAAAATTTTGTGACAGCACTTTATATATAAAAAATGTAGAGGTACAAATTCCCAACAATGAATGTAACTGTACTGTATCCTTAAAATGTACCAATAAACTCAATTAAAGCTGAAAAAAAATTTTAATGTTAGTTTAAGTCGTATCAGTCATATACATCCTTACTCTCCAATGAGATAACTCATATCTGCTTCTGTTAGGAAAAGGAAAATCCACAAGGACTCATAAATCTACTTGAAAGGCTAACTATATAAAAGCCATTAATATTTTATTAGCAACATCACTACAGCTGTCTTTACAAAAATTTAATATTAAAAGGAGTTTTTAAAAGATTATTCTCCATTAAAAATATAAGCATATATCTATTTTCATTTTTTCTCTAATGTGGCTTTTTAACTCAGCTATGTCACTGGATTTAGAAAGAAGCATTCCATCATATTTAATGGAAACAATGTTAAATATTGTAGAGAGATGACTTTGAGGATACTTTCATTAATTGAAGGTTGCCATAACAACTGAAGGTCTACATTCACCACTTCATAGTTACAAAGGAACTAGCTGCCCCATATCACCTTTATTATAATTCCTCACACTTCCACATGTGTGGCATGGCTAATTTAATTCAAGATGATATTAAGGTGCAAAGGACATGATAAAAAAATGCAAAACAGGGTACATGATTATGTCCATTTTTTAACCACAAAGTATCACAAGTTAATTTATCTTTTTTTTTTCACCTGAATGTCACAGGAAGTACTTACTGTCTTAGGTACATAAGGCAATGCTACTAAGCTTCAGTGATTATGAGACTTTCTGAATGTGCTACATATGAATTTCTTTTCAAGTAGGCAGAGATCTAAAAATATTTTTGACTTTGTAATATGTTCATGTTTGTTGAGTGAATGATAGGTTCTAAAAGAAAATAAATAAGGAACTTAATTTGAAGAAAAAATAGTTATCTCTAAAGAGCAACAAAATCTAATGCTTCTAACTACCTGTAGTACTAGCAGTAGGTGTACATCTCAGGCATCAAAAGCTTAGGCAAGACATACATAAAAACATGTAAATCTGTACAGTTCCCAATGGACAAAAATGCATTCTGAATCCAAACCCCCTTTGGATAGGCTGATTTGGAATTTAACCTCAGCTGCTTTTAGAAAATTATATTTGCTTGCACATTCATGCAGACACACTAGTAAAAATTATTAAATGAAAAATGTTCTCTGTAGTTTTATTGTGATCAAGTACTCTCTTTTGCTCAGTTAGTTTGCTACTTACTATTAGCCAACTGTAGCTCTATTATTGTACTATTCATTTAGGTGGAATTTTAGTAATACTGAGCTGAGTAAGAGAGTAAGGTGTTATTTAGTCATATATATTTTTTTTCAACAAATTTGAAGAGAACCCAAATGCCTCTCCCCCAGTAGGCCTGGCTAATTTTTCTTCAGCTTGTTTTGAGAAGGATCATATTTTCAGACACACTGGTATTTTCTTATGTGTGAATATATTCTCCTTCTCCCTGCCTTAATTTCATGGAACATGCTCTTCGCTTGATTTAAATGGTACTCTCTTCAGGGTGAGGGAGGTTATCGCTTGGCAGATATGGCCAAAAAAATGAAGCCCTCACTTTTTTCTTTTCCTAGTCTATGAGAATGATTCTTACATGAGGATTCAGCAACCAGCTTTTGCTGGAGGAAATTTACTTTCAGGAAATAGCTGCAATGCACAGGGTTCCTTTCCTTTGGCCAGGGTAGAATATAAGGGTAGAAGCTCTACCTTGCGTATGGAATACATGTGACATTGAGCTTTGGTGGCTTTTACCCCACTTGGCTCATGGGAGCTTTGTGCTATGAAAGCCAGACTGAAAATCAAGGGCTCCATCTTCACCCAGTGCCTGGCTCATAGAGCACAGGTGTCATTTGAGAGAAGAAGGGCGTTGTACTCAACTCAGCTTTGGTGAGCTACAATAGAGAAGATCTGTCTAGGAAGAGAAGAAGGCCATCAGAATAGAAAATTTTCTGGTTCTCCCTAAGGGAACTGAATTTGTCTTAGTGAAGCTTTAAGAAGTTCAAGTCCTTACAGTCTGTTGAATCCATAAAGAGCTTAGTAACAAGGAATTAAAGGAGACTGGTCACTGTATAAGAGAAATAAAGGCAATGATGAACAAGTTAAAAATTTAAAAAGAGAAAATACGTATTTGAGACATTTAACAAAAGCCCTCCAGAAATTGTATCAGCTTGATAATCAGAACTACTATTTAAATGTTTTTATCTTAAATGATATCAAACTACGGAGCAAACTTTACCCCCGAGTAATATCACTACAATAGGATGGTCAGTTATTAGATACTAATTCTTGGAGGCTAACGTCTGGGTATGATACCTAGAAAAGAGAATTTAGAATTACTCATATAGAGTCCAGGGAAAAGCAGAGTCATCAGGGGATTGGAATTGGGGTCAGGCAACCCATGCACAGGGCCAACGTGGTGATGTTTGAAAGTTGATTATTACAGTCTTTGCAAAATATTTTTGAAGGGCTTCAGTGAAATAGTCCTTCCGAAGCATCAAAACAAATGCATACACTAAAAACAATAAAGCCTGGCGAAATCAGTGTACAACATTATAATAATGCAAAAGTTTAAAAATGGCAATTAAAAATGTAAAGATGGTGCAATGAATATTTATGTACTTAGTTTAATAGTTACCATCATTTTAACTGTTTTTTGTACATTTCCTTTTTCTTTACCTTTTTCCCCTTTCTGCCCTATATTGGTTTAATTGAATATTTGACATGATTTTATCATTTCCACCCATTTAACATGTCAAAATATTTCTTTTAAAAATATTACTTGGTTTCAATAGATTTTGCAATTTGCTTTTTAACTAATATAAATCCATCTTCAAGTAGGAGTACAATATTTCATCTATAATGCAGGCATGTTGTAAATGAGTCTTCTCAACGCCTCCCCTTATCCTTTATGTCATCACTCTCACGGAGGAGGGAGAGATTGACTCTATGGTCCTGCTCCTGTTTCTTATGTAGATTATTTGGTTGGATGTAGAGAACCATGAGTGAAGGGTCGATTTACAATAAAACAAAAGTTTCATTAAATTTATCTGTACAAGGAGATCCACCCAGCAGAGTGGTCTAAAGAAATAATCAAGGAATAGTGCCTTTTAGCCTTCTTGCACAAAGAATAATAAAGCGGTGAGGGAATGACAGGAGAAGTGTATTTCTGAATTAGGCTAGTAAATTCCAGGGATGCTACAAACAGATATACTGTGTAAAGGGAGCAGAGCTAAAAGCTAGTGAAAAATAAAAATAACTTTACAGAGTTGCTTATTCAGGTTCATTGTGGCCTTCACATGCTAGTATCTGACGGTCAAGGCTATTGTGATACAGGAAGGAAATTCATTTTTGCGAATGCTGCTTTAGGAAAAGACAGGCCAAGTGGCTTTTTCTATAGTTCTACAAAAGTGATTTCAGGTTCATTGCTCTTCTTTTAACTTAACCATAGTGCATAACTACCCAAAGGCATCGAGGCACCCTTGTCATCTTAAACTAAGCTATCTTTTCTATTTGATAATAATAAAATACTTCAGGATTTCATTTGACATCATTCATTCCTTCTGTGGTGCTTTTTTGTAGATCTGATGTACGGATCCATGTCATCTTCCTTGTTTGTGAAGAATGAGTTTTGTCTTTTGTACTTAGAACATTTCACTTTCTTAGTGTTTTCATTTCTCCGTTTATATTATTCCTCTGCCTGTTCCATTGTAGATCACATTATATGAAATTCTCCAGAAGAACAGAACCAAATGGATCTATATGGACCAATAAGATTCACTATAGATATGACTCACATAATACAGATGTGGCTCTCGTAATGGAGACTAGTAAGTAGCACAGAGTGCTATTTGAAAGCTATAGAACAAAGCAAATTAATAGTACAGTTCACTCTAACCCTGAAAACCTAGAATTAAAACACCCAAAGTTATCTCGGCCTCAGTTTTAGGCCAAAAGCCTGTGCACTAGAAAGGGTTAAGGGCTGTTTCACTGAGGGAAACACTGCAGTCAGAGGACTAAAGTCAGGAAACCTCCCCTGTTCACAGAAGATTGAGGTCCCAGCTTCAGAGAAAATAATTCACCCTTCACCACCCTTTTAATCTATTCTAGCCATCACTAGATTGACTGGATGATACCAATCCATGTTGAAGGCATATCTTTAGTGAGACTGCTAATTCAAATGCTAAACACTTCCAGAAACCCCAGAAAGACACAACCAGGAAGGTTTGACCTGCTCCCTGGGTTTTCCTTCAAACCACTCAAGTAACAAAAGAAAGAAACCATTACGTAAAATTTAATATTTAATCGTAGATATATAAAATTCTTTATTAATTCTAACTTCTGTGCCAATTCTGAATTTTTCTCTTCAGATTCTGTTCTAAGATGCCTTATAAATTTTTACAAAAGACTTTGGTAAATAGCATTCATACACAACAATTTATGCTAATTGCCTTAGGTGCAGTATTGTTGCAATAATTTCTATAACTGGAGGTCTCAGGAATACCGTGCTCACTTAGCATTCTTGCTTTATCTCTCATATTAAGTTTTCCAAGTACTCTTTCTCACAATGCAGTTGCAGTTTGTAGCTCTGCTGGCTGCAATCTGGGGATGCTGCTCTGGAATTCTTTCAGCATGTGGGAAAGGTATAGGTGAAAGGAATCATTACGTACTTTTGATTAAATGTTCACATTGATGAGCCTGAGTCTCTGAGCTGTGATCTGCAGAAGTGTCTTTCTAATGTTACAGCTTCCCCTATTTCTCATAAATGAGACACGGAATCCATAGCAGGCTGGTATGGAAGGAAATTCCTTTTACCAGAAGGAAATTCTACTTTAAATTGTTTCTCTCTAGTAATCAGGAATTTTATTTCATGGTAATTATTCTCCCTATTCTCCTGTACAAGATACAGAAGTGTCTTTCTAAGATCTTCATCAGGCTTGAACCTGGTGGGGTACTTAGAGGTGTAACTCACAACTGAGAGAATACTTTGACTGACCAGTGAGACTTTCTCACTCTTAGCCTGACTCCAGTGATTCATGAAAGTTACCATTTAAATATTCCCCCAGTTTATTGATGTAACTGCTTCTTATTCAAATCAGTAACCTTAGCTATGACTCTCCTTTTAATGGTCTCTCTAGATTTCTGAGTGGTAATTTGCCTTGATCTGATGGGTTCAAGAAAAGTCACTGCTTTTCACTTTTAGTTTTTGTTGTGGAAAGGATTGGAACAACAGTTCTCAAACACTTTCCATGGCAATCTGAAAGTAGAAGTGACCATAGAATCGATTATCTAAATATTATGAAAATATTTCAGAACTAGATTATAGTTTCAAAATAATGTCAGACAAATTTATCACTCTCAGTTCACTTTGTTTATCTCATTATGGTTCCTTATGTATGACTTTTACAACTGATATTTCCTGGGCGTGATATTTTCAAATTTGGAAGATGTATACTATGATATTTAATAACTACCTAATTTAAAGCAATACTATTTATTCATTTCAGAGCCAAACATATTTTGTCTATACTAAAACGTCAAGAAGATATAATCTCTAGGTTTCACCACTGTTTGGACCTGCTTCATTTTACTTAATTTTTGTTAATATGCAGCAATGTAGAAAATTTATCAAACTGGAGAGTTCAAAATATAGTAAACACTCTAGTTATACAGCCTAGAAAGATAATAATGAAGTTATATAGTCTGAGCACTTGTAGAAACTGCAAGCAACAAAATATAATTTGCCATAAATGTTATTTTATTCATATTAAATGAGTCAAGTTTCTTAATTCCAGAATTATATGTATGCATGGTTAATGCATACTGTCTTCTGACAAGTTCTTTTTCTGCTTGATTTCATAGTGTCATTTGACTCATTCCCTCTGTGCTCCCAGAACAAAAGTTTATTTCTAGAAGTCTGATGACATTTTATTTATTTGTTTTTCCTGTATTTATTGCCATTTTATTTTATAATAATTTTAAAAATTATCATTTTCCTAAAGGATCCGTGGATCCTAAACATCTATGGCATATTGATAAATTATGCAATGTTTTATCTCCAAGGAAAACAGCAACAACTTCTTTGGAATATTTTCAAAGTTCGTTCAAAACAGTAAGTGACATTTGTTTTAATTTTTTAGAGTGGGTAGCTCAAAAATTTAAGTATATTTATCCTGGTCAAAATTAGATTTTTAAATTACACACTGACATATTCAAATTTATAATATAACTCTGTTTTAGTATAATTTGTTGTATAGTTAGTCCATTATCAAAAATACTCTGGACAGGGTGGTTTAAACTGCCTGTATATGTTTAACTTCTGATCTAGGATGTTTCACTGTGAGACTTGTTTTCTTCTTTTTCTTTGTATGTAGGTGAAGAGCCATATTGTTTTTCTCTTGATATGACTGCTCCTATAGGTTATTGCTACACCCTTATGCCTTCTTTAACTTTAACCATCTAAAGGCCATATCACAAAATACACTTGCATCATAATATTAAGATTTAAAATTGAAAATTTCATAGCGAGTGCAATTCAGTTCACAGTATTAGCATTGTGCTTTCACTTATATAAACTGAAACATCTACCCATTGAACTAGTGGGAGACTATTTTAATATTTTTTTCTTGAAAATAGTTCCTGGTAAGATTTTCTAGTGTAGTGAAATATGGTACTTAACATCTTCCCTTTTATGATGTTTTCTAAGTGATCTATCGCCTCTGTTACAACTAATTTTATATTCCAGAGAAAGGTTATTAATTCTTAGCGTTTTCTGAATAATTTTCTCAGGATATTCCATGTGTTGAAGCAGAGATCACTCTAATGTTATGCCAGCCTTCCATGTCATTGTATCACTTTCAACAACATAAAACAAATTAACAACAAAAAACATAAATACACAAACAACATAAAACAAATTAAGATTGAATTTAATACAAAATTTCAAGTTTTCTTTGGGACAAGAGTATAAGTTACAAATATCAGAAGCTCAAAATATGTCAAATATTATATAGTAGCCTAAAATTATAACTGAAACGATCTGAATTACTATATATATTTTTATCATGATGTTAGCATACTTTATACATGTAAAATTTCAAATTGTATAATGATGAGAGATGTGAGATTGAATAAACTATTTTTCTCCAGAATTTTGTAACTGCTGGTCACTGGAAATGAAATGTTAGCACACAATTTCATTAAGAGACATTAACAAACAAGAAATAATGATAATACTAAGGAATTTTAAAAACACCATAGTAAAAAGATAATGTAAAGCAAGTGGCTTCAAGAAAATTTGAGGTTGAATTAACATCTCTCTCTAGATAGACAGGTAGATAGATACAGATATAGATGTCAATAAATCTGACTTTTAACAATTATGCTTTTGAAACTTCTTAATTAAAATTTAACTGCTTGACATAGATATTAAATATGCATATTAAGTAGTTATAATTGAAATATTAAGAAACTATAAATAGAGGAATACTGAGATAGATCTTTTGCAAATAGGAAGGGGACCAAGAGATGGAGGAAGTGAAGGGGAGCAGAGGAGAAGGGATAAAAAGGAAATAAGAAGTGTTATGTCCATGTAGCAACTCTTCATGAGGTATGTGATCATTATGTACTACAAACTTGTGCACATAAAAAATAAACAGGACAACATAAAGGCAATGCTAACTTTGAAATTCTAGTAATTCTGTTTTCTTAAATTTGTGATGATAATTAGAAAATCATTATTTTGGGCATGTTAAATCTGGAATTAAAAATGTTTTTAAGGCGACAATTACTGTTGCCCATCCAAGATAAAGATAACTCTGTAGTTCTGCTAATAAATTGTGTCAAAATGGATTGAGATTAATACAATTCATCCATTTGATTTGACTTTGCCATTAAAATTGATTCTATGGCTTTTATGAAAATAAATCAAAGAAACACTTTCAAGTTAGTAATATATTTTTTTCCTTCAATAATTCATTTGTTAGTAGACATAAATGTATATACAATGTATAAAATTAGAATAGTTAGGTAAAATGGCCTAAGACAATACTGCCACTAAAAGGTTTACTCTTAAGCCATCCAATTCAAAGAATTGTTTTCTAAGAGACAATTGCATTCCCTTTAGTTGTTAGTTTTCTAAGACTTCTAGCAACTCAAAAATTATTTGAGGATCATAACAAGTATTAGATGAACAAGATTAATAGGGACATACTCTGCTAATACATGCACAGATTTCATTATTTTTCTTTTGTCTTATTCTTTAAATAGTTACATAGAATATTCCTTATTTACTTGTCCAGATTTTTAAAATGCATGCAGTAATAATATGGGGAAGAGTAAGAAGAAAAAGAAAGTGTGTGACAGGACATGGTTAAGTGTCTTCAATTCATGAAGTACTATTGTGTTTTAAGATTTAAAACATACACTGCCAATTGATGTACATTTTACACTTTGTAATACAAATTTCTTGTGATAAATTTTACATTGAGCTCAGATGTGATTCTCCTTTGCATAGGGAAACTGTGAACAATATTCCCCCAACTCCAACCAACACAAATGCAATTAGCTAGCAGTAATGAGATAACTAGAATGACACTTCAGTCATGGAAGACATGTACAATTCTGACACTCTCATGCTAGGAGAATACAGGCATGGCCACTACAATGTGGACAAATGGCCCTGGATCCCACCTGAGTTCTGCTATGTTCACTACATGTTCAAATGATACTTCATGATGTTCTTGGAGAGTTCCTTTATTATTCACTTTTCAAACCTCAAGATAAAGTAGTGTTGGGAATATACATTCCTTGAGTGGCTTTTGTCTTTTAAATATTTCTCATAACAAAAGCATATATAAAATCCAATGTCAAAGTTACAAATCATCACAAACATAAGTAGCCTGTGGTGTCTCATAAAAGTAGTACAGTATTTCTTTTTTAGTTCTGATTTCTCCAGAACTACATTAATGGTGTTATTTAAGCCTTAGTTCTATATATTATACTTTCCCCAAAGTAATTTTATTTGGTCTTGTGTATAATAGGACTATTTTAAAGTTGTTGTAATGTATCATTCAATTAAAAAGATTTAACAAATATCATGCATTTCGTCTTATATTAAGCCTGGTTCAGCTTTGTTAAAAATTTTACTGTGATTTTTTCTTTCAAAAATTATTTTACTCTTTAAGGGAGCAGATTAGAGTTCTCAAATCAATGAATGGATTTTGAATTTTGAAAAAAATTCTCAATTTTTTAGATCAAAATATCTATTTCATTTATTTTTTTCAAAATGCACTCATTTTTTCCTCAATTTATTTAGTTCTCTAATAATTTAGGTTGTTGAATAAAAAATTACTTCGATTTGGATTCTCTTTTTAATTACCTGTGTGAAACACTTCTTTAAGAATTGGTAAATTTAAATTTGGTATAGGAAAGATACTGATATTCATTAAATTTTGTGACATAAAATAATCCCTCAGACACAATATGAGATGCCATAAGTTTACTTTGACTTTAAAATAGATTAAATTTTAAAAAATCTCTATGATTATTGACCATTTGAAACTACAAGGATGGGAAGGGTTGGTTAAGGAAGTTCTGAAAAATGTTCAAAGACTATGACCAGATTGAAGGGAGACTGGTAAACTTATTCACTAGTGAATTTCAATCAGTTTAAATATGCATATGACATTGGAAGATATTAATGGGAGGACTCATTTTTCTCACAACAGAGAGTTAGTGGTCACTCATAGAACTTGAGCACAAGTAGGACACCTCAGCATTGAAAAAGTTATACAGGGTGCAAGATGCATGATATGGGGCAGGAAATCACGTTAGTGGGTCAGGTAATTAGTAATCCCATAAGGCTCTGATCAATGGAGACTAGCACCATCAAGCGTTATTTTTATAAAACAATAGAGGAGTTACTAAAAATCAATGTGAAAAACAATGTCAAACGTGAGTCACAGATGAACTATTCAATAAATGTCTTATAGTTCTCATTATCTCTAAAAAGTCAACAAAATCTGTAATTCTGCACAATTCCAGATTGGTATTAAATGGCCAAAGCTAAAAAAGCAAAAAATAATAAAAAATAAGACGTAGAGATGATGAAAATATATCATTATATTATTCGCTAGGAAATAGTACATTTTATCATTAACTATTTAAATTGTTTTTTGATAAGAACTGTTAAATATCCCATAGGCCAACTGATTATAAGTAAAACCAAAGCACATAAAGGTTTAAGAACTATAAAACACTAAAGAGATGAACAATGGGAAAGTCTAAGTATCTTTAAAGTAGCACTAGATACTTTATTCATATAATCCCCCAAAATGATGATGATTATTATTACCATGATATTCTTCATAAATATGTGTGAAACTCATTTAACTAAGAGCTAATACCTATCTGGAAAATTATGAAGAGCTGAATTATAAAACCAACGTGAAGCCTCTTTTGTGAACTTATAAAATATTTCCGGTTGGTAGGAAATGGTAACCTGATATTATAAAAGTTTAATATATTAAATAATGACACATTTAGTACACGTTCCCCAGGCACAATAAGCTACTCTTATATAATAAACCTTTCCAGCTTTATTGTAAAGCTGGAAGCTGTTTTACTACTGCAAAACACACACAACGGAACATTTATTGCTATTATGCCAAATAAATGAAGTGAAACAACAAAAAGGCCTTGAAATGAACTGTATTTTATAGCTAAAGCACACAGAAGATTAAATGAAAAACCAACTTGGAATTCATTCAGCCATTTTACTTATTCATTTGTGTCCGAGAGGGAGCAGAATCCAATCACAACAGGAGCACTCCTAGCTTCTACTGCTTCTTTATTATGGTGGAGTTTAAAAGAACCAAGCCAAAATGAAGAAAATGGTACGTAGCATACAAATTATATAATTTAATACACAGAGAGGGAAGAGTATAAAAGTCTTATTTTTCAGTTCCACTATAGGTACAGTAAAATCAATGTGGTTTGAATTTCATTTGCAAATATTGCTCATATTTAAATATATATCACAGATACAAAGATTTTAAATGAGCCTATTTAATTCTTAAATCTCTGGTCTCAACTTTAGAAATGTAATTTAGGGGACTAAAGTATGAATTTATTTTACTATGTCTTGAAAAATATCTTCGCTACTGTTTCCTTCACTCAGATGTCATCTTTCTGCATTATTTTATTAATCTAAAAGATGCATGTTCCCATGAAATAAATTTATCCATACGGGAATATACACTTGTGTGTGCTTGTATCACTGTTGCCTCTAGGAATAAGTCACATATATTTTCACATTCTCTTGCAGGAAATCAACTGTCATGTGTTACAATGTGTTATTGAACTCTATAATATTATAGCAGCTTCGAATCAGTTTTCTAAGTTCATAACTTTTCAATATTTAAAGCCAATAGTTCTTCCTTAATATCTGTTCACTTTTCTTTGACCAATCTCTCTCACAATATTAAAACTAGAAGCAGGAATTTCCTACCAGCGCACAATATCTGTCTCCTTCTGTGCTCCTGTGTTTTATTCTATCTATAAACACACTTACTCTCTTCTCTTCCCCTGAGGTGTTAGCCTTTAAAATGGACGATAATTTTAAGAGAAGAAAGAAATTTAGCTAATCTGTTTGCCTACAGTACTTACTGATATGTAATCTCATAATTCTCTGCTCACTATTTCATATGAAAAGAAGTGGTTTATTTTAAATGTTTCCTTGTTCCTCTCTTTCAATTCTATCGTTTTTTTCCTCTATGTATTTGCCCAGGAAATCCACTGCTCACTTTGCCATGGAATTTATCCTTACTTTGGCTTTGATTACATTATGTTTTATAATTAGTTCCTATATTTAGAAGAGATTTTTCTATTTTTCTCAATATTTCATATTAATTTCCTTAACTTCATTGATCACAACCTGAGTTTTCATTCAAAGATTATCACTCAAAATTAGCTGTACCATCAATCTTATCATGTCTGACTGTGTCTGAACTTATCCTGGATAAATGGTAAACAGGTTTAATTTTTTCCTTTCTCTGCCTTTCATATTCCCTCTCTCCTCTTCTTTTCTCTCTTCTCTTCCATTCTCCTCCCTCTCCCTCTCCCTATGTTTTCTATCTTTATATCTCACTGATATATTATAATGTGAGTAATAGACTACTTGTATTATCTCTGGAAATTTTATCATTAGGTTGGATAAAATAGAATGACAATTACACAGCTGTATTTTAGAATCTAGAATTCAACAAAGGATTACGAAGAAATAACTTATCTTTCATGTGATGGAATAAATGCGAGTTGTAAATATTTAAATTATTATTTGGTATCTTGCCTAATGAAAGTGTATCCTAATACTGTGTATAATTTCACATTGACTACATTAGAGTTCTACATAAATCATAATTAATCAAAACATTACCAGCCATGTTTTCATAAAGATACTGCCTGACTTCTAGGAATTCTCAACCCTTGAAGGACTTCATTGTGAAAGATTGGAAGCAATAAAAAGGAGCCAGTTTCTCTAACAACTTTTTTAAATTGTGGTTCTGTGATGTTGCTTTAATGATGAATCATAAATTAAGCCAGACATGGATATCTGACCTATTTTCATGATGATGAAAACTCCTTATTAATGATGAAAATATCATCACACTAAATTGTACTTTGATCATTGTACTAAAAGCTTAACAAAGTTGCAGTTATACTAAAATATGACTACATTCTATTAACTTGGTTTCATTATCTAGTGTTACCATTTACTACATTTTTTGTTTCTACTTTGGATCAATCTGCCAAAAAAAAAAAAAAGCAAAACACAGACACAGTGTGGGGCCATTTATGATTTAAATTGATGATCTTTTCTCCAAGTCTTTGTTTTAGTGAGATTAATCTTACACAAACTAAGAAGCACAAGCCTTAGCTGTAATATAGGAAGAAGGAGGAACTAGAAAGCCAAATCTATAGGGAACTGACTTTCCTTCGACGCAAGATTTCTGAAATAGATTATTCTAGAGCTTTGAAACTAGAAGAGCGTGGGCAGGATATTGTCAGTGGTGCACAGCTAACATTCTACAAAGTAGTTACAATTGTGTACGTTGTGGATGTACATTGCGTGTGTTCAGATTTGGAAGGAGAGAAAAATAGAGCTATAACGACAGTAAAGGACAAATGGTATAAAATAAAAGCAATGTGTGAATCAGGGAAACAGTATATTGGCACTTCTTGCACTATGCTTGAAACTTTTCTGAAGATTTGAAAGTAATATAAATTCACAATTATGAAAACAAAAATTTTAAATATAGAAGAAAAATAGCAAAAGCTATACAAGAGTCTAATATGAGTTAAGATCAAGTACAAATTAAGTCATGTAGGGCTTTGGGGTCCATATCGGGTCTGCACTTGACTGCAGTGGCCATTGAGAGTCATTCATCAATTTCTTATCGAAACTAATTTCATAGAAGAGTTTCAAATTATTTAGCTGCAATTTGGATGGAAGTTTTAGTTTTTTGTTTTGTTTTGTTTTTGTTTTTGTCACCTTCTTTTCTGCACCTGAGAACAACTATTAGCCCTGATATGTCAATTTAGTTTTTCAGTGTACAGCAAGTTCATTTATTGACATTGATCTAGCTTATATATTTTCTCATACTTTCAGATTTTGTAGTTGTCTAATTGCATAACTTTGCCTTATTCCAAACACCAATATAAGATTATGGTTCCAAAAATATGGAGTAAGGGGCTGAAGACTTATCTTACCTTACATGCTTTGCTTCTCTTTCATACTCTACTTTGACCTATGAGAGCAGTACTTCAGGAACAAAGGGAGCTCTTTATTTGTAGTTTTTGATGATTCATTTTCTCTATTTTTTAACTCAGTGTTTTAAATAAGACCAAAAATGTATCCAAGGGAATAAGCAAGCTGTGTCCTTTAAGCTACCTCTGATTACTTACTTTTATTCTTTCCTTGAGGCTAAAGTTTAATTTTGGTTAATATCTGTGTTATCTTCATTAAGGTGAGCCTGATATTGTCCTCAGGGTGACATTTAATCACATTCACTAAAAATTACTGCTTTAGAAAGCAATATTAGGATTGGCTTCTGTTCATGTAGGAAATTTAAAGTATAAATGTTCACATGCTTGCCATCATCATAGAAAATAATATGAACTCAATCAATCAGCTTATATGGCTTAAGGTTTTTATTATATTTCATATAAAATACAGTTGTGCCTAAAATATTGTATCATATACAAAATTGGGAATATTATTGTTAGAAAAAGGTAAGAAGAAAAATTCTGAATTTTTATTATGAACAATATGTATAGATCATCGATACTTATTCTTAATTCTCCATTGAATAGAAATTCCAATAAAATAGACAAAAATATACTACAGTCAAGTAATGCATCATCATCAGTCCTCACACCTCATTTCTCTACCCCTCTCCAATTCCTGCTGCTGGTAGAACCTTCTTAGATCGTCTGGAGCTTTGCAGAGCAAATTTTAGTACTGGCCTTACAATTCTAGTTTCTATATCTGTCATATTTCTTCCAGTGTAAACATGCGAAAGCACTACAAGATAGGATGCCATAAGATAATTAAAATTAAACTTTTAGAAAAAGAAAATGCCTTCAATAGTACATATCAATTAAACTATATTAGAATGTATTCGCAGTGTGATAGGAAATTTATAATGGGATGGATGGACAAAATATGCATTGCACAAAAGAAAAAATTACCAGTGTGGGATTTATGGAAGGATTCATTTTATTTTGTAAATATATATTTTCTTAATTCCGCATTGTAGAGAATATCAACATAATATTAAAAAGCATAGTTATTTTACTTCAGAAGATTCCTACAAATCATTTAAATTTCATTGAAATTGTAGTGAGGGCAGGGGGATGTAGCTCAGTGGTAGAGTACTTCTCTAGCATGTACGAGACCTTTGGGTTTGTTATGTATCATGACAAAATAGACAAATATAGTTATAGTGACTCAATTTTTCTAATGCTACTTTTAATAGCATCATAAAATATTGTAGTTGAAGGAAACAATATGATCTAAGTCTAGCGTGTTCACAAGACATTTATGATACTATATAACCAATATTTTGGAAAATGTCACATAGTATTCTTTATTTTTGAATATGTACAGTTTTATTGGCATATAAAAAGCTATAATACATAATTGTTTTAAAAATCACTTATTATCCAATGCATTTTCACTTAAAATCCATTAAAATATTTTAATGCATATTAAAATACTAATAATAGTATTAAAAATTATTTTAGAGATGATAACCTAAACTTGAAAACTAGATATCTGGCAAGGATTAGATACCTGGTTAGGTTTGGAATGGAAGGTAGATCAGAAGTGTTTAACTAAAGTTCACAGTCTGTGGATACAGTCTAATGCTTTGAGCTCTGTCCTGTTTTCAAAATATCTGGTGCCTGTATATTTACTTGAGGGCCCACCAGAAGTTTCACACCTAGATAAGCAAATATTTAAATTTTAAGAAAAAATCATTGAATTTTTGAACACTTTATAAATTATCACAAGTTTATAGACCATCTTTCTATTTCAAAAACTAATTATAAATAAATATCTTCCCTGCCTGACAAGCAAGACATAGGATATAAGAAAATAAGTGAGAAAACAAATATATTAAGTATAAGCAATCTATTTAAAGTTAATTGGGGGCAGGCTTATTATTGATGCATATACATTCAATTTTAATATAGATATTTTTACACATTTTTGTGGAATTTATTTATTTCTGTTTTTACTAATATTCAAGAAGAATATTGAAGGGAGTGAAATTTTCACCGTATTTTTCTTCCTTTCTTACATGTAAGTTTTTATCAATATTTAATTCCAAAGATACCATTCTGATTTAAGGAAATTTTGCTTATGGCAATTCACTCATTAGAAAGGGAAAATTCCTTCATGCTTATAACAATTCATGACCTACATTTTTCTGAAAACATTTTTATGTATATTCAGCTTTATTTAAATAGTATTACCTCAGTGTTTTCTGCTTTCAAACGAATAGTTTTTTTTAAAAAAAATCATTGAGAAAATGTAAAAAATATTCTTTTAAAGAAAAAAATGCAGACTAACAATTTATGTGGTTTGGTCCCCTTAGGAATTAAATTATATATAATGTGACTAAACCACCACTGTAATACTCTTCAATTTGTGTTGTGATTTTCCATTAGGTTAGCCTAAGTTCTTATAATAAGCAGACCTAAAATGTGTACCAATACCAAAGGCTGGGCAGACTTTCATGCCTGTAGTTCCATCAGTCAGAGGTCTAGAAAAGAGAATCATGTGAGCTCAGGGGTTTCAGACCAGACTGAACAACAGTGAGACTCTATCTCAAAGGAAAAGAAAAGAAAAGAAAAATATTGGTCTAAATATGTTTTGTTACTGATCATAAGGTGATTTTCTTTTACATATTGATCAAATGATGCAGATTCTTTTTCTCATAAAGTCTTTTATATTATATGAGCTTGTTCTTATTTGAACGAAGCAGTGAGTAAGAGACACCCTTGTCCCTTAACAATCTTGAACTGGGAAGGTGCTTTGCATATTTCATATATTCTACTGCTCAGATTGTCCAGAAAGGAAGTGCTAGTCATGGGCAATACAGGCTCACGGATAGAGTCCACATCTTAGCTAACATTGTATACTATGAAAAGGGGAAACTGAATATTAATAAATAACAAGATCATAAAGCAAAGTATACTCATATATGTGTGTGGTACTTGTGGAAAAATCTTGAAAATGTACTGATTATAACACATTTGCATTCTACAAAGTTTAATGAACACGAAAATATTCTTGTTTTCAAATTACACAACAGTCATAACAACATCTACCTAAAATGCATATATAAGTTAATTATAACATATATGCACCAAAACAAAAAATCATACATTTTTCTTTTAAATTGTAGGTGGAAGGGCCAGGGATTTAGCTCAGCGTCTCGGTGGCCTGCCTTGCAAGCGCAAGGACCCGAGTTCGATCCCTGGTACAAAAAAAAAAAAAATGTAAGTGGATAGCTTTACATTTATCCTTTCCAACGCACTGCCCCAGTGAAAGGCCATTGTTCTTTGAGCAGAAGAACATTGTAATTTCCACAGTGCAAAAGGCAATTCCTCCTAATACAACAAATGCTTAATAATTATTTTGAGTGAATCTTTTATTTGTAAATCATAAAGTGAAAACTAATATCCTAACGGCATTCTTTCACAATTTCAAAACCAATTTTTAACAACTTTTTAAAAAATTTATAAACCCTTCTATATATTCCTTGCCCATGCAAATAGTTGTCTGTGAGGACCACTTCATCAAGCCCCTGCCTATATGCAAAACTGTAATATGTAGCAGTGCGAATTAAGAGTGACCAAAATGTATACTATTTTGATCTCTTTACAAAGGAAACTTAAATCTGACCAGAACAAAATTGAATATGTATTATATTTTCAACATTTAAAATATTCAGTTGCTAATCCTCTAGACATATTCAGCAATTATTCTGTTTTTCTTTTTTTCCAACTATCCTGTTTTTTTCTAATAAATTAAATCTAGATTTTTTTTTGGAGGTTATTTCAGACATTTATTTCTTCACTTCTTTAATTCACCAGAGTAGAATATAGTAAGCACATATGAATTATTTTGTATCCACATAGAAACTAATTCTTACCACGTTCATCTTTCCATCCATCCACCCATCCATTTTTATATCTCAGTGATGGAGAAGCGTGATCCTTCTGCTTTGTTCATTAAAATTTATCATTTATGCTGGCTTCCATTTCATTACACTCATGTCGTGACAAGCTATTTCAAATTACTTCAAGATTCAATTATTGTTGGACTTTCACATCAAAATTTAAGCACAAAATTTCTTGTAGATTTTGTAGGAAAAAAAGAGATGATTACTCCATCCCACATTTTATTCTGAGTACAAGTTCATCTCTCTACACTCTTTCATAAATTAGCTTATTTACTTGATATTTCCATTTTTATAATTTTAATTAATTGGTTAAGCATTTCAGTTTTCTTTTACCCTTCAATTCTCCATCTTAAATCTCTCATGAAATTCAACTACTAAAGTAAACTGAATGCATAAATTGCCATTATTATATTTTACCACATCATCAGATTTTTTCTTTATTTTTTAATTTTTGTTTTGATATTTTCAGTTTCATTTATGACAGTAAAGCTACTCAGATTTTCCTTCTTCTATAGTAGCTTCTAAATAAATTTAGTGAACTTTTTTCTCCTCTTAGACACTCAGTACCTGATTTTCTATATAACATTCAAGTCCTCTCTTCATGGGCTGGGGATTCAGCTTAGTGGCACCGTGCCTAGCTTGCAAGTACAAGGTCCTGAGGTAGAACTCTGGTACTGCCAAAAAATTATATCCAGTTCCTCTCTACAATTTTATGATTTTCCTGGATTATATATAT
>NW_022900926.1:78085455-78109056 GCF_012274545.1 Fukomys damarensis
AATACTATCTAAAAAGGTAATGAATTCTAAATATATATGTTTTCATTAAATTTATCAGTTATTTTATGATTTTCCTGGATGATATATATATATGTATATATATATATAAAATTTATATATATATATACATATACATATTTATATATAATTTGCTCTAATACTATCTAAAAAGGTAATGAATTCTAAATATATATGTTTTCATTAAATATATCAGTTCTTTATGGGAATGCAGTACAGATACATTCATCACTGGGATACTGTACCTTTACATGATGTATCTTGGTTCTTCTTTTTTCCCCATACCCTTACCCTCACTTCACACCCTCCACCAGTTATAGCTAAGTGGATGCATATTGAGGCCATACCCTTAAGTGAAATACATAGGACACACATGCGTAAAAACTGAAAAGTGTAAATAAGGTTAGAATTGTATAACTGATAATGTGATATAGGAAGAAAAGGGCTAACGGAGTAGGGGAAGTGGGAAGGGTAGAGGAGAGGAAATAAAAAAGAAAAAAAAATATAACAAAAAGAAAAAATGGAAACAAAGTCTTTGAATTATAAATATATATTTCAATCCCAGATTTATCTCATGAACTCCAGACCCATATCTCCACTTACTTAATTCATATCTACACTTAGATTTTCTACAGGTATTTCAATTTATATAAATTTCAAGTTACCTTATATTTTACAGAAAATATTTCTATAGCTATGTGTAAGTATAGACAATTAGGAGATCTTGCTATGGCTTTGCTGTATGCAAGCTAGACTCCTATATAGGAACTTTTAGTAGAATTATAAAAAATGCATTTTCCACATATGTGCCTAAATTCAAGACACTGACTCCCTCAGCTCTAGAGTGCTGCTGACCTTGGCCAAATATTTCATATATGAGATACTTTAATCCCTACTTCTAGAATAGCAAAGTCAATCCTGCCCCAATTTCATTACTACACATATGGGGTATTTAGCATAATTGCAACGTCATCTTACAAAACAGAAAGTTTCTCTTAGAAGCTTCTTTTTTTTCATTCTTACCAGAGTCACAAAAAACCCAGGTGATAAAAAAAAAGAAGAAAAAAATATATGGTGAAAAAATTTATCAGTTCAATTTATTTTTCTGACATACTTGTACAAACTTAAATTTCACACTTTAATGAAAGTATTTTAAGTTAGGAAGCATGCAGTAATTTTGTTGTCTCTTCAAAAGAATTTTCCAATTAGTCATATTGAAGAACCATGAGTTTCAGCTAACAGTTTTTTGTCTTACAGTAAAGGACTTTAGGGAAGGACTCTAAAGCATCAAGTCATACTTTAAACTTGAGAGGATTACCACCCCAGTACACATAAGCCAAACTGTAGTTGTAAGCTGCTACCCATAGCACATCCATGCATTGGTTTCTTAGTCATATTTCTGTTAGTAAGACAAAATATCCAACACCCACAATTTAAAGGAGGAAATTTATCTTGGCTCGCAGTCTCAGTTCATGATTTCTTGGCTTCAAAGCAGAAACTGTGGTGGAAAGGCCTACTGCAGAAAAGCTATTTGAACCATGGCTGTCAAGAACCAGACACAGAGAGAAAAAAAAAGTAAGAGCCAGGGACCCTTCCTGGTCATCTTCTCAGTGACCCAACTTCAGCCAGGCCCCATTTCCTAACAGCACATCCAGCTAATGAATCATCATTGGATGAATTCACTGATGTGTGGAGCACCACCCAAATCCAATGAGTTTCCTAACACATGAAGCTTTTAGGGAACATTTTAGACCCAATGGGGTAAAATTCTGCTCCTAAACCCCAAAGATTCATATCCATCTCATTATGAAACTTGCATTTAGTGCATCTCTAAAAGATGCTAGAAATCCTAAACTTCTAGCATTGCTGAAAAGTCTAAGATCAAAGTCTTCTTTGAGAATCAGCAAGAGAATCAAGCTGTGAGTCCCTGAGATAGAAAGAAAGTTAAATACTTTCAATATACAGTTGCACAGGGTAAACATTCCCATTCCAAAAGAAGGATGAAGGATAAAAACAAATAAAGGAATCAGACAAAACTCAAACCAAAACCCAACAGGACAAACATTATATCCTGCAATCTCATGTGAAGTACCCAGGTAAATTCTGACAGTATGACAGAGCCTTGCTCTATGACCTTGAGAGTTGTGCACAAAAATCTTTCAGACTGGCTACGCTCAGTGCCTAGGACTTCACTAAGTACCTGATCCGTGTTCTTGGATTGTCCAGCATCCTGGGGTCTCCACTCTTTGGCTTTGCTCTACACTGCCCTCTCAGGGGCACTTTCTTTGAAATTTGTGTGGAAGACAAGACCTCACAATCTCTTGCACTCCACATGTCCTTAAAAACAGCACCATGTAGAAGATACCAAAGTCTGTCCCAAGTAAAGCAGTAACCTGTTCCACTAGACTGTGGCTATAGTGGTCTCTGAGTGCCTCCATGACTGAGTATGGTGCAACAAATCCTAGGGTACAAATGAATAGGGGCCTTGAACAAATGTCTCACAAAGTCTCTTCCTAAATGAAAGCTTTATAGTTTTATACTTTTGAATCTGTGAAGGCGAGGATCTGCTGCTCGCTCAAATGCTTTCAAGTCTTTCCTTCTTCTCTGACGTAGTGTAATGACTTGTATCTAAATGTCCCCCTGTTGATGTTTCCTCACCTATACAGTGAAAGTAATAGATAAGAACTTCTGATTAAAAATAAAATGTAAACAAATTTGCTTCAGCATATCAGGGATCAGTGAGAAAATTCATGACAAAACAGATAATTTTAGGTTATATTCACAATAATTTGACTACATATGAATTTTGAAAGTAATATAGTGATGAAACTCTTTATTATTGTTGAGGATAATTTATTAACATAAAAGATAAATGCAGAATTACAAATAATTGCTTTAAATGACTATTATAATTAAAAAGGAAAGCTACTACTTTGAATTAAGCAATAAGATAATTATAAAGTATATTGAAAAGGTTGACTTTTTTTTCTACCGAGGATCAAATTTGGGTCCTTGTGCTTGTGAGGCAGGTGGTGAAGGCTGACTATTTTTTAAAGAGAAGTTGAAAGTAAATATATAATAAAAATTTTTAAATGTATACACTAAACAAGCTGTAAGGATACAAAATAATGTTTACCTGATAAAAATTTCAAAGTAGACATGAATGAAAAGGATACTGGTAGAAATCAAAAGGATATATTTTGAAAATGTCTTAATTCATAACCCACAAATAGAATTTTAAAATGTGTGAAACACAAATTGATAGGATTAAGCGGAAAAAGCAAACTACCCAAAATCATAGTCATCTAAAATAATTTAGGGTGGGGGATTTAGCTCAGTGGTCTGGCACCTGACTAGCAAGCTGCAAGAACCCAACTTTGATCCCCAGTACCAAAATAATAATAACAATAATAATAATAATAATAATAATAATAATAAATTAAATAAGTTAACATGCCTTCATTCAACAATTCAGGAAGTGAACTAAAAAATTAGCTATAAATAATTAAAATGCATTCCATCAAATTGATCTAATTAACTCATGCAAATTTATACTAAATAAATGATACCATTCCTTCAATATGCACAAATAAACATTTGACTATAATGATATGCAGAGATATAAAAATTCTGAGTATCTTTCAAAGTACTAAATTAATACTGATTTTACAATTCATACAATATAAATTTAATTAGAAATAAATACAAATCCAAGAGCTATATCATAACTCCTCAGTTGGTAAAGTGTAGTAGAAAAATGAAGTGAAGCTAAATATATAACCTAATGAATACTTCACCTCAAATTCCAGTCAAATATAAAAAGAAACATCAAACCAGTGAGATGAAAGAAATAACAAACATCTGATTAGAAATTAACTCAACTGAGACCAGAAAAAGTATAAAGGCTCACTAAATTAAATAGCTCTTTGGAAGCATAAATGAGATTGACAAAACTTCAGCCAAAGTTACCAAGAGACCTTACCAAATTAATGAAATTAGAGAAGAAACAAATGAAATTACAGAGTCACTGAAATCCAGATGCTTATCAGAAATTTTATAAAGGTTTATTCCAATATATTATAGAATCTAGGTGAAATGGATAAATTTCTAGATATTTGTGACTCTTAAATTGAACTAAGATGATACTACAAATCCAAATGTATAAATAACAGGCAAAGAGACCAATACAGTAAATAAAACTCTATCAACTAAAAGTCCTGTGCTGTGTATGGGTTTAGGAATTTTACAAGACCATTAGAGAAGGACTAACAGCAATGTCCTCAAATTTCTTAAAGTAATAAAGAAGGGATGTGGGCTGGGGATTTAGCTCAGTGGTTCTGCCACCTGCCTCTCAAGCACAAAGTTTTGAGTTCGATCCCTGGTACCAAATATCATTAAATAAGTAAAATTAAAAAAAATAAAGAAGGGATTCTCCCAAATTTATTTATATGAAGCCAGCATTAGAATGATAGTAAAGCCAGGTTAATACTCAACAATGAAACAAAACTACAGGCCAATAGCTTTGACAGCCAATGATGCAAAAATTCTCTTCAACATCCTTGCAAACAAATTCAACAATACCTTAAAAATATGCAATATTACCAAGTTATTTTATCCCAGGGATGTAAAGATGTTTCAACATAAATATATGAATAAATGCAATATAAAACATAAATAGAATCAATAAACTATTGATAGGATCACTTCAATAGTGGCAGCAAAGTCTTTGAGAATATGCAGAAGTCCTTCATGAAAGAAAACCTGATAAAATAGGTGAGGAAGAAATTTATTGCAAACTAAAGACATATTTGGCAAACCAACAGCCAACTGAACTCGCATTTCAGAAGCCTTAAACTGTATCATCATTGCTTATTTTTTGAATTTTATTTTTCTCTTGTGCCTAACTTATGTTTCTATGTTTCAGTCACAACATTCTTTAACATTTAATCAAGCTACTAATACAGTTTTCTTGGAAACTTTGAAAATATTATTTAATAACCCTGAAAATTTTAGTTGTTCAAAATTAGAATCTACTTCTAAGATAACAGCTTGTTTTTGTCAGCAAACCCAAACCTTTTAATCAAGGTTTAAAAATGTAAGGGAAATTAGAGAAATGTAATGATGAGTAAACCATGATAAGTCATAGATTCACCATTTCTGGACTTATATTTCATCCCTTGGACAGATTGATATGATATAACATACAGAAGATGAACAATATACTAAAGTAAGAAATGAAAGGAATATAGTGGTATGATGAGCTTGCAGCATTTTAAGCAAATCTAGAAGCAGCAGAATAGAATCCAGAATGAAAGCACAGTTGTAAACTGTCAGAAGTAAAGAAAAAAATGTATGCTACATATAGAAATTATGGAATTTTTATACCAATCTGAAATGCATCACACTGGGCCAGTCTAAGGCTCCATTCTGTATTTGATGACATTAACATGATGGGTGAAATACGGGTACCAGCGATAATTGAGATAAAATCTTAAATGGTCTCATTGGAGAAAGAAGAAAAAAATGAGGAAAAGGAGGAAAAATGGAAGCAAAGTTTTTGTAAATAGGGAGGGGTGGAAGGATTGAAGGGAGGGAAGGGAAATGGGGGAAAAAAAGATATATCGTACAAGTACAAATTCCCTGTGATGAATGTGATCATAATGTATACCTAAAATGTACCAATAAGCTTAATGAATAAAAAAGGGAAGAAACTCTATTTTTTATGGGGAGGTGCTAATTAAAAAAAAATGTAATCCTAAAATGCTTTATTGATTTCACACCTCATGGGGCGTTGATATAAGTATGGGATATGTTTTCATTTTTCTTTCATCCGTTTAACCTTCCCTCTCTCCTTTATCCCTCTATCTCTTTTTCCCCATTTGTTTTGTAAAAATTCTAACTTCCTATATATTATTATCTTTTTTATCCTTTCATTATATTTTGGGTTGCTCATATAAGAGAAACTATGTGACATTTAAGCTTGCATGTTAAGCTGTATGTTGTAATTTATTTCACTTGACACTATGATCTCAAGATGCATCCATTTTACTGCAAATGGTTAAAGTTTATCCTTCTTTATGGCAGAATAGTGTATAAAAACCGCAGTGTATAAAAACCGTATTTTCTTTATCTACTCATCTGTTGATGGACATATGGACGGCTTCCTAGATTCAGTTGTTATATGTTTTACTGCTATAAATATGTATTTGCTTGTATCACTTTATTGTTATGTCTCTAATTCTTTTGGGAAGACACTTTGAAGGGAAATAGCTGAGTTAAATGGAATTTTAAATTTTAGCTTTTTGAGCAATCTCCATAGCAGTTTCCATAAGGGTTGTACTAGTTCACATTACCACCAAAATGCAGAATTCATTTTTGTCTACATCTTCACAAGCTTATGTTATTATGTGATTTTTTTTTATGATAACCATTCTTTCAGAAGTAAGATGGAATCTCGGTATTGTTTTAATTTGCATTTCTCTGATGATCAGAGATATTGAAAAGATTTTCACTTATTTATTGGCCATTTGTACTGTTTCTGAGACACTTCTGGGAAGTATCTAGGTATTTTAGTTCCCTATTTTTGGATTCTGTTTTTTATTTTGTGGGGTCTATTTTTTTTGAAATCTTTGTATAGTCTACATACTAATCTTGTTGAATGTCTGTGGAATAGCTGGCATTTTTGTTTGTTTTTTACCTTTTTATTTGACATGATCCCATTCGGTGCTTCTTGAATATTATGTATTGTGCAAATGGGCTTTTGTTGAGAAAGTCTATGCCTGTTTCTTGCCTATTTATCTTTTAGCACACGTTTTCTGTGGTAATAGTTAGATCTTTCATTCACTATGTTTTAGTTTAGTACATGGTGATAGATACGGGTCTAGATTCAATCTCCTGCGTGTGGATGGCCAATTTTTCTAGCTCCATTTGTTATAGAGGCTTTCTTTTCTCAAGTGCATGTTTTTGGCTCTTTTCTGAAAGATGAGATAGTTGAATGTGCCTGGAGTTGTTTTTGCACCGTCTAGTTTGCTCCAATGAGGTGCATGTCAGTTTCTGTGCCAGCATCATGCTGTTATTATCACGCTGCTTTGTAATCGAACTTGAAGTCCGTGATTGTGAGGCTTCCTGCTTGGTTCTCCTTGCTCAGGATTGCTTTTGATATTCTGAGTCTCTTCTTGTTCCATGTTGACTTTAGGATTGTCTTCTCTAGATCTGTAAGGAATGCTACTAGTATTTTGATTGGAATTTCATAAAATCTGTATATCTGTTTTGGATGCACGGTTGTTCTGACTACATCTTTTTCTGCATACAGAAATACTGTATACCTTTCCATTTTCTGATGTTTTCTTCTGTCTCTCTTTTCAGAGTACTGTAGAGTTCAGAATAGAGGTCTTTCACTTTCTTGGTTAGGTATTATGTAATCATACTTTTTTTGTGCTACGGTGAATGATATTATTTATTTAATTAGTTTTTGCGATGATTTCGTTATTAGTGTTTGAGGAACCCTATTGATTTTTGTTTGTCGAATTTATCTCATATTACACTACTGAATTCAGGTGTTAAAACAGCATCTTTTGCTAGAATATTGGGGTACACAGAGGATTGTGTCATCTGCACATAATTATAATTTGATATCTTCCTTTCCTATACATGTCTCTTTTTTTTTCAGTTTTAATTGAGTTTATTGGTACATTTTAGGGATACAGTACAGTTACATTCATTGTTGGGATCTTGTACCTCTACATGACAAGTCTTGATTCTCATTTTTTCCCCTCTTCCCTGCCCTCCCTTCACCCCCTCCTCCCCTCCCCATCTACAAACACTTTATTTCCATCTTTTCATTATCTCACATTTTTTTTCCCTTATTACCCTTCCCCTACCCATCCCACCTTCCCTACACCTTTAGCTCCTTTCTTCCCATTTCTAATTGTCAGTAATCTTATTAGGATTATACTTATCTCTTTTATCTCTTCTTTATTTTCTTCTTTAGTTTTCATATCTTCCTCTTGCTTGACTGCTCTGGCTGTTTTGAGAAATATATTGAACTGGAGTGGTGATACTGTACATCCTTGTCTTGTTTGTGATTTTAAACAGAAGGCTCTCAGCTTTTTCCAATTTTATATGATGCTGGCTCTTGGTTTGTTATAAGTGGCTTTTATCAGATTGAGGTATTATACACTTTTTTTTCAGGGTTGTTGGATTTTTCAAAAGCTTTTTCTGCATTTATTGAGATGATCATGTGATTTTTGCCCTTGCTTCTGTTTATGTAATCTATTAAACTTATTAATTTGCATATATTGAACCTTCCATGCACTGCTGGAGGGAAGACTACTTGTTCATTATGCATGGTATTTTGTTTTATTTATTGTATTCTGCTTGCCAGTATATTTTTGAGAACTTTTGCACCTATATTCATTAAACATATTGGACTATAGTTATGTATTTTGGTTGGGTCTTTTCTAATTTAGGAAACAGTGATGGTAGCTTCTCAGAATGAATTTAAGAGCATTCCTTCCTTTTCCATTTTGTTAAAGGGTTTGATGAGTATTGGCATTAGGTCTTCCCTAAGGTTCCTATTGAATTTAGCCTTGAATCCACTGAATCCTGGAGTTTCCCTAGTTGATACCCTCCCCCAGCTACTGGTCCAATTTTATTGCCTGTGTTTTTATTATTTTGTGTTTTTATATATCCTCTTTTCAGTTTTATCAATTCACATGATTCTAGGAATATACTGCATTTTTATTTATTGGAGTGTAGGTTATCAAAGTAGTTACTGATAATCTTCTGGATGTGGGCAGTGTCTCGTATGTGTTAGCCTTTTTTCATTTCTAATTGCATGGATTTGGATATTTTCTTTCCTTTTTTAGCAAGAATGGTCAATGATTTATTTGTCTACTTTATTCAGTCCTTCATGGAATTAGACCTTTGACTCCTGGTTTTATTTTTCAGTCATGATTTTATTAATTTCTGCTCTCATCTTTATAATTTCCATCTTAAACTAGACTGGGATTTATTTTCTTTTTTTTCTACAAAGTTGAGATGCATCACTAGGTTATTTATTTACTCTTGTTCTCTTTTTCAAATATGAGCTCTCAGAGGTATAAACTTTCCTCTTAGGACTGTTTTCATTATATTGCATATGTTACATTATGATGTATTGCCACTATTGTATGATTCTAGGACCTGTCTAATTTTTTCCATGATTTCTTCTGTGATCCATTGGTTATTTAAGAGAGTACTTTCTAATGTTCATAGTCTCTTTTCTCATTCATTTCTAGTTTTATTGAACTATGACCTGATAAATGTGTGGCTTAATTTATATGATTTTGAATTTACTTAATCATGCATTGTGGACCAGAATGTGATTTTTCTGGGGGAAAATCCAATGTGCTGCTGAGAAGAAAGTACATTCTGTTATTGTTAGGTGGAACACTTTATGCATATCTACTAAGTCCATTTGTTCAAAGGTTTGGCTAAACTGATATTTGTTGATATTTTATCAAGTTGATCTGTTTATGCCTATGGGGTATTGAGGTCCTCCACATAATCGTGGTTTTGTCTACCTGAGCCTTTATGTCCACTAGTGTTTGTTTTATGAAACTGAGTCAACTGAAGATTGGTTCATATATGTTTAGAACTGTTTTCCTTTCTGTTAAATCTGCCCCATCTGATCAGTTTTGGCTTAAAGTTCCCTTTGAAAATAGCATAGCTACTCCTGCTTGTTCTCTAGTTCTGTTGAATAGAAGATTGTTTATAATTTTTATATTTTAGTTGATTTATTTGTTTTTGGATTGTGTTTCTTATATGCATTGTATCATTGAGTTTGGTTTCTTGATCTATTTTATCAATCTGCATTTTTTTCATTAGAGAACTGAAACTATTCACACTGAGAATCATTACTGAAGAATATTGGCATATTCTTGTCAATGAACTATTTTCCTGTTCGTGATTTCCTTCCTTTTTCTCTTCTATTTTCTTGCTTATCCTGCCTAATATATTCATTATATTAAAACTTTGGGATTTTGGTTCAATATCCATATATATATATAGATAGATAGATAGATAGATAATATATAATATAATATATAGATAATATTATATATATTATACACACATAGACTAATAGTATATAAAGAAGGAAAATTATTTTTCTTCAAAACCTAGAAGCTGAAAAATTCTCTTGTCATTTTCAAATAAGCATCGTTATTCCTGTGAATTAAGTCTACAATCTACTGTTCCAGCATTGTACTATCCCACTTCAGCACATATTTGAGCAGTAATAGTTTCAGAAAATTTGTGCATGTAAAATGCTTCTATTTAAGTGTTCTTTAAAAACTGTTGAACTCTCCTATTTAACTCTTTTTGAAATTTTCAACGCATCTTTCCATTGAGACCCTTTTGACAATTATGGTTTGAAAATGAATAAAGAATCTACATAATTAAATGTCCTTGTGGAAGAGGTGTTTTACAACTCTGAATATTTTTAGATGATCTTTAGACAAACCTGTACTTGTGCTTGTGAGACAGGTGGCAGAACAACTGAGCTAAATCCCCGGCCCATGTGTGATCTTTTATGGAAACGAAGGTTGGAAAAAAATCAAGAATGAGTAGGAACGTGATAGCCAACCCAACTCCATGTTGTGCCTCAATGCCATTTTGTACCTGTGCTCGAACAGTATTTGCACTTGAGCAAAGCACCCCAAACCCCCATATTCTGCTTAGCAGTAAACTTTCTGCAGTTGCAGAATGCTTTATAGCTCATCTAGTATGCGTGAAACTCCCTTGTTTCCTCCCACTATCCTGGCATTGTTCTGCTTCTGTAAGATCCTGCTTGCTCCCCCTGAGTCCTCCCAAATAAAAGTATGATTTTTTTAAAAAATTAACTTTTATTAATTTTATTGGTACATTTAATGTATACAATATAATGATATTCATTGTTGGAAATTTGTACCTTTATAAAATCAATCATGGTTCTTATTTTTTCTCCATTCCCCTACTCTCCCTTCAACCCCTTCACCTCTCCCAATTTAAAAAGACTTTGTCTCCATTATTTTTCATTTCCTCTTTGTCCCTTTTCTTTCCTATTTCACATTATCTACTATACCTTTTAGCCCTTATTTACACTTTCAGTTTCTCACACTAGAGAAACTATTTGGTATTTACACATGTCACATGTATGCCCTATTTATATCACTTAAGAGTATCACCTCAATGTGCATGCCTTTAACTATAAATGTCTCTAATTTATCATTTTTATGGCTAAGTAGTATTCCATTTTATAAACAAGCTGCATTTTCTTTATTCAGTCTCCAGCTGATGGGCAATTGGGCTGCTTCCCAGTTTTAGCTATTACCAATTGTGCTGCTGTGAACATGGGTGTACATATATCACTGTGGTAAGCATTTGACAAAAATCCAACATCCATTCATGATAAAAACCCTAAAAAAATTGGAATAGACAGTCTCTACTTCAATCTGATAAAAGTCATCTGTGAATAACCAACAGCCAATATCATACTGAATGGTAAAAAACTGAAGTACTTCAGGCTAAAAATCAGGAACAGGACAAGGATGTCCACTCTCAACTCCTGTTCAGTATAGTTCTGGAAACAGCCACAACAATTAGACAAGAGAAAGAAATAAAAGGACTAAAGATCAGAAAGGAAGAAGTCAAATTGTCATTATTTGCAGATGAAATGACACTCTATATAGAAGACTCCAAGAACTCCACAAAGTTTTCTAGCCCTAATAACCAAATTTAGTAAAGTAGCTGGATGCAAGGTTAACACACACAAAAAAAACAATAGCTTTTCTGTACACGGAAAACAGACACACTGAAAGCATTATTTCAAAGGAGAAATCAAACTGCTTCCCATTGCTGAGGAAACTTCTGGATGCTATCCCCCTCGGCCACCATCTAGAATCGTGCTCATAGTGTGGTACATCTCTGTCATTCAAATTCGCTCATCCATAACAGCAAACACTAGAGGAAAAGGTCAAATTGGCATGGCTAGCCAGATCAGTAATAGTTTTTCTCTGTTGGTTTGAACATGTTTACATTAAAAGTCAAGGTAAACTATGTAAACAATGTGCAGGGAAGCACAAGCGTGGGATAAAAATACAACAGAGCAATCAGGGTTAACAATGTAATATTGGATTTTGTAAATAAACTGTGATATGGTGCGACTATTTTATTCTAGACATAAATTTCAAAGAGGAAATTTACATACCCACTATTATGGATAGAATGTTAATTTTCCAAATGCCTCTATATGCTGATATGGAATCTGTGAGCTTTTGGGCTTACATGGCCAAGGAGAATTAAGGCAGCAGATGGATTTTAAAGTTGATAATCAGCAAGTTTTATTATTTTAATAGGGAGATCATTCTGGGTTATCTGGGAAGGTACAAAGTAATCACAAGACAGAAGAAGAAACAGAAGTTCAGGAGTTCGAGTACTGCAATCTAAGAAAAATTCTACAAGATATTGATCACTTTTGAAGACAAGCCGGACCAGGTGTCAAAAAGATGCAGGCAGCCTTTGCGAGCTGCAAGAGGTACAAAAGCAGGCTCTCACCGATCCTCTGGAAAGGGATGCTGTCTGATGACACCTGAGGATTTTAGCTCAGTGAGAGAATCATGGGACTTTAGACCAACAGAACAGTGACTTAAAGTTGTTGTTACTAAATGTGTAATAACCTTTTATAGCAAAAAAGAGAAAATGATATATGAAACTAAGGAAAAGAACATTATTTGCTGTCAAATTCGTACTCTATTTTTATTTTTGTAGGAATTAATTCTAAAAGTTAAATCTAGCCATCAAGCTCTTTTCAAATTTACACTAGTATTTACTCATATTTTAAAATGTTATTTTCCTGACAAAACTCAACATTAAAGCTAGTCTTGCATTTTCTAAGTTACCTGCCATAGGTTAAAGCTTTTTTTGAGTTGTAGCACATGATACACACGTGATCCAATGCAGATATCTTAAGTGAACAACATTTTCTGTCATTCAAATATTAGTTGGTTTTGGAAACTCAACTGGGTCAATAATATTATGAGGAACTTCAGACACCTCTTTTTTTTCTTCCACCTAAGTAAGACAACTGCCAAGTGTCATGTATTTTGAATTCTAGGGCTTTGTTTTCCCAGTTTTTGGACTTCATATCCATAAATAAAATAATACAGTTTATTCTTTTTTACCTGGGGTTTTTACCCAGTTTTATATCTATGTGAATTGTCAATCTCTTTGTTTCATGTAGTTTGTTTCACTTGATTGCCACATAGTATTGTGTGTCTTTCAAATAGCATAGAGGTCTTAGTTTGCATTAATATGCGAGATTATCTATAACTATTTAGATATACATAATGTAATCACAAAAATTCTTATGTAGAAGGAAGTACAAAAAACACACACAAAAGTGTTGGTATTGCAATGAATGCATCATATCTTTGAAGAAATTATATATTTAAAATATGGTGATCTTTATAATACATAATTTCTAATATATGAATTGCTATAATGGAAATGACTTATCTATAAACAAACATAAATTTGGGTCATTTGTAGGAAAATAATTGCACCTGGAAAATATAATGCTGAGTGAAATAAACCAGATACATAATCTTAAATACCATATGGTTTCTCTCATTGTGCAAAAGGATGATTCTCTCACAAATGAGGTGTCCAAGGGAGAGAAAGTGTGAGGGGTAGGCGATAAGGGGTGAAGAAATAAGTAGAATAAAAATAAGTCATATACAAGATATTAATAACATCAATGAATATAAACATTATACTCCATAAAAATGATCATAGTTTAATATATCAAGAAGAATGAAAAGGAGAATTAGATGAGGAGGG
Source organism: Fukomys damarensis (assembly GCF_012274545.1). Taxonomy (NCBI): domain Eukaryota; kingdom Metazoa; phylum Chordata; class Mammalia; order Rodentia; family Bathyergidae; genus Fukomys; species Fukomys damarensis. Next base: position 78,099,334 of record NW_022900926.1, read on the forward strand.
AGGAAAGGGGAAGAAGAGCAATTATTTTAAAAATTGTATTGTGTATATTATGCACTCTCCAAATAATTTTAAAATGCATTTAAAAATTTGAAAAAATATAGTGCAATTTTTCCCATGGTTTCATTGTTTTTATGAATCTGAATATTTCAGTTGCTAAAACAATTGCAACAATATATGAGGATTCCAGTTTCCCCATCTTTTAAATGATATTTAAAATTTTCAGTACTATTAAGATAAATTATTCTGTTGAATTTATACATATGCATGAGACTTCACCTTTTGCTTTAGTTAAATAAATATATTGTTGAGGAATTCCAAATTCCAAATTCCAAATTCTTTCTGGACATGGGAAAATCACCTTATCTTAAATATCTATGTAAATGTGTGCCTTTTGTGCATTTTATTTATTTTTCTTATTTATCTTTGAGAATGATTTATATTTAAAATCCGTATTAAATATCACATATATCTATTGCTTATACTTTCTCCTATTACATTACTTGCCTTCGTGTTTTCAAATTAGTGTGTTCTTTATGAAAAAATGATCTTAATTATAAAACAACTCGTTTTTTTTTCTTTTATATCTAGTATTATTGTGTCTTTTAAGTAAAATTTGTCTCCTAGGAAGTTAATGAATGCATTCTGGAATGTACAAAGCAAGAAATATTATTGTTCTTTTAAGTCTATAATCTACCTGAAATTATAATTTAATAGTTTTTGTTATGAATCAAGTTTATATACAACTATGTACTGCAAGTGCTCCATGACTATTTACTAAAAGAGATATTCTTTCTCTACCAAATTTCAAGTTTTTTTTCATAAATCAAATAATCGTATATATGCAAGCCAATTTCCTTAGTTTCAGTTATGTTCTTCTTGACAATAAGCTTTACATATATTTCAGTATATTATATTTTTAATGTATGTATTGGTAGTACTTTAGCCTGTGAGAAAATTATATCTGGCAGAGTGTAATGTTTCTACTCAAAATTAACAGCTGGTAAATGAAAGAGCAGGCATTATCTCCAATCCTGTGTGCGTGTACAAGATTTTATTAATACATTATTATATAAATTTTTATAAGAATATATTACTTTTCCTAGAATGGTTGTATGGATAAAATATAATAATGAAAGTGAATCCCCTTTATTACTTATGAAGCACTAAAAATATCAAACATTAAATTATTAAGACATAGATTTGATCATTTTCACTGCACTAAAAGACATTATTGTGAGTCAAGGCTGCCTATATTAGCTACCTGGCACCAAGGGAGGTACTTATTACTTCTGTAATGCAGAATAGTTGGCCTCAAACTCATTTTCCTCAGCAAAATTAAAATTTATATATTTTCTAACATCATTCACAGTTATTTATGGGTACATGAATGTTAGAAAAATAGGAAGAAGTAATATCCTAACTAGGGTTTTCCATCAAATGTCTTCCATTATTTTTCTTTCTCAATTTACTGGTCAAATATTAATGCTCACAATAAATTCAGAAGCCACATATTAAAAGCAGCAGAAGTCCATCACATGATATGAATACCTCTCTGAACCGAAAAGTGTCCTGTCACACTCCATCCTGCTAGCTCTCAAAAATACCACTAACAGTAAGTAAACATTAATTAAATTATCCCTTTAAAAATGAAGGAATTATCTAGTTTAGCAGTTAAAATGATATCAATACACACAAATTTTAGTATTTCCACTTATAAACCGGGATAACATTAATGAGCCACATAGCTATTGTACAAAAATTTTAATGATACATATAAAAAATTTCCATTAATTATATAAATATACTTAAAGCATAATTATTTGTGTTACTGAATTTTTAGGAGCATGCACACTATGTTTTCAACTAATTTAACATGTGGAAGATAGGAATAATATAATAAGTACTTGTTATGTTTTTACTAAATCAAGACTTTCCATTTAATCTATGCCAATAAATAAATAAACCATGCCAATCAAGAGATGGGAATTAAGGCTTGTAAAACATACTCATAGTTATATATTATCAATATGTTATACATTAAACTATTACACTTATATCAAATTGTTGAATATTTAATATTTACCAGATTTAATATTTGTGTGAAATATATTTTTCTATACTCATTAAAATGTCTTTAAATAATATATTGAAGCCCCAGCAAAAATAATAATCAGAGCAATGACAATGTCTTTTTATCACTATGAGGAAAAAAGGCAGTATTTAATTAATTAAATTGTTATAATTAGTAAATTTCAGACAAAATATACTTTAAAAAACTATTGTCTCATTTAAGTTTATTGCTTTTTATTATAAGCTGTGAATTCTACAATCAATTATAACTGAAAATGTAATACAAATAATTTTGCCAAACAGGAAGACATTGTTTCATTGCCAATCCACGTACACCAAAATGTAATTTATTATATGCATTCAGTCTTCAAACTTGAATACCTTATCTGGTATACTATGTTGGAGCTTTATAGTGTGGCTTTCTGAGACAAATATATATGTGGTAGAAGCATTCAAGTGAGAAATATGGAGCTTCTGAAAATATTCTGTAAACTTAAATAAGTGTGTACTTTTCCATTTTTAAATCACTAGTTTAATTTTTCCTGATTTGTAGAATGGTTGAAATGACCAAGTGTTTTAAAAGTTTAGAAAACATAGCATATTAGTTTGTCATTCATACGTACCATTTTCTACTCTTCTCTCTTTTACTATGAGTCTTAAGTAATAAAAAGTAACCTATAAGTAGTAGCAGTGCAGCTATTACATCTGTCTCTTCATGAGTATAATTGACAGTGGTGCTAGCATCCTAGCAGTTGCCTGGGGCTCTGTCAAAGATTAATCTGTTGAAGGATAAACTGTCTTTAATACATTGTTCTTTCATAATCTCTCAGATTTCTGTAATATTACATTATATTACAACTCCTACTTCAAAGAGCTCCGTGTGCTTCACAGACGTTATATATTAATTCTGAAACTCTCTCCAAAGTCATATATAAAATAAATTATGTCCTCTTTTTTTGTCACAGGGTTGCTGTATATATGCAGCGGCCATAAGGAAGTATTTGAACTATATAATTCTCATCTTGTCATCACAATTAATATGTAAGCTTATTGAACTGTGGAGGAATAAATAAAAGTAAAAAGTAAGTATATGATAACTGAAATTTTGCTTGTAATAAATTATCTGATTTAAATAATCCAGAAGTCTTAGCAGAACAAAAATTGCAAAATTATTTTGAGTAAGAATTAATTTAAATTTATATATGCATAAGTAAATAATGGTGGATTTATAAAATTTCCCATGTCATTATTCAGATATATGAATCCTTTAAAGTTAATTCTTACAAAAACGTTTTCCAATTAGACAGTATGTTGTCATGGAAAATAGGTTTAAGAGTTATCTTGATGGTGAATACCTGTAATCCTAGCACTCGGGAGGCTGAGGCAGGAGGATCTCTTTGAGTTTGAAACCAGCCTGGGCTACATAGTGAGTTCTAGGTCAGTGTCAACTACATAGTGAGACCCTGTCTCAAAAAAAACAAAACAAAAAAAAAGAGTTATTTTGAATTCAGTTTTCTATAATTGACCATTTTGCTTTCAATGTGCGTAGACCAGTTAAATCCCATCTGTGTGCCATGTTTGCTCTATTGTTACTTAATTTAATCAAATTTTTAAAATGATACATAGAAAAGTACACATATGCATCTGTCATATACAGGTTAAATAAAATATAAAACTCTATTCACTATGAAAGACAAAGTAACATATTACAAATGAAGGTATTCAGAATCAAGTGACTAAACTGGCCTGATCTTTCTAATAAGTAAATTAGGTGTAATGTGAATCAGTGCGTCACTTCCTGCCTTAATTAACTGATTTCTGTTATTCACGAAGGTTTCACTTTGCTTTAAGTTTGGAGAAGAAATCTGGAAATATAACTAAAATTGCCTTCATAATCAATGGATATGAAGTGCCTCCTATAGACTATCACCAGTACAGCCCAATATTAGTAGCTCTGGAGACACTGGTGAATTTCATTGTAAATCAGGATCGTGTTATTTTAATAAAACTCAAAGAAAAACCAAACAACACAATAGTAGAAGGTAAAATCTTTCGCTATATCTTGGAATGTCCTCATGAGCGGCACTGAGCCACACATGATCGAGAGAAATGTGATCAAGAGGATGTGAAAATGCTGAGTTTGGGAAATGACTACCCACATACACTTTCTGGCTTTGTATTTTGTGATTTTATATTTCCCATCAGGCATGCGTAATTAGCCTGCCTATTCTACTGCATTGCTACCCCATCAGTTATTGGTTATTTATCATTTCCAGATTTTTAGTGAACAATTTCATCATATAGATGGAAATACTGCAACCTCAAGATTGACATTTATTTTTTAGCTAATATATTACTATATACCCTTTCTTAAGAAGCGCATAGAAAAGCATTCAAATAAGAGCTAAATCTTTTATGTTTTTGGTGTTAAAAGAAACTAACTATTTTACTCCAGATTTAATAAAACTCATATATTTAAATTAGTTGGCAATACATAAATTCAATTCCTTTCTGACATAGGCTACTGAGGATGTGGTTTGTAATCTTATTTAAGAATATTAGGGCTGGGAATTTAGCTCACTGGTTCCGCTGCCTGCTTCGCAAGCACAGGGACCTGAGTTCAGTCCCTGGTACAAAAAAGAAAACACACACACACATACAAACAAGAATACTAAATAGTTAAATATTTTATCTTTATATGAATTATATTTATGACTATATCTAATCTCTTAGATTGGACATATTTTTAGGATAATGATCTTACTTTATAAATATCTTCCTAATCTACATATTTACTGGTTTAATACAAAGAAAATGATAAAATAAGGGAACTATGTTCTAATAAACCTTGCTAACTTTGGAACAACAAGAAAATATAACTCTTTGGACCATACATTCTCTTAAACATATTGGCTTGATTAGATGCTCAAGACTGCTCCAATCAAATATTTCTCTGAGTCTAGCAAATATTATACAGAGTGCATCATTAATTGCATGGGGCACTTGTCAGCACTACTGAAAGGAATGCACTTTTTTGTTGCTGAGAAGAAAGCATATATGTGGGAAGAGGGGACACAATTGGATAGAATACATTTTTATTCTCTATTATTAGTACCTTGAGTCACGGTAAAATGACTGCACATTAGCATGTAACTCACAGGGATTTCCTGTGGAAAGAGTACAATTACATTTTATTTTGTCAAGCATGGCCACCTGAATTTGTCTTGGTTTAAAATAATTTGCAGGAAATTGATATGTGACAGTTTAAGGAGCCTTTCAGTTATTGCATTCAACAGTAGTTTACTTGATGCTTTTAGTCTGTTATAAAGATATGTGGCCAACAGAGCTGATTTCATACAAGATACATAGAGCACACACATTTGTAAATACCGAATAGTTTCTCTAGAGTGAGAAACTGAAAGTGAAATGAAGACTAACAGGTATAATAGATAATGTGAAATAGGATGAAAAGGGGCAAAGTGGAAGGGGAAGTGGGAAGGGTAGGGGAAAGGAAAGAAGGGAGTGGAATTAATATGAGAAAATGAAAAATGGAAACAAAGTCTTTTTAAATTGGGAGGACAATGAAAATTATAAAACACTGATGAAAGAAAATGCAGACATAACAAAGTAGACAGACCTCTTATGTTCAGGGATTGGAATAATATTTGTAAAACTACTACTTGTCAAAACTATCCACAGTTTCAATACAGTCTCCATAGAAATACTACTGAAATTTGTCACTAAACTAGAAAAACAAATCATAAAATTCACATGGAAACACAAAAACCCAAAATATCAAAATAATTAATAAGTGAAAGATTGGACACATCGTAATATATGATTATAAGACAAACTACACAGCCATAGTATTAATAACCACCATGGTATTCATATAAAAACACATACACCTTTTTAATAGAATGAATTTTCAGAAATAAATTCACACATCAGTTAGCTAACTGATTCTTGACAAAGGTATCAAAAACATATACCGGAGCAGGGATGGACTTTTTAACAAATAATGCTGAAAAAATAAGATATCCACATGCTGAAAATTGAGACTGAATTCTATCTCAATAATTAAAAATAAACAACTGAAAATGAGTCATAACCCTAAATATAAAATCTGAAACAAAAAATTACTAGAAGAAAGTGAAAGGGAAATTCTTCAAAGTGTTTGGATATGTAATCATTTTCTAGATAGCAACTCAAAGACACAGGAAATAAGCAAAAACACACCAAAATTTCTGCACATCAAAGAAAATAAGCGTGAAGAGAAAACCTACAAAGCAGAAAAAAATATTTCTTCAACTATTCATCTCAGAAAAGATTAAATTAAAGAACACATAAGAAACTTTAAAAATTTAACAAAAATATTCATTAATATATGGACAAATGACTTGAATACATATTCACCAAAAAAGCAAATGACTAACAAATACATGAAAATATATTATTAGCTATTGTGGAAATATAAATATAAACTCAAACAGGTACCATTTGATCCTAGTTAGAACGGGAACTATAAAAAATTCTGGTGACTATACAAAGAGAAAAGAACTCATACACTGTCGGTGTGATTGTTAATCAGTAGACTTATGAAGAACTGTATGGACATTCCTCCTCAAAATTGTATCTATTATATTCAATATATTCAATTATATTAAATATATATATATATATTTGATCTAGCTATACCAATTCCGTATATATATACTCAAAGATCATGAAATCAACATACCAAAGTGTCACCTACCTACACTCTGTGTTCACTGTTACATTGTTCACAAAAGCTGAGATATAAAATCAGCCTAGAGAGAACTCCATGAGGAAGTGAACCAATAAAGACAATGTGGTATATACAAAAAAGAAAATTGCTTCACCAAAAACAAGCATGAAATACTTCAATTTATGGAAGATGGCTGCATTTGGAAGGCATTACATTACATAAAATAAGTCAGACATAGAAAGACGAATATCACACATTCTTTCTCAATTGTGAAAACTAAACAGGCCAACCTGAACACTCAATAGTGATCAATAGCGATCGGAAAGGAGGATGAGCAAAGGTATCAAGGCACAGTTAACCACGAGGGATTAGTTTGATGTCCCACATCACAGAAGAATGATTGCATATCACATTCTATTTATAATTTTAGGGAGATCTGGAATGTAGGAGCTTGAAAGCTCCAAACATAAATAAATTATAAGGGAATGCAAATGGTATTTTCCCTCGTATGATCAGTGAATATCACATGCACATGTTGAACTGTCACACTAAAACTCGATAAAATATAAAATTATTTATGTTACTCTATAATAAAATCTATATCATTATCCCATATATCCTAATTAAAACATCAAAATCACCATTGAAGCACAAATCAAAAATTTAATGGGGAATTACCTCATACCTGTTAAAATGGCTATAAAATCAATGGAGAATAAGTGTTGTTGAGGACGTAAAGTAAGAGAATGTTCTCATACTCTTGGAGGCAACACACATTAGTATAACTTTTACAGTATACAGTATGAAATTCTCTCAAAATATACAAAGAGTAAGTGTCATACGATTCAGTAATTCCACTTCTGAGTATGTATATCCAACGGAAGTGAAATTAGTACATTGAAGAAACATCTGCACTTGTATTTTTATTGTAGCATTATTCTCAATAACTAAGATGTAGAAACAAACATCCATGGAAGGATATATGATTAAAGGTCTATTATTCAGCCACTGGAAGGGAGGAAATTATATTATTTTCAGCAATATAGATGAACATAGAGAATACTGTGATAAGCAAAATAATACAAGTAGAGAAATAAAAATGCCATATAACCCGACTCGTGTGGAACCTTAAGAAAACTCACGCTCATAAAAACAGGGAACACATTGGTTACAGTGGTGATTATCAGGGCTTGGAGTGTGTGGAAATGAGATGTTGGTCATAGAATATAGACTTCAGGTATAAAATAAATAAGTCAATTCTGAGAAGCCTCTGTGTGCCGTGGTAACTATAGTTAATTTGTATATATCCATAATTTTATAAGATTTCTATAAGATTTTTAGACCTTAAACTTTCTTTTATACATAAGGGAAAGTAACAATACATACTCTAATCATATAGCAATCATCTTATAATAAATGTGAACATCAAAGCATTGTTTTACAGAAAATAATTTTTCATTTTAAAGGTATAATGCTTGTCTATAATGCTTTGGTAAAATTGAAAAGAAAAAGAAAATATAAACTAACATATCAAAATGTGAAACTGCAATATCTGAAATTAAAACCACCAAAGACCCTACTATCTCTTTGTTGAAACCAAACATCTCTGTTATTTTAACTTGAATTTTTAAACTTAGTTATCAGCTTTGCACTCTTTGGAGAGTGGTGGAAACCTTAAACAGTGGGCGGAAGTAGGACGTTCACCACTCACTGAGCAATTCCTCTTCCCGTTTCCAATCAACGTCTTTTTTCTCTAGAGCTCTCACTGTTCGGCCTCTAAAGTACGTGTCTCCCAAAGCCAATGAGTTATGTGATCATTTCTGTATGCCTGTGAGTTCCAAATTTGCATTTTATCCACAATTTCTATTTAGTTGACTTTGAATGGGCATTGTATTTGGTAATTTGACAAGTGATTTTCGGAATCTTCTATTTATTTATTTTGTATTATTTTTTTTAAGCTAGCTACTTGAGGACTTGTATTCCTTTGAAACCTTTCAGATTTTAGTAATGTCATTTTCAGCTAGCAAACATTCAACCATAGGCTGATGTGCAACTTTTACAAAGAGTTTTACTACAATTTAGTGTCACATTATCACATTCCAAGAACAAATACATGTAGCTTTAGTATTATGGCAGGATTCTGTTTTTAAATTTAGCCTCTAATAATATCTTTCAATATGATAATATCATTTAATTTCTTAACGTTTTAGAAATGGCTTTTTTGAAAAACAATAATTTAATTATAAAATCCTGTTATGCAATGTACAATTTTTTATCTGTGACCTTTAATCTTGAATCTAATAGACTTTTTACTATTTTAACTCTTGAATGTGTTCATAAATGAAAATTACTATGAAAATGAAATGCCTTTTGCTTTTATTTTCATATAACACTTATGGTATTAATTTCTTCTGCTCTAACAGGTACTCTGGGAATGAAATGCATTTGTTCGGTGCTTATAGACTGTTTGTCTTTGAATTACAGTACTCGCTTATTGGATATCCATTTGTGCAGCAGAGAAAATACTATTTATAGTGAAATAATAAATAAAGCAATCTATGCTCCACCTGTACAATGTTTATGAGCAGGGTGGAAATAGTAATCAAGCTGAGGAAACTGAGCAATGATAAAATGAGATAAACTATGAGTTCACTTTTTAATTGAGAAAGCAAGCCAAATATACAATAATGTATGCAGGATTATTTTCATAAATTTAGTTTATTAGTGACTTTGAAAATCTGCTCAAAATTTTCATAATTCCTATAACAATTGCATAAAAACAACTTTAAAAATACTTTGCATGACAAAACACTTAAAGGAACATATGGGAATATAATGTAATTTTCAGTGATGAAAATGTGGAAGATGGGGCCACCCACTTTCTCATCCGTGTTTTTTTTTTTTTTTTTTTTTTTTTTTTTTTT
>NW_022900926.1:78109078-78137666 GCF_012274545.1 Fukomys damarensis
GGAGACTGACCTGGAACTCATTATGTAGTCACAGCGATCCTCCTGCCTCAACCTCCCGAGTGCTGGGATTACAGGCTTGCGCCACCACACCCGGCCTCTCATCCCCCTTCTGTCTCTTTTAAACAGAAGTTTTCTTTCCCTATATAAATTTTCCTATTCTAAGAGAGAGAGAGAGAGAGAGAGAGAGAGAGGAGGATGAAGCAAGAAATAGCAAGAAAAACGATCCGATCCTATATCTGAGAGGAAATATACAACTTCAGCAACTCGTAGACAAAAAAATAAACAAGAATATGAAAAAGCAAAATAAGGAGGAAAAGCAATGTCTGTGGGACACTGTCACAATCGTGCTGATCTGTACTTCCTTACAGTGTGATGGTGTACAGCAGCCCACTGCTCCAAGGATGTCCAGAAGCAAGAGGAAAAGCAGTGGTGATGTGGAGGGGACTGCTACAGAGCAATATGTATTGAATATTTGTGTCAAGAGTATACAAGACTTGCTTTGTTGGACTTATGGATGACTCTGACTTACAAACATTCTCCTGGAGCAGAAGTCATTTGTAAGTTGGAGACTTACTCTACTGTACTTGTTATTAATGTTTTTACTATTGTTTTATACAAAACAATTTAACAGAGCTGTTATGGTTTGAATATGGTTCGAGTGTGTTCCCCAGAGATTCACGTGTGATAGTAGCTTGGTCCTCAGTTTGGTAATGTTTAGGAAATGACTTGTAACATTAAGAGCTGGGTGCAGTAGGGGGTTGATTGAGTTTCTGAGACTACAATCCTTAGAAGGAGTTCATGTAGCTCTTTTGGGACTCTAATTGTTTCTCAGGAGACAGTTCTTATAGAAGTGCAAGTCTCTGTCTGACTTCCGGTTGTACGACGTAATCTCTGCACATAATAAGAGTTCCCACGATGTTGCCATCTGCCATGCAACACAGTGAAAGGGACTTTTACTAGAGCCAAGTCAGTGCTTGAATCATGCTTATGAACTCCCAGTACTGTTTCTAAATTGCTATATATATGAAAGGTCACCCAAACACCAGCGTTATAAAGGCTTAAGCCTCAGAGTGGCACTACGTGGGAGGTGGGGGAAATTTTAAGACATCGAGCCTAAAAGGATATCTTTTAGTCATTATGGTGATGACACTGTAGGAGATTGTGGGATGTACGGATTATTCTTTTCCCTTTCATATCTGGCCAGGAGATCAAACATTTCTCTGTCACACGTGTATGACATGTTTTAGTGCATCATTATAGTCCAAAGCCAATGGAAGCAATGGATCATTGCATAAAATTTTCAAATCTGAGCCAAAATTATTTCTTTTTATATTTTTATTTCCTTAGATGTTTTGAACATTGACATCACCCTAACCAACATATAAATTAATGAGTTTTCTCTGTATATCCAAACAGCCTAAGAGATTTTATTATAGCAGCAAAACAGAGATTGATACAAGTATTGATATCTGGTAAGCTTGATGAGATCTCAACCAACTAACTGTTAGATGAAAGATGAAACATATTATTCAGCAAGGAGAATTCTAGCAGAACTACTAAACTTATTAAATTAACCACACACACTTATGTATGGGTGGATGAGGGGGTCCTTTCTATCACTGACAAGGCACATCCTCACCTGTGTTTGCGACGTGTTGCCTCAGGATGACCAGTACAATGAGCCGTGGCATTGGAACTTTGAAGGTGTCAGACATTACAACAAAAAGCATTGTCTGCTGCCAAAAGCAACATCAACCTAATGTACCCAAAGCTCCTAAATGGGCTCAGTTCTTCTCCACACACAGTTACATACATACTGTTAAAACTATTAAAATTATTCATTCTAAGATAGGCAGGGACAAGTAAGCAACCTCGTAGTCTGGTCCTTTCATCAATGCATGCTCCTTAGCATCAAGAGATCATAGGACACACTTTCGAGTAGACTATTTTGCTTCCAAAGTCATTTATATTTTTGTGCTTGCTATATTTTGACATAGTTTCAGCTTTGTAGAACGAATAAAAAAATTGTGCAAAGAGTTCTTTTCTATCTTTTATTCTAATGCACTAAATGTCAGTATCACAGTAGGTGTTTCATTCCCCAACAGGGAGAACTTAGTTCATTTTTGCCAGGCGTGGTGGCGAATGCCTGTAATCCCAGCACTGGGAAGCTGAGGCAGGAGAATCACTGTGAGTTCAAAACCAGCCTGGGCTACATAGTGAGCTCTAAGCCAGGCTCAATTACATAGTGAGACACTGTCTCAAAAAAGAAAAAAAAAAGAAAAGAAAGAAAGAAAAAAAGTGAAGTCAAGGCAACAAAATGCCTCAAAAACTGACTCTCTTGAAACTAATTCATAAATTATTAAGGGAGAGGGAATCAAATGACACACAGCTGAATTATTAGAAAACATAACAGGATATTTAAAAACCAATAAGGTGATCAGTAAAGTCAAGGAAAATCTGACTAGATAGTGAACATAATAAACCAAATGATTTGAAAATTTACAGAAGACACTAATAAAAATGAGATAAGCTAAATCAAAATATACAAAACTTGAATAATCAGTTTGTCAAATAATTAGAGTTCATGAAAAAGCACTGAACACAAAGTCAGGAGGTTAAAATTCTATTTAAAGTATGCAGAAGCAGAAGTAACTGCTGTGAGGAGAGAATGTCAGAAGTGAAATATAGGGCTAGTGTTGGTGATCAACTATTCTTGAGATTCTTGAGATTCTTGGAAAAGAACAAGAACACATGAAGAATGGATCCAGCAGCTGCTAGATGACATAAAGAAGACTAACATAAGATTAATTGCAATTTGTGAAAGACCAAAACATAGCACAAGTGGTAGTCAAAGTCTGTTTACAGAAGTAATAGAGAAGTTTCCGATATGTGAAAATATTTAAAAATACAATTATATGAGGCATACAGATCCCCTAATCGCCACAATGTAATATAAACCTCTCCATGATACATCATAGTGAAAATCCAAGAGCTCCAATAGGAGGACCGAATCTTAAAAGCTGTTAGAGAAAAACAACAAATCATTGATATAGGTAAATCCAAATTTACAGTTGATATCTCAGCACAAATATTAAAGAACAGGAATGTCAGAGTAAATTTTTTTCAAGCTCTAAATTAAAACAACTTCCAACCCAGACAGATATATGTTACAAAAAATATCTTTCAAAATCGATGAAGAAATAAGGCTTTCCATAAGAAAGATCACTTAAAAATTTATGAGCACAAAACCACTGCTCCAAAAATTTTTCAAGCATATCCTAAAAAGTGACATTGAACATTTTTTTCACATATTTATTTGCCATTTGCACTTCTTCATCTGAGAAGTGTCTGCTCATTTCAGATTGGATTGGGTCTTTAAATTTGAGGGTCTATTTTGTTCAATTTTTTATGTTACTTTGTTTGTCTGAGGGACTACTGACTAGAAGTTTTTACCATTCCATGAGTTGTCTTTTCATTCTGTTGGTGCTTTCTTTTGCAGTGCAAAAGCTTTTCAATACAGTGAGATCCAAGTTGTTTAGTATTCATAGTATTTCCCATAAGTCTGGGTTTTGTTCATCATGTATTTGCATAGAGTTATGTCCCCAAGAGTTTTTCTTATTCTTTCTTCCAGCAGATTTAGTGTTTCTGTTTTAATATGTAGATCTTCAATCCATTTCGACTTCAGTTTAGTTAATGGTGAGAGATATGGGTTAAGTTTTAGTCTTTGACATGTAGCAAGCTAGTTTTCCAGCACCACTTATTGAAGGGGTAGCCATCTTCCAGTGAAGGTGATTGGCCACTTTGTTATAGAAAATGCGGCTGCACGTGTTTAGGGTTGTTTCTGTATCTTCTAGTTTGTTCCATTTATCTTTAGGTCTGTTTTTTGCCAGTATCACTCTATTTTATCACAGTAGTTCTGTAGTATAATTTCAAGTCAGGGATTGTGATGCCCCTTGCCTTGCTTTTGTTGCCCAGAATTGCCTTTGCTACTCTAGGTCACATAGAGTGACTGACTTCCAATTATCCAGTTGAAAACTACACAGTCAAATCTAACTTACTTCTCCTAGCTCCCAGCTCTTAAAACAGTGTTATCCTAATAGCTCCACAAGCTAGTGTCTAAAAGCTTCAATACTTTAAACCCAGAGTATAGATTGCTCTTTTTTGAGTCTTTTTAAAAATGACTTTAAGGAGATTTGAGTTAATATAGTAAACAGAGGATTAATGCCAGGTGTTTATGCATAATATTTTATTATTGTTTTTGTTCTTCATGTATTCACTGTAATATCTAGGACAAAGAGCAAGTTTTATTACTTGTTATGGTTTGTGCCTAGATGTCTTCCCAAAGCCTCATGTCCTCATAGGTAGGGCTATTCACGGGTATCTAGATCTAGAGCATGTGGTGCTGGGATAAACAAATGTGTTCAGCATAGTTCTAAGTGTGCATCATGGAAGCCACATCCTGGGTGTGGGTGGCACCAATCAGCAGTCTTGTAGCCTGGATGGAATCCAGAGGCAAAGGGGAAGGAAAGCTCCTTGCCATGGACCGTCCTCCACTACTGTACCCTTTTGCCATGCTGCCCTGCCTTGAAGCAACCAAATATGGGTCAAAACCTCTATAATCTGCGAGCTAAATGAACTTTTCTTTCTTTATCTTGTGCATGTGAGGTATTTTGTCTCAACAATAATAAAGTAAGGTATCACTTAATTTTCTGTGATTTGTTATCAGTATTTTACCACCTATAGAATATAATCTATTTTTTTCCAATTAGGTATATCAACCAAATTTTATATAATTATTCTCTATAAGGTATGCAGACTTTTTTAATATATGTTTACCATATTTGTTATCAGTATTTTACCACCTATAGAATATAATCTATTTTTTTCCAATTAGGTATATCAACCAAATTTTATATAATTATTCTCTATAAGGTATACAGACTTTTTTAATATATGAGTTTACCATATGTTTAAAAATAGTACAGTTAAATCAATGAAAAATAATGTTTAAATATTTTGACACATGCTGACAGTAAATGAAGGCGTACTTCCCATGGGGAAAATTTGAGTTTTTAAAAAATATGTTAATATATATACTGAAATTTCTAAAGGATTTTGATTCCAAAATATTTAAATATGCAATACAGGTTGTTAAATTGTTTTTAAATTTTCTTCTTTGAGCATTGTTATGGTTTAGGTCTAGGATGTCTCGTGTTCAGATGTGGTGTTTTTGGGAAGTGATTGGATTATGTGCATTTTATAGTTACCAATGGGTTAATTCACTGGTGTGTTCCTAGCTAAATGTGATTTTAGAAGCTGAGCCCCATCCTGAAGGAGTGAGGAATTGGGCCACAATCTGGAAAGGTATATTGTTGTCTCCAGCTCCTCCCTTTCCTTTCCTTTCTGCTCCTTTCCTAGATGGGTTGAATAGATTTCCTCCACTGTGCCCCTCTCCCATGCCATTCCTGCATTGGGAGCCAGCCATTAATGAACTGAAATAATGAGCCAAAATAAACCTTTCATCCTTTAAATTGTGGATCTCAGGTGTTTTGATGGAAAAGTGATTAAGATAGGTACGATACATAGAGAGATTTCCAATAGTCTATATTATATAAATAAATACAGTCAGCCTCATTATCTATGGGATAATCATCTGTGGATTCAGGCACCTACAGAGCAAATATATATTACAAATTTTTCAGGAGTTTCCAAAGAGAAAAACTTGAATTTTCTTCATGCTGGACACCGTGCTAACCCTACACATATGAAGTATAGAGGTATAAGGAGCCTCCTGTCATTTTACACATCCTCTGTACAAAAATCAGTGAGCATTGTTTACCTTGCAATTGAAGAATTATGCAGTTAGGTCTACAATGGTTTTATCTGTATTGAACATATATAGGCTTTTACTTTGTCTTTGTTTCATAAACAATATTGCACAGCAGGCCTGGATGCATACTGACACTGTATTGTTATAAGAAAAGAACATGATTCCAATTACACAGGAGGATATTTGTATGTTACAGTACTGTCCAATTTTATATAAGTGAATAGAAAATTCATGAATTTTGGAATCTTGGCATGAAAGGTCCTGTAACTAACCTTTGTCAATCCCAAAGAACACACATCCCAATTTATTTCAACAAACATGGGTCCATTTTATATTCATGTTTAATTTGTGAAGATATCAACTTCATGCATGAAAAAAATTAAAAATATATTTGAAATTATTTTTAAATGTTCTGACATTATTCTCTTATTTACCATATGTTCCTCTTTCTTGCTATGCCAATGATTATTAAAATGAGTTAAAATGGTAAATAATTTTTATCTTCATAACAAACTAATGAGGTTAGTAGTTCAATTGCCCTCATTTTATTGATGTGGCCATTAAGATATACAGAGATTAAACAAATTACTCAAGTTCATTCACCTAATGAGAATTGGTTTTGAAATTTAAACCCAAGCTGTCTTGATATAAAGCCTATGCATCTAACCACTACTTGGTCTCAGTTATTTTATTACTATCTTTTCTATTGTAAACTTTAACTTGATTTTTTTTGGCATGATTCTGTTCATTGTTGATTTAATCATTCTGAATGTAGGTGCCTATTAATAGCATATTCCTTTAATTATTATAATATCATCTCTAGTTTTTATATCTCATGAGTTAGGTCCTCTTTATTTTAATCATCCACTTAATATAAACTCATGGTCTATGCACCCATTCAATCTAGTAACTGATTTTAAGTTGCTTACACTTGGTAAGATACTAAGAATTAATAACATTATTTCCTTTTTATGTTTTACCGACTCTTCTGCAAACAAACCACATCATCTGCTTCTTATGGCTCTGTGACCTACCTGCAAGGATCCACAGCTTTCCATTCAGCGAATCTTTTTCATCTTTAAAAATAATATTTTGGGACATTATAAATTTAAATCTATTCAATTAAAAACGTTTAATGTTTAATCCAATTTAAAAATTCTTCCCTAACATAGTTTCATTTACTTCTTTGTCATCTCAGCCATCAGCTACAACTGTTATTCTAAGGTTGACATTGGTGTGTGTGTGTGTGTGTGTGTGTGTGTGTGTGTTTCTGGTTTATGTCTCACCCAGCCTGTTATGTTGCCACTCTGGAGCACTGGGCAATGAAATGTAATTTAGAAAAAAATGCAGCTTAGATAGTTTATGTATTAAATCCATCTTGTTGAGCTCTGTGTTGCAGATGCCCTCCTGTTGGTTCACTCTAGTTTGTATTGAAGTTCATAGATGCTCCCTTCACACATACTTACAAATGAGAACACCAAACCATTTCTATCTATAATTGGTGATGCAATCTCTAGGTATCCCTCAGGGTTTTTGTTTTTGGTTTTTTTTTTTGTTTTGTTTTTCTTTTATACCTGCAATGCAATTCAGAAACTTCTTCCCCATCAGAGTGGAATTATTTTTCAAGTCTATATTCTGAGACAACCTATTTACCAGAAAAAACACGCACATGTTCTTGTTAACATAATTCTGTAAGAACTGTTTGGCCCACTGTACAATCTGTTTACCTATCAGTTTTCTACCTATCTCCCCCACATCTTGAAATATTTTGTTTCATATGTATTTGTTCTGAGTTCAACATATATTTTGAAACATGTATAGTTTAAAATTATATGTACACATAAAATCTCATCATTCCTTAATGATCCACAGCATCATACTCCATAATCTGCCCTCCACATTTTTTCCATGAAATATGAATTAATCCACAGAACTGATTAAATTTTGTGGATGAGGGTGCAAGGTCACTAATGAATAATGCATTATTTAGTAACCATTCAAAACAAATATTTGAGCATATTTTGAGGTCAGTGTCTGAGATTATATTATTAAGCAAGTTAAGGTTAATTTGGCATTTTTAAAAGAAAATGAAACAAATATATGTGATTTGCCATCCTGTTTTTTTGTTGTTATTGTTGTTGTTTTGTTTTTGTTATTGTACCGGGGACTGAACTCGGGTCCTTGCCCTTGCAAGGCAGGCCACCGAACCGCTAAATCCCCGGCTGCCATCCTGTTTTTTATATAAATTTCACTGTATTAGCTTACCTCAAATTCTTAATCTTTACCCTAGTAGTTGCTCATCCCAGCTTTTTTAAGAAGTCCATTGATAAAAACAACACATTTTAAAAACTCTATGTTGTGTTTCTCCATTATATTGCTTTATCATATTAAATTTCATAAAGACTCAAAAACATTATTTTAAATTATTACCCAATTCATAACTATACAGTAGGAAAAATGTATTTCCTCGAGCTGGATATTAATACAGGGGCTTGTGCATACTATGCAAGCATTCTACAAATGAGGTAAAACCAAGACACACAATTGTTATTCATTGTATTTAAATGCAGATTAAAAAATAAATACAGATTATGCCTGTTTTACTGAATTTTGTTTTCTTTAGAAGTTGAATATATAACAACCACTACGGAATTAGTATGGAGAGTCCTTAAAAACTTTTTTTTAAATAAGCAAATCTAGAGGTTCCATTTGACCCAGCTATTTCCCTTCTAGGTATTTTCCCAAGAGTTAGCATCACACCACAGTGATTTATGCACACCCATGTTAATAGCAGTATAATTTATAATATCTAAACCTTGGGGAAAAGAATTGATATATTGTGTAGAGGCACAAATTCCCTATGGATAATGTTGTCATTATGTATGGGAAACATGTACTAATAAAATTAACTTTCAAAAGTTGAATATAAAATGTTAATAATTTAACACATTTTTGAAATTCTGGAATGTAAATATTCAAATGATTATTTGGCATTTAAATTGCTAATATATGCCAGTCATTTTAACAATACTTTTTTAGGATTATTCTTACGATACCTAAATCCACCCAGTTAAGACTGTCTATATTCTAACATACTATATTCTGTCATACTCTACAAGGATGTTCTTTTATTTCATGATTGGTTTAACATTGAGCCAATACATCCCTCTTCTACTGGATGTTTTGTTTTTTTTATGGAGGAGTAAGCATGGCCATATATTTTCAGTAATGGTGTTATGTATGTTAACTAGGCAAA
Organism: Fukomys damarensis; assembly: GCF_012274545.1. NCBI lineage: Eukaryota > Metazoa > Chordata > Mammalia > Rodentia > Bathyergidae > Fukomys > Fukomys damarensis. The sequence goes on from NW_022900926.1 coordinate 78,118,165, forward strand.
TGATCAACGAAGTTAACTTATGCATCATACTTAAATTCTAAAAAGTTAATTTCCCTAGAAAGATGCAATACAATTTCTAGGGAAAGATATTGTCATTATATTTCTTATACATAAGTGAAATCTTTAATAAACATGCGATGCTACATATTCAGTTATCAAAGCTAAAATTGCAAATTCAAACAGACTGCTCAATATATATTTTTCTGCATAATTTTATTAGAAATTTTATTTTAGTCAGAATACAACTTGACATCTATTGACTTAACAAATATTTAATATAGTTTTTGTGGCAATAAGTTCAATGTTATACTGAAGATCTGTGAAATATATTTATCATGCTCATCTGACACTTTATACCAACTGAATAGCAAATGTGAGTTCTCCTGTTTTTACAGTTTCTTTATTTATGATATCATAAATAGATAAAGCTTGAGTGTCAAATGAGAATTGATAAAATAATCAAGGCTCAGTAAATTTGTATTGAATTTACTGAAAGACAAGAATCTTAACCACCTTTCATTATATTTGGGGTGCTAACTACCTTGAATTGACCTTCATTATTGATTTGCACTTAAGAAGATATAATTTTTGAAATTTTCACTTGAAATATGAAAACAAGATAGAACAATAGGGAAATATGTAATCATAATTGTGATAGTCATGACTGACTTGGTAAAAGGAATGTGGTTTTCATATTGACTGAAAAATAGACAAATTATTGTTGGCTTATTTAATATTGTATTAATCATATCCTTGATTCTAGCTAAGGTAAAAGAAATGCATAATCTCTAAACTAATACATTATGATTTAATGTCATGTTAATGCTCCTGTTATATTTTCCATGAATGATGTCTGTGGTGGAATTATTCTGTCCAGAAATCATTCAAATCTTTGCATCTTTACTTAATATTAGGAACATGGATATACATTAGATACCATCTTACATACTGTAGCCCTCTGTATCAGGAAATCCCATATACACAGATTCAATCAATAGCAGATTGAAAATATTTGAAAAAGATTTCTACAATGAGCAAACATTTTGTCATAACTTACTTAACCTTATGCTGTAAAGCAATGTACATAGCTTTCACATTGTATTATAAAATTTGAATAATAGGGATAATGTAAAATATATGATGGGATCTGTGTAGAGCTTATATATGAATATTACACCATATATTAGTACATATTTAAGATAAAACATGAAGACATTCATCATAGGGAATATATATATATATATATATATATATATACACACACATATATCTTAATATCCTTTACTTTCCCTTCCCTACTGATGTTTTTTGTCACTGTCCATATCCATATTTTTCTATCTCTATAACATCTAACTCCCTGTTTACTATCATCTAATTTTTATTTTTAAATATTTTAAACTTTGGACTTTCCATGTATGAGAAAACATGATATTTAACTTTCTTATTATTATAGTCTCAAGATCCTACAAATGATGCAAATCTATTCTTTATGGCTCAGTAGTACTCCATTATGTGTGTGTGTGTGTGTGTGTGTGTGTATTTTTATCTGCATATCTATTGCTAGACACAGAGGCCTCTTCCAACATTTAGCTATTATGCGTTAGTGTTATGATTTGGATGGAAAGCCCTGATGTAGGCATGGGCAGTTTTTATGGAAGGTGACTTGATAATGGAATTGCTACAGCTGACTTGCTTTTGGAATGTAGGGCCTGCTCTGAAGAAAAAGGTTACTGGGGATGTGTGATCTGGAAAAGTACATTTCTGTTTATGGCTCCTCCCTGGCTCTCTGATTTCAGACAGTCATGATATAAGTAGCTTCCCCCACCTAAGCCCTCCTTTGCAGTTTCTTTGGTTAAGCCTTCTGCACATTCAATGAAACTTCTGTAACTCTGAGCCAAAATAAACCTCTCTTCTTTAATTTGCAGATATTCAATATTTTGTCTTGATATCCTTCTACATGGTTTGCTAGTTTTGGAGAAGAAACCAGTGCATTATTCAACATATTTAGGAATGACACCATATAATCCAGAAGCACTTGGGCAAAAGATTTATTGTTTAAGACTGAGCTGCTCTGGAAATCAGAAGTCACAGAACAATCACATTTCACTGTATTTGGTGTCATCCTACAACACTGACTGGATGGGAATTACCACAAAAGATATTTGTGGGCGTGTAGTCATAGAGCCCTTAAGAAATTTAAGCTGCAGTGAGGTAAGGCTAAAGAGGACAAGGTAATCATGCATGTGCAAGTAAGAAGCCAGTCCAGTCCTTTCTGGTTTCCTGAGGGTACTAGGTGTGAAAGTACTAACCTTAAAACCAGCAAGTTTCTTGGTTCCCTCCACTGCGAACTTCCAGCACAGAACTCCGTGGTCTGTATGCTTTCTCCATTTTCCAATATGAACGAGGATAGGCTTTAGTTGGGATTTTGCCACTTCCTGGGATATAGGGAGTAACATGTCTCTGGAGTAAGTGGGACACCCCAGGAGCCCAGAGCCCACAAAGGAAGTTGGGGATCGCATTGGTTCAGGTTGCATAGATACCTGAATACTAAAATCTATTGGAGGGAATACGTCCCCAGATGAGACACACCACTGACTGATCCTACCCAGTGGGAAAGGTGGTGCAGGACTCAGCATTCACAAAGCAAATGGGCACGGAAACACAAGAATATCTAGTTGTGACTCACTCACCCTCCCCTCTATCTGGTGGATTCCAACATCTAAGGTCTGGGAAAGAAACTACTCCCCAAAGCACCTCAATTTAGGAGAATTTTTTGGAGTTGTACCTCTTTTGTTTTGTTTTTTGTGGGGGTTTTAATTGTTTGTTTTCCTTTCTTTTGCTTTTTGGTTTTTTTTTTTTTTCTTATTTGTTTTATTCTATTACTTTTACCTAATTCTATCTGCTTTCTTTTCCTCTTGGATTTTTAAACTCATTCTTCTCCTCCTCATCTTTTCTCCTCTTCCTTCTCATTTTTCTTTCTTTTTTTTCCTTTTTTATTTAAACACAACTTCTGAATTTCATTTTCATTTTTCTTTCTTTCAGTTATCCCCTTCCATATCCTCCATTTTTATTAGAACCAGTATGCTTTGTAAAATTGTATTTGCTGTGCCTTTAACTTTTGTCATGTCTTATGTTATTAATGTGGTAGAACTGTTTGATATAGTAAATATTTACTGTACAGTATATGCCCACGAAGTCACAGTTCAAGTTCACACCTTCAGTCATTAGCAATTGTTCCTTTCAATCTAACTAATAAGTTTTCTTGGAAATCCTTGCAGTTTCATGGTAGCCACAAATATCCTCCATTGTTTTTTGGTGGGAGGTTTACATGTAGCAGATCCAACAGTGCTCTTCAGTTCTCTTTCCTTCCCTGTAACTCATCTCCAGCAGATGTACCAGTATTCTGCATCATAACAGGTTTCTGTACTGCATGTAACTTTCTCAAATGTTTTTAGTTTTCTTCTTAAAGCTCTAAGATCCTTTAGGTGCCACAAAAATGCTCTATAACGTCTAAGGCTTTAATACAGTATTTAAATTACATAACTGTGAAAGACAGCATATTTAGGATTTAAACTACAAAAATAGGTATTTACAGAATTTTTTCTGATCATATCTGAAATTCAGTTTTTCACAGTTTGATATTGCTTTAAAAATGCAACCTCCATGATTAGGAAGTTTCCTGTACTAAACATTTAGTTTGTCTTTGTGTACACCATTACTGCAGGTATCTTTTCTATTTTTTATGGGTGCTGTAGTTGTAACTTGATTCTCATGTCAATATCTGGTTTGTCTTGCACTCCATTCTTATTGGTAATTTTTTTCTACTGACTATGGTCATATATAAAATTATTTTTTAATATATGTCAAGATGTGGATGTTTTGAGTCATCAACATTAATGCAAGTTGTTTTCTTCTTCTAAGTGGGGCTGGGATCAATCTTTTATAGAAAGTTGGATACTAACCCTCTCAAATACTGTGCTGAGTAGGGTAATGAGGGACAAATAACTAAAACACACCCAAATACTGGAAAACCTCCTAGGGAGAAAGAATCTAAGTAAAGCATTCTCCATAGTAGTAACCATTTTTCTACTCAAACTGATCTTCAATCTACAATATAAAAAATAAAAACCGGAGCAACTAAGGAAACAAATGTTTTCAAAAAACCATTTAAATCCCCCAAAGCTGACCTCATGGGCAGTAAAGCAGAGGGAGTTACAGAGAACTCAAAACCAAATGGTCAAACTGTCTGAAGTTGACCAGGGATTTAACACAATGGTCCTGCTACCTGCCTTGCAAGCACAAGGGTCCTAAATTCTATCCTCAGTAACACACACACACACACACACACACACACACACACATACACACACACAGAAGTCTGAAGTTATCAAAGAATAAAAAGTACAAATTAATTAGATATTTAGTAAGTTTAACAAAAACATACATTATTTAATTTATAAAATGTTTATCAAGTTTCAATAAGAAGCAATGAATAAGCTGATTGAGTTCAACAAGACAGGACAAATCCCGAATGATTATTACAGGAAAGATTTAGAAATTATGAATAGAGTCCCAGAAAAAATTCAGGATATGAAAACCTCAATGAAAATCATGAATTGATTAGACTAATGTAAAAACAGAATGTCAGAACTTGAAGATAATATTGATAGAGTATTATGTACTCAGTGAAACTCTAGAAGCAATAAAACATTATGGAATCTATAATCCAACAGCTGCTAGAAAAACAACTTCATAATTATGGAAATACAGAAAAATATTAGAAGATGGCTCAAGTAATATAATATCTATTAACTGAAATCATAGCAGAAAATTTTCTAAATTTAGGGAAAATTTTTAATATTCAATACAAGAGGCATCTAAAACTCAAAATAGCTACAACCAGAGAGAATCTCTCCACAACAAATTACAATCAATATTATAGAAATTCAGGCCCTGGGATTTAGCTCTGTGGTGCTGCCATCTGCCTTGCAAGCACAAGGTCCTAGTTTGATCCCTGGTGCAAAAAAAATTTATAGAAATTCAAAACAATAAGAATGAACTACAAGCTATTAGAGAAAAACAGAAAGCAAGCTACAAAGATAAAACTATAACAGAATATATCAGACTATATCAGATATATCAGAATAACCATCAACTGCTCAGTACAAATTTAAAATCCAGTTTGGAGCAAACTTTTTCAACTCCTAAAAGAAAATGATTATAGTGCCTGTCTCACAAGCACAAGGTTGTGAGTTAAATCCCTGTTGCGAAAAAAAAAAAAAAGAAACGAAAAAAAAAAAAAGAAATTGTAAACCCAGATTTCTATATCCAGTGAAATTAGCCATTGAAATTGGAGGAGAAGTAAAGAATTTCCATGATGAATAAAAAAAAAAAAAAGAAACGAAAAAAAAAAAAAGAAATTGTAAACCCAGATTTCTATATCCAGTGAAATTAGCCATTGAAATTGGAGGAGAAGTAAAGAATTTCCATGATGAAGGAGCCCTGTCTTAGCCACTTTCTCATTGCTGGGATAGAATACGCAATAGATGCAATTTGGAAGAGGAGAGCTTTCATTTGACACATGACTACAGTCCATGCGCAAATGACTAAAAGGCAGAATCATAAGCAATGGGGCCTGTCATTGAGGGGCTGACACAGTGACAGCCATGAAAAGAGAGGGGTGGGAGAGGAAGGGAGACACACACACACAGAGAAAGTTCAGCGGAAGAAGGAAAAATATTTTTCCATGTTATGCCACAAGTGACCCCCACATCTTAGCCCTATGTCCTAAGAACAAGTAAGCTGTATCACTGCTATAATTCACTCATATTCTACAAATCTACCTTTAAGCGGATGAGAATACAGCAGGGAGAGGGATTCCAGATCCAAACCACAGCATTCTGTCCCTCAGAATCCTCAAACATATCTATTTATGCAAAATGCATTTGGTCCATCTCTGAACACTATCAAAGCCTTAAAAGTCTCATCAATGCTGAAAAGCCCAAGTCCAAAATTTCCTCTGAGACTTCAGGAAAACTGAGCCTGTAGAAAGAAAGTTGAGCACTTCTGACATATAATGGTACAGAGTAAACATTTCCATTCCAAAAGGGAGAAATAGGGGGACAGAAAGCAACTGGACCAAACCAAGACCAAAATCCAGCAGGGAAAACATTGCATCCTGTTACTAGCCGATTATCATTCAGGACAATTTGTGGCCAGATGAGATCTCCATAGGAATGAGACAACACAATCTTTATGGCTTTAACAATTGCAGCCCCTGTGACCCCTGGAAGGCTGGCTTTTCTCACTGTCTGCGTCTCCCCTCAGGCATTCAGCATTCCCAGCGTTACCAACATCCTGGCATCTCCACTGCACTTTGGACTTCACTCTCACAGCTCCATGCACTACTCCCAGGTGGGAAGGCACAAGGTAAGGTTCTGGTACAGGAAAGCTGCTCAGCTCATGTCATCTAGAAAGCAGAGAGCAAAGGGTGCAACTGGAAGAGAGGCGCACACTACCAAGTCACACTGGCAGTGACCTGCCTCTTCTGAGCAGGCCCTGCCACCTGACATCACATTTAGCTACAGTAAACACGATTCGAACCACCCTTCAAAATTCTTGTCTTTGAGTACATGAAGTTTGAGGAAAATATCCAAGTATAAACTGTGACTCTCACCTATTTAAAAACAAAACACAAATTCTTGGCATTTACTTTCTCTTTCAAAGTGTGCCTTTCTGGCTCTATTTATTTAAAACATACTAAGATTCTTTCATATCCCTCATGATCTCATTTTAATTATAAAATGATAACAGCATTTTGCAAAAATTATTTCTAATTTTATGTAATGATCTTTCTTCTTCAGAACAATATGCAGTGATCTGAGTGTTTTTCATATCAACATTTACAGTTACTTGCTTGATGTATAATATTACTTGTATAAAACAAGCCTAAGTAAAAATGTGGATAACCAGAGTGGCTTACCAAAAAGAACATAAACTCCTACAAACCTGGATAAAGAGTTAGGAAATGTCCCAGGAAACGAAAGAAGCTCAATATTTTGAACTCTTGTGAAAAGTTAATTATTTATATTATTTACATGAAATTATGCATTCTTGACTATTCTAAGGTAGAAAAATGTTAATATCAAAGCATTAACCTCAACATAATTTTATACCATGATACTGTTTTCTTAATTGAACTAAATATTCTAAATTTTGAGGAGATAGTTAATATGGACATATATTAGAATAGAAAATCCTCAGGCTTTGTTTTTCCTATGAAAGAATCATATATACTTGTATCCATTTGCTACTTTATTCTCTTTTGAATGTTCCCATCTTTAGCTAACTAATCCAACTAGTTTTATTTTTTTCTTATTAAAGATTCCATATGCATTGAATTTTCTTAATATTTGCCGTTGAATTTTCTTGAGATTTCTTTTTCTGTTTTCATGAACTTATTACTAATCCAGAAGGAAATAAGTATCGGTTATCTGAAACTGTATTATTTCCCATTAGTTTAGGTGTTATCACCTAATTATATACATAATATCTTTTTAAGTTTGCCTTCTAATTTTGGTGTCATAATGGAGCAATTTCCTATAACTAGGAAAGTAAACACTATTTATAATCTCACATTTAAACCCAAGAAAATACTTATCTCTTTTTCAAAATAGTACTGACAGATTCAAAAAGTTTTCTGAGGAAACTGAAATAAACTTATATGCATTGTGCCAAAGGGAAAAACATGCTTTCTGGATACAAAAGAAATTTAAATTATAATCATTAGGAACAGCCAATGTATCTGTGAAAACTAAGTCTTTCTCATTTTTTTCTTTCACATCCTCTAAAAGGAAATAAGTAAGTTGAGTTGGTACATGGACATTGCAGATCAATAAAATGAGAACTGGAACCATTCTGCATAATTCTGATGATTTTACTCTGATATATCTTTGTTACTGGAAAATGTTTTATAGAGAATGAAGTTATTAAAGGTGAAAAAATATATGCATATTGATGTGTCTAGCTACACTTAATATAATTATGTTTTTAATTTTGAATAAACCTTACTGTAAACAATTTAAAACCCCTTAAAATTTCTCAGAAACTATAAAAAGTAGAGGGGGGGGATTTTGTCCCTACAGTAACGGACACTTTCTTGAGTTCTCCGAAGCATGAAGTTGCACAATTTATTTTCAGACAAATTTATTCATGGTGCAAATACCCTTTATGCTCAGAATCACAACAATATGACTCCCTACAAAAACAGAAGCTACGTTTTGACATAATCATTCAGTTTTTGTCTATTGCTCCCCTCAGCCCATATACTGTTTTGATCAATTCAGTGGCACCTAAGTCCATTCTACAAACAGCAATCTTATGAAACACAACTTATCAAATCATGTCCTCAAATTCCATTCTACATCTATGTACAGATTTCAACTATTAGAACCAAATTGCATCACAGCACAGTGAAATTTGAAGTTTCAATTTACATCTTCATATGCAATCAAAAATCCTTCATAAAGAAAAAAAAAAGCCAAAAATTTTGGTAAATCTATTGGTGTGGATATTGATCCCAAAGCAAAATATTACATCTTACATAATACTTTAATTTTCTAGGGCTAGAAAACAGCAACACTTAACCAAAGAACATCCACTACTTCTGCACAAGAAATATCTGATTGACCAAATTGTCGATTAAGACTTAGAAATTTGATTAGGAACCATGTACACCAGTGGTTACCCCCAAAATACATCTGAGATACAAAAGGTTCTGTTGTCCAAACAAAATTTATTTTTCTTTATATTTTATATTATTTTTCTTTATTTTAAAAAATAAAGTAAGTGGTGATGGAAACTATCAGAGATTAAAATAAGGAGATTGAGGGTAAAACATTTTTGTGTGTCCATAATTTTTTAAAAATTGAAATCAATTCATATTTAAACATTTACATATAGTTATTTTTAACAGCAAAGCTCTTGAAAATTTATATTTTTGAAAAGACTCTTCATGCTGCCTATGGGAAACTAAATTGGATACATTTCTAAAGAATAAAAGTAATAAACATGGCAATGCCATTTTAGTGAGTGATGTACTTCTTTCAATATTGCTTTTAGAAAAATTAGAAGCCCTTCTATTATATAATCACTGATATGGATTCTATTAGACCAGACCATTTTCATTTTTTACATTCTTTATGAAGACAAACCTCTTATTTTACTTTCTGTATTTTCAGATTCGTTCATGGCTGCAATTAATAACAGTTAATTCCTTTTCACATCAAAGGAAATGCTTTGCAATAGACCAATTTGCCAACTGATGACTTTGACTTATTTTCTGTTTTTCTATTATAAAATAAACTGTTATTAAAGTTTGTATATAAATAGCTTTGTGTGGTATAATCTTTTCTCATCTGGGTTAATAGTAATAAGAAAATACCCAAATATTATGGTAGGTATCTTTGCAATTTTTAGTGAAACTGTAAAAAATTTTTTGTGAATACTTCTACCATTTCATCTTGTCAGTAGCTGTGCATGTTTCAACTTTCTATTACATTGCTAACATTTGGTTTGCTGAAGCTTTTTACTTTTACTCTAGTGTATATTGGTGCTGCATTGTGGTGCAGTGTTCATTTTTTATATGACTAATGATACTGAGAATTACTCTTTTGAGCAGGGTCAGGATCTTGCCATATGGTTCAGGCTAGCCTTGAACTCACTATGTAGCCTAGGCTGGCCTTGAACTCAGGACAGTTCAGGAAATGTTCCTGCCTCAGCCTCCTGATTGCCAGATTTATATTCACGTGCAAGTACTCACAGCTCTTGAACATTATACTTTGGGCTTACTTGTCATGGCTATATTTTATTTGCTAAAGCCTACACAAATGTTTTAAACTATTTTTAGATTAGATGTTATCTTCATAACAGTGGGATGAAAGAATTTTTATATATTCTATACACAAGTCTGGAGAGATGTGATATACTTGGAAATAATTACTCTCAGTATTTGACTTCCTGTTTTCTTGGTATATGCATTCCTTTATATTATGCTGATGTTAAATAGATTGTCCTATAAATATCAGATAATAGTATTAATAGTACTGATACATATTTAATTTTCTTACTAACTTATCTTCTTGTTCACTTAATTATAAGCAGATATGAAATCTGTGGTTGAAAGGAAAAAATTTCTTTCATATTATGTATTTGAATGTTCTTGGCAAGTTAACATGAACATTGGGATGTTACATGTTCTTGAAGAATTGACCATTTTAGTGTTATGTGTTTGTCCCTATTATTCTTCTTCTTAAAAATTTCTGTTCTGAGTTGAGCCAGTATCAATCTCTTGTTGATTATTGTAGTTATAGCAAAGGGTTTCCCCTTTTTGCTTTTAACCTATTTATCACATTAGATTTATAGTTGGGTTTCTTGCTGCCAGCATATAGTTGAGTTTTTCTCATTTATCCAATATGGAAGTCTCTGCTTTTCATTATTCAGACAATTTAATGTGAATATTGATATGGTGAGATTTTAATCTCTTCATTGTTTTCATGTTCTATCACCATTTAATTTTTTTTACCTTTCTATTATTTTAGAGTACTATAAAAGTAATAATGTTTTTATGATTCTGTTTTAGGTTCCTTTGTAGTGCCTAGGTGGGTCTAATGACCTCTCAGTTTTGAATAATTGACTAGGGCTGAGATTATCAATAGAAAACCTTAGAAAATCGTGTGGTGTTAGTGTAACATCCTGTATATATTTTATTATTCACAAGATGAAGTGTGTACATTAAAATTTAAAGAAGTGTTTATTATATTTAAACAATTATAGTAATTTTATAATTTTTGATTCTAGATGGCCCGCAGGCATTATTTTCTGATAGCATGTCACATGCTATGAGTCTACATCAAATAAAATCTTATCTGAATCTAATCAGTTCTTTAAATTTAGCTTCCATTTTCTTGCAAATACAAGAGATAGAGAAATCCATTTCATCATACCCAAGGGGCAATTTAGACAAGTCCAACTGTGTGGCATTCTACAAGATAATAGCACTTGTCTTTTCAAAAAAAAAGCGATTCCCTGAGGAAAATGTAGGAGAGAGGTCAGTTTTGAGATGAAGGGAGGCTACAGAGATATCTCTCATACAATAAAAATGTTATAAAATATATTTTAAAACAATACAATTTTAATAACAATGGAATATAAACTGTTTTGGGGAGTTTTTAATAATGACTAAGTTAAATTCAATGGAAAAGTACTTTTAAGTCCTTATTTTTACTAGAATCAAGAATTTTGCTTCATGTAAATGTAGCAAATACGGTAATATGTAAAAAATGTTGAATGCAGCTGATATGCTTTTGTGTGTTCACTGAACCGATCATTAAGCTTGTCTCCTTTTTCGTCATTTTTTAATTTTATAATGTTGAAATTGAAATATTCTTGCCTCCAGCTTTTCTCAGTGTTCATATATTCTTTACACTGCTGTCAGAATTGTCTTACTAAAGCATAGATTTAATCAAGCAATTTATCCTTCTAGGCTTAATTTAAATATCATTTATTTTGCAAAACTTCATTTAACTCCCCAAGAGGAATATATACCATGTATCTGTGACTGTACATGTGTGATACCCTTATTGTTTTACCATAATACTACACAATTCATATTCTATATCAAACTAGTTGTATATTCAATTTTTCAAATTCTTTCTTCATAATTCTAATGACTATTGCTGTGCATTATGCTCCTGAGATTTATTTTTGTGAAAATTCAATATTTAATATTTATATATCCCAGATTATGCAGTTAGATAATTTTTGAATGCTAGATTATTAATAACTTGAGTATTGAACATTTTGAATAAATAAACTTCATAATATTTATATTAATAATAATGAGTATATCTAAATATTTTTCTTATCTTTGCATTTATTATTTGAGTGCTAAATCAAGTGAAGGCATCACTATATTTAAAAATTATTATAATGAACTATTGTGTCAAAAATCAAATTTGATTTCATAATATATAGAATAACGAAAATATCTAAAATATTTAACATAATACTTTAAAAATTACAAGTATCTACATTATATTTATTTATTTTCTCATTGAGTTTATTGGCACTTTTTAAGTAAACATTATATTTATTAGCCAACAGTATGTTTTACAGCATAACACATACTTGTTAGCAAAGCTATGAAGACTGATATCTGAGAAGTTTAAGCTTTTTTAATTTTAAATGTTTTTATCATATAGAAATTTTATGCTAAAGTTGTAACTATATGAATTTTTATTTTGCTTCTTCTTCTCCTATTGCAGATATGAAGTAAAATCTCTTAGAAACAGAAAAAAATAAGACCGTCTAAGCTACTCTTACGTGATTCTGCATGTGGATCATTGATTCCATTGTTTTTGGCTTCCTAAGTTTTTACTGTTGCTGACATTTTAATGCCATAATTTATTTGGAGAGAATTTAGGTAATGAACGCTTTTATATTGAATTAGTTCCCATGGAGTTTTTGGTTGTTGTTCAGATGATAAATAAATTCCTTTAATTTCAAAACTAAAAATCTACTTGTTAGTCTATTAATTTCTTTTATGTTTTGAGTACCTCATGGTTTTCTTTTTATGCTTATATTTTTCTTGTTATGTTTGGATTGAAGCCTACGCTCTCAGCCACAGTTGCTACCACATAATGAAATAAAGGGATTGTATTGCTGAATTTCCTGGTCTTAAGTGAGAATTAAACAACTCACTTCTCTCTTACAGCAATAGCAGAGGAACTTCTCTCATGGAAAGCTGCCACATCCATGTGTATTAGAAAAGGCATGGAGCGCTGGCTGCTATGTATCGCTCTCAAGCACATACAATTAGTTCACTGTTTATATCTTAACACAGGAGGGAAACAAAAGGCTTAAGAAGGCTACTGTTTGTCCTGAGGTCTTAGTTTATTCTGTCAAGTTGAACTACAAAAAGTTTTATATTTCTATATCACTTTTGATGGTGAGTCCACAAAGGAAATAATTTATATGGCTTCTCTCCTGATATGCTTCCTCTTTCTCAAAAGAAATACACTTAAAAGTAGATAGTATTAAATTAAACAACACTGAAATGCTCACAAGCTCTATGCTCACAATTCTCTTCCTTATAAACTTACTCTATTAAGATTCCATGATTGCTTAACTTCAATAATTGTTTTAAATTGAGGTTGAAACAAATGAAAAGCCAGTCAGGCATTTATTCTCTTGTCATTACATTATTCTCCAACTGAGGTACAGTAAGATAGATGTTCTGAAGCATCCTTATGATCTCAACCCCAATATTGGTAGTCAAACTATGACCTTCTATGTTATTCTTCCAAGAATTTTACAAAATACACAAAGAATTCTGTACAATTTTACAATTTCTACAATAAGAACTGAGATAAACCTCTTGGGATGAGTAATTCCTTAATCTGAAGAAAACAATAAACTGAGACACCATTCTTTCATATTCCAGTTAGCACTTTCTAGAGGCAATATATTGTAATAGTTATGGATTTGGCTTTTGAAATCAGGCTACCTGTTTTTGTTTGTTTGTGTTTTTACAATTGTATCAATTAATAGATGTGTAAATTTTAACAGTTCATTTAAACCTTCTGTGCCTTCATTTCCTCATACACACATTTGGAAAACTAATGAAATAAGTGAACATTATTCAGCAATATGATAAAAATCAGATGATTCAATATAGTAAACAGTGTGTGCATGTGTGTATGTGTGCATATCAGTGTGTGTTGTTTGGTTTGGTTTATTTTGGCTTGCTTTGCTTTGGTTTTGATGATATTTTCTTTGTTAGGGCTGTGGTTATTTTGCCACCTTTTATTGTATCTCGTCATAAGTGTCACATCACAGAGACCACTTGCCAGACGAATGCTTCACCCCTAGTAAATCCAGACAGACAAGCATTTGGGTTGAAGGAGCATGGCAGTTGGTAGTAGAGTTGGTATAAGAAAAGTGAGTAAAGGGCACAGAATACCTGAACCCTTTGGTCCATGTGGACTGGGAGTGGAAATCTGGCATGCATTAAAATATACATTAGAAATCTATGCTGCTCTACAACAGTGATGTTTTATTAATTCAAGATTTTATTCAATATTCGCCAAGCAGAAAGATGGGGATAGGAATAATGAGTAAGATTTTCTTATAGTTTTACATAGGTATTTTATTGATATAACTAGTCCTGTATTTGTCTATAAAGTATAAATGTCTTTTTTGCATATATCAATACATACATACAAATATTAGTGTGAATGTTAATATATCTTAAAACTAGTATGGATAAATTGTATCCCATCAAAAGGAATAGCCATTACATGTTTATACATTATAATAACATAACAAGGATCTGCCCTAGAAAGAAGGATCTTTCAGCCTCACTGTTGTGCTACTTCACAGTAAGTTCACAAGCAGGGCATCTGTGAGGCCCATGGGTCTTCTGTTAACCATCTCCTCAAGAACAGCTCACATTCTGTCTTCTGCCCACTCCTCACTCCCAAAGCAAATGCTATCTATGAGTTTTTTACTGACTTGGGTTTATATTTTTTTCTCATTGAGTTTATTGGTATTTTTTAAGTGTACAGTAGTTACATTTATCACTGGAATCTTGTACCTTTACATGACAGATCTTGGTTCTCATTTTTCCCCCAAATCCCTACCCTTCCTTCACCCCTTCCCCCTTCACTATTTATAAAGACTTTGTTTCCATTTTTTTCCTTTTCTCATATTTTTTCTTTTCCCTTATTCCCCTACCCTTCCCACTTCCCCTACACTTTTAGCCCTTTTTTTCCTATTTCACATTGTTAATATACAATTTGGATCTTACTTAAACATTCAGCTTTTCACACCAGAGAAACTATTTCCAGAACTATGTTGAAGAGGAGTGGTGAAAGTGGACATCACTGTCTTGTTCCTGATTTTAACGTGAAGATTTTCAGTTTTGGGCCATTTAATATGATGTTGGCCGTTTATTTTTCACAGATAGCCTTTTTCAAATTGAGATAAAGACCATCTCTTCCAATTTACTGCAGGGTTTTTATCATGAATAGGTGTTGAATTTTGTCAAATGCTTTTTCTGCATCTATTGAGATAATCACATGGGTTTTGTCCTTGACTCTGTTAATATAGTGTATTACATTTATTGATTTATGTGTTTATCCTTGCATCCCTGGGATAAATCTGACTTGGTTGAGTTGTATGATCTTCTTGATGACCCTCTGTATTCTGTTTATAAATATCTTATTGTGGAATTTTTCATCTATGTTCATTAAGAACATATTCTCTTTTTGGTTGGCTCTTTCCCTGGTTTTGGAATCAAAGTAACACTTACTTCCAGGAATGAATTTGGAAGTATTGCTTTCCCTTTCAATTTCATTGAAAAGTTTAAAGAGTAGTGGCAGTAGTTCTTCTCTAAATGTCTTGTAGAATTCAGTAGTGAATCCATCAGGACCTGGGCTTTTCTTCATCGGTAAACTTTTAATTACATTTTCAATTTCACTGATTGTAGGTGGGAGTGTTAAGAATTTTTTAAATCTTTTTGGATCAACTTGGGTGATTCCTAAGTATGAAGAAATCTGTTCATTTCTTCTGTGTTTTCCATTTTGTTAGAGTACAGCTTCTGAAAGTAGGTGTTGATGATCCTCTGGATTTCTGCTTGATTTATTGTGACTTCAACTTTTTCATCCTAATTGCATGGATTTGAGCCTTTTCTTTCCTTTTTTGACAAGATTTGCTAAGATTTTATCAATTTTATTTATTCTTTTGAAAAACGAAGTCTTCAATTCATTGATTTTGTAACATTCTTAGTTTCCACTGCAATGATTTCTGCTCTGATCTTTATAATTTCCTCCCTTGTGTAAGTTTGGGTTTTTCTTGCTCTTCTTTTTCTAGGAGCATAAGATTCATCATTAGATTATTTATTTGAGCTCACTCTGTTTTCCTAGTATGGGAATTCTTTGCTATGAATTTTCTATGTAGAACTGCTTTCACTGTGTCCTATAGATTCCTGTATGTTGTATCGGCTTCATCATTTATTTGTAAAAACTCACTATTTTCTTCTTGAATTTCCTCTGTGACCTAATGATTGTTCAGGAAAGTCTTGTTCAATTTCAGTGTGTTTGTGAAGTTCCTATGGTGTCTTATGCTTTTGATCTCTAGCTTAGCTGCACTAAGGTTTGCTAATATACATGGGGTAACTTCAATTCCCTAGCCTTTGTTTAAACCTGTTCTATGAGGTAGTATGTGGTCTAGTGTGAAGAATGATCCATGTGCAGCTGAAAAGAGTGTATATTCTGACTTTGTGGGGCGGAACACTCTACAGATTTCTATAAAGTCCATTTGTTCAAAAGCTTGGTTCAGTTCTAGTATTTTATTGTTAATTTTTTTGTCTAGATGATCTGTCTATTTGTGATAGTGGGGCATTTAGGTCCCCCACTGCAATGACATTAGTGATTATTTGGTTTTTTATGTCCCTTAATATTGTTTTTTTATAAATGGGGGCATTAATATTTGATGCATATATATATTTATGGTTAGTATCTCTTCCTCTTGGATTGTTCCCTTTACAAGGATATAGTGACCTTCTTTGTCTATCTTAATCAGTTTTCATTTGAACTTTACTTTGTCTGCAAATAAAATTGCTACCTCTGCTTTTTTTCTGGGCTCCTGACACATGGAGATCTATTCTTCATCTTTTCACTTTCAGTCTATGAGTTTCTTTTTGAACTGGGTGTGTTTCTCGTATATAACATATTGGATTTTGCTTCTTGATCCATTCTGCCAGTCTATTTCTCTGGATTGGTGAATTAACGTCATTGACATTGATGGTTATAACTGATATGTATAGACTTGTCATTGTCATATTATTAGCCTGTTGTTGGCTCTTTTTAAATTTTCCCCCTCTTCCTATAGTATTTTGCTCTACCTAGTTGATTTATTCCATGGTGTTGTGACCTCATTATCTTTTTCTAGGATATTGTTTAGAATTGTTTGTAGTGCTGATTTGGTATTCATGAAGTTTCTTAGTTGTTCTTTGTCTTGAAAGTATTTTATTTCCCCATCAATTTTGAAAGAGAGTTTTGCAGGATACATCACTCCATGTTGGAGTTTATTGTCTCTCAGGGCTTGAAATACCTCACTCCAGGCTCTCCAGGAGGGTTTGTGTTGAAAAGTTTGCTGTGATTCTGATGGGCTTTCCTTTCATGTGATTTGTTTCTTGTCTCTAACTGCTTTAGGTATGTTATTCTTCTGTTAGGTTTCTGGGATCTTGACTTATATGTCTAGGTATAGATTTTTTTATTACAGCTAGTTGGAATCCTATAGGCCTCACTTATCTGTATGTCAAATCCTTCCCCTCTGTTTGGGAAGTTTTCTGTCATTAATCCTGTGAACAACTTTTTTAAATCATTTGTATTTTCTCCTGCTACTTCATGGATTCCTATCAGCCTTAATTTATCCTTTGCATCATCTAGGAGTTGTTGGATCTATTTCCAGTGATCCCTTACTGTTTTTAAGAGATCTCTCTTTTCAGTCACTGACTTCAAGCCTATCTTTTATACTGAAATTCTATCTTCACATTCATTTATCCTGCTTTGACTGCTTTCTATAGAGTTTTCAGTCTCCTGATATCTAAATCTGTTTTATGGATTCCATTTCTTTCCTACATTGGGCATTCATGGTTTCCATTTCTTTCCTGTGCTGGTCATTCATGGCTTCTCTCATGGTCTCGAGCTCATCTATTTTTTTTTTTTTAATTTTTGTTCTTGAGTCTCTAATCATGTCTTTCTTTGTGTTTACCTTATCTATAGTTGTCTGAGAAAATACTTCTGTTTTGAATTTTTTTAGAGAGTGATTGATCTATTTTGTTACTTCCTGTGCTATGAGTTCATGGTGTCCTGGTGCTTGATTGTCAGACTTTTCCACCTAGTTTCCCCTATAATTTACTGTCTGTGAACTGGATGTCTGTCTTTGTGTCTTGCTTAATGTTTTCTTGCTTTTATTTTTGTTGTTGGGCTGTCCTTGTTTTAATTCCTGATTTAGTACTTTGATCTTGCTAATATAGCCTGACTTTATATTTTGCATTTCTAGTGACTCAGAAACACTCTCATTTTCATAATATCAGAAAGGACAACTTTTTTTGTTGTACCGGGCATTGAACTTGGGACCTTGCACTTTTGAGGCAGGCAGTGCAACCACTGAGCTAAATCCCAGCCAAGAAAGGACAACTCATTAAATCTATCACAACCCTTTAGCCCAATTGATACAATCAGCAACACAATAGCATTAAACACAACTTAGAAATTGACCATTTGTAATAGTTATTAATCTATCACCTTTAAATCATGTGAATTTAATCAAAATCAAGGACCAGCCAAAATATGTTCACAGTGAATAAACTCTTCAATATTGCAACTTTACCCTTAAGGATGGAGACTTACAATGAGTTAGGAGGAGATGAATGGATAGGTAGAAGAATAGGAGAAGGTTTCAAGTGATGCCACAGGACATAGGATGATCTCACACATTCTATGAAACTGTTGAAAACAAGATGTAAAGACACAGTGCAAGAACAAACACAAGAATAGAACAACTTAACAGTAATAGGGACTTACTTTCCTTTGAAACTAATGATACTCTAGTAAAGGAAAAAGGGAGAAGAAAAGAAAAGAAAAAAAGAAGAAATCTAGATTAGAGCAGGAACAGGAACAAAAAGAGAGATGCAGAGTAATGTGAGGAAGCAAGAGAATGAGTGGGAAAAAGAAGACAGAAAAAGAAAGAATTTGCAGAATGGGAAAAATAAAATTTTAAAACTAATAATTAAAAATTTAAAATATGAGGAAAAGAAAGAAGAAAAAAATTGAAGGGCCTCTTCCAGGGTATATCTCTGCTGTCCCAATAAACAATGTGGGCAGCAATGTGCAGAACTAAGTCAATTAGTCTCACCTAGCCAATGGCAGAGACCTGAGATTCAGGCTGAATTCTGGCTGCAAGGCCCTGACCTCCTGCAGTGTTGAACTCTGCAAGGTTTTACTACAGGTTACCATTGCCATTTCCCGGAAGATATTCAAAGTTCTGATGGAAGGTGGTGATCCCTCCAACTTACCAGCTACGGAGGTCTGATGTGACTTTATTGCAGTTGTTCACTTCTGTTTTATCTTCTGGATCTCAGTAGAATGGCCTTTATGATTACCTGGGCCTCTGCAGTGTGAATCCAGGAATTGGCATAACCAGGAGGCCTGAGAACATGGGGTGGGGGGAATATGGTGCAGAGGAGCCTGCATGCTTGTTTGGGCCTCACTGCTCTGCTCTATAAAGGCTGGAGTGATGATGAGCTACCTGTGTAGCTGGCTGATCAGGTTTATATTTTTTAACAGCAATACTCCATTCCCATATCAATTTTCAGTACTACGTACATACACTCATACATGTGTGTGTGTGTGTGTGTGTGTGTGTGTGTGTGTATA
>NW_022900926.1:78137782-78143214 GCF_012274545.1 Fukomys damarensis
CTTCTTCTTCTTCTTCTTCTTCTTCTTCTTCTTCTTCTTCTTCTTCTTCTTCTTCTTCTTCTTCTTCTTCTTCTTCTTCTTCTTCTTCTTCTTCTTCTTCTTCTTCTTCTTCTTCTTCTTCTTCTTCTTCTTCTTCTCTCTTCTTCCTCTTCTTCCTCTTCTTCTTCTTCTTCTTATCTTTGTCTTCATCTTCATCTACTTTTCTTCTTTTTCTTTGCTACATATATTTCTATGAAACAAAGTACCTCAAGTTTTTAAATTTTAAAGTAAGCATTTATTTTCATGACTAAATCCACTTGTGAGTCATATATATGTGTGTGTATATACATATATATGATAAAAATTTTATGAGGTTCTTGAAATATATATAGTGAATTTAAAAAAAAATGCTGTAAAAATTGCTGCAAATGATATACTGCTGTAATCCACCTCAAAATATTTTCCTTCATGTAAATACATCTATCCCATCATTCTTTTGTCACTTTCTGAAGCACTTCAGGAATTCCACTTTTGTGAAGTTTTATCTGGCGGGTCTGAGAAAGCACTGGCAAACAAACAAGAAGCTTACTATTTTTCATGCCCTACTCTCAGAAATAACTCAGCAAAACTCTGTCACATATTACAAGTCACAAGTGTATCATAAAAGTAGATTCAGGGGAAGAAGATCTTGCTGGGAAGGTCGCAGGGTCAAATTTTGAAGTACAGGAGTTTAGGATTATCACTATTACCTGACTGGTGATGCAGGAGATAACAACAGCAACAATAACAACAACGACAACAAAAAAGACAGGCATGTCTTTTAGGATGGTTGAAACCCGTAAGTGAGCTAATAGTAGATGGATATGCCCTATCCATGGTCTCACAACATCAATAAATGACTTCATGAATCAAAAGAGAAAGTTGGGAGAGTTTTGTTTAAAATAAGAAGAAGAATAGTTACTGGATTTTAAGGAGGGGTCCTGAGAGGGTAGCCACCAAAGCCTTTTGCCAGGGGTAATTTACACTGCAAAATCACAATGTGGATACAATTTGGGTCAAACTATAATTAACCTAAAGGATTGCAAGTATGATAGCTTGGCTAGTACTGATTCAATAGGAAAGAAAGTCACATAGCAAGGGTGCATGGAAAGAACAAATACATTTGCGGACAGGGAGGGTAGTATGGGTCCAGATGTTCTGGTCACCCACCTGTGCATTTGATACCTGTATAGGCTCAATGGACCAGGTTGTGTTTGTTAATTAGAGTATAATCTTAAGTTGTTTATCTCTAGGGAGGTTTTCTAACCTGCCTATTGTATCTCCATCCTGAAACTTGGCTTTTTTCAGGTTTGCTTCCAGTCACAATTTTAATGTGTCTTATCTTTTGGACTGATTTGCTCAAGCACTTAATAACAATCTAAATGTATATTAATTTCTATCTAACTTAGCTAACTATAATAATACCTTTGTTATTTTCCCTGGGTTTTTACCAAGGAGTTCCTGAGGCTGAAATAAGGAAGCAAACTGATTATTTTGTAGAATAAGGTGGATAAATTGAATCCCATTCTGAAAATAGAATTTTCAGGACATAAGAGTAAAGCATGGAAAGGCTTATCAGTCAGAATTTAGGATACACTCACAAAAAGAGTGCTAGCATTCAGAGAAATGAGACTCAACACAGTTTGGAACTGGGAACTTTTATATGCTTTGGGTGATAGAAATATGTGAAATTTTATGACATTTTGTCTTTAGCTTTATATAGTGGCTAGGAGAGGATGATCTAACCATAATTAGATAACGGCCCATTTATATAAGAAATCACTATTTATATGTGAAAAGGGTGGCCTGTTTATAGATGAACATGATCATTTTCAAGAAGAAAAAGGGGCCAGGTATGGTGGCGCATCCCAGCACTTGGGAGGCTGAGGCAGGAGGATGGCTGTGAGTTCAAGACCAGCCTGGGCTACATAGTGAGTTCAGGTCAGTCTCAACTTCGTAGTGAGACCCTGTTTCAAAAAAACAAAAAACTAAAAAAGTCAAGAAGAAAAGGGGAGCAGCACAACCCATTTATAGGTGACAGGGAATTGCCTAGGCTTATTACATTCTGAGAAAAGAGAAAACATAAATAAATGATCAAACAAATAAACAAACTGGGCTTGTGTTCTGAAGCTGTGGTTTTTATTTTTAAAATTATTATTTTCCTTGTCCTTTTTTTTGCCTAATTTTTATTGTTTTATCTTGTCTCATCCTCTCCCTCAAGCCTAAGATGCTGATGCCTTATTTTTATGAAATATACAAGACCCAACATTTCCTATTCTTGTATCTGCTTTAGGCTGAGGAGGAGCACTGATTTTTTCTCATCAGGGATCAAAAGTCTCTCCCTTACTAATTTAAAAGAGACAAAGGAAGAAGGGTCTTGTTTAATGAATGTTCATCATTCAATAGTTTGGAAAAGAGAAAAAAGGACTTGGCACTAAGAATTTGTCATGGAGTTACCTAGGTGACCCCACAAAGCCTCATGTGCTCATAGGTAGGGCTTTTGCAGGTGGCTGGATTAAGGGTTTGTGATACTGTGTTATGGTGTGACATATTGGATTACTCCACCAATTAAATTAGCATAATTCTTGTTGCGACAGAATGGATTTACTGAAGACAGAAGAACAATTTAAGTTTGAATTGTACCAACCAACACAATAGGTTTGTAACCTGAATGGAATAAAAAGGGTGAGGGAGGCTCATTGCTGGAACCATTTTTCCTGCCTTCCCTGTCATGGACTGTTTCTCCTCTGCATGTTTCCTTCATTTAGCAGCTGACTGTAGACTGAAACCATTAGAAATGGTGAGTTAAATAAACTTTTCATCCTTTTACTTGTGGGTTTTGGGTATTTTGTCCCAGCAATGACAGAGTAACTAAAACAGACTTAATTTTATAAACTGTTAAATAGTCTGGGGCAAAAAAATTAACAGTAAAGTATTGATGAATAGTAGTTCCAAAAACTGATGGAAGTCATTAATATTTGGCATATGCCTTTTGTCTTGATATTACCCCTTGTTTGTTCTGAAGCATTTATTCTAACAAAACATGAGTTTACGACCCCACAGACCCTTCCCAGTTTTATCAATATGAAAATTAATGTCCTCCTATATTAATTGTAACAAACAATAAGCTAAATCTTTATCTGAGAGGTACTTGAAACATATTCAAATAATATGATGGAAATATATTGAGGGGAAGAACAAAACAGTTTTGGCATAGCTAGTGAGACTGATAAACTTTTTATGGTCATAAATTATACATGCAGCTAGACTGTTATCAGTCGATGGTACAACATTTAGAGAGCCCTTTTTTATATCTAGTCTAGCTTTTAACTTATAATTATTTTTTTCCTCTCTATATCTAATTTTGGTCACTGTCTCCTGTTGGGTGTTTAAGTCCATATATGGTCTGTGTTAATCAAAACTATTTTTTCTCCATACGTTTGTTAAGGTCAGGTGAGGCTCCTCAGGCATTATTTTTGGAGCTATAGGCAGAGCCTCTCAGTTGTTTTATTTATTTTCCTTTATCAGTAGTGTCACCAGCTTGGATAGGTCATGGTCTTTGCTTGATCATATGTCTTCTCTTGAAAGCTTGAGAACATTCACCGTTTTGGCAAACTGCCATTACCATAACAATCTTCCTGTTTAGGAGGTTGGGTGAATCATTAGAATTGTAGGGGCCTTTTAGATGGCTCACATCACATCCAATATCCTGGTTTACTTTGGAGAGGAAATGTTGGCTAAAATGTTAGCTGGCTTCTTAGCCCAGTTACCTTTTTTTTAGCTTTGGTCTCTAAACCTCAGTTTATGAATACACATGAAGTCATTTACATCAATATTCAATTTTCAGCTGGAGGTTTAAGTATCATATTATCTATATATTGAACTCTTAAAAAAATGGATGGCCAGTGAACTGCTATTTTTTTTTCAACCAATCATGGTTGTACTTGAAGTTACATTTTTATAAAATGTTTATAGATGCTAAAAAGCATTATAGAAAAAAATTTAAAATCAAGAGCAAACAAGTTAGCATAATAACTAATATGACATTATATTATGACCATTAATAATAATCTCTGAAATGTATTTAAATTTTTATTTTAGTATAAATAATATTTTATTTGTTCAGCTTTACCCAATTACAAATTATTAAATGGTTTAAGTAAACTTTTACCTAAGTTTTATTTTTTATAGTTTTTATAGTTACTTATTTTTTAAGTAAATGTACATTTTGTAGCCTTTATATTTATTTCGTTTTATATTTTTTTGTATTTATTTAATAGCTTTAAATCTTTAAATTGACATTGCCTGGAGTGTATAACTTTTAATGCACATTTAACTATCATAACACAAGTTACACAATAATATAAAGCTGAACATGTTCATTATCATAAACAACTTTAGTTTGGAGGTCATACATATAATAAAATGTTTTTCTAAGTTCTGCACCTTAGGAGACATGTGTACTTGAGAAATACAATTCTATCTAATATATAGTATCATAAGTTTTGCCATAATTAGCAATAGAGCTATATAGAAAGCTTCACAAATATTTTGCTATGTTTTACTCTTAAGGCAAATTTAGATTTGTTTAATAGGTTCATATAATTAATGTGACTGCACTAACAAAAGTTAAAAGACACCATTAGAGCTTGTATAAATTTAAGAAACGGTGTTAAGGGCCACAAATAGACTTAATTGACAATATATATCATTTATACAGTAACACAGTATTTGTTCAATCAAAGTCAATAGATGTAGATCAAGTTTTAAGTATCTGGTTCAAATTTAAACAAATGTCAAAAATTTCTATCATTTTATTATCTAAACTCTAGATGTAAATATATTACACAGAGGCACTTGTTTGTACATTAATGCATTAGACTTACTCAATTTAGCTTTATTAATTAGATGAATATATCTCTAGTTCCATATATATAGGTGTGTTATAAAGTAAGATAATATTAATTAAACTAATCATGAATTTTTTATTGAAAACACGTTATATGTCAACATTTAAATAAATTTTAACTCTTAAAACTCTGCTTACTGAAGTAATCAAAAGCCTAACCATGAAGATCATAGGAATTTCAGTAAAATATAAAATTTTTGTTTTTAAAATCTAGTTTTTATAGGCTGACATGGTAGCACAAGTCTGTAATACCAGCACTCAGGAGGCTGAGGCATGAGTATCACTGTGCGTTTGAGACCAGCCTGTCCCGCACAGTGAGTTCCAGGGCACTCTGAACTACATAGTGAGACCCTGTCTCAAAAAACAACAACAACAACAACAACAAAAAACAAACAAAGAAACTAGTCTTTATAAATTTAGTCAAGAAAATTTAGTATCTTAAGAAAACTTCATTGCTTTAAACATAAAATAAATGTAGATTTTATTTACACCCAACTCACTCCAT
>NW_022900926.1:78146412-78149324 GCF_012274545.1 Fukomys damarensis
ATATATGCATATGTGTGTTTGTGTGTGTATGTGTGTGTATACACATACATATACATACATACATATATATATGTGCATATGTGTGTTTGTGTGTGTATGTGTGTGTATACACATATACATACATACATATTCCTTTGTTTTAATACCACTTGTTGTGTTGGGATTTGTTGTGGTGGGGCTCAAACACTGGATTGTGTGTTTGTGTGTGTATGTGTGTGTATACACATATACATACATACATACATATATATATGTGCATATGTGTGTTTGTGTGTGTATGTGTGTGTATACACATATACATACATACATATTCCTTTGTTTTAATACCACTTGTTGTGTTGGGATTTGTTGTGGTGGGGCTCAAAAACACTGGATAAAAACTGGTGAAATGCTACAAGTGGAAATAAACTGAAGCAAATTTATTCATACAGCTACTTTTTGGATGAAAGAGTTTTGTCCAGTGATTTTCTTAAGTCCAAGTGATTTTCTTAGGCCTGCACAGTGCAAGGGTCACAGTGAATGTTCATTCTCCCCCACCAGCACTTAGAATAATATTTCTAAAGTCATATTTTAATATAAAGTTATTTATTGGAAATGCAATGACTAATCAATTTAGGAAATCAATCATAAAACTTTACATATTAACATTTTGTAAAATTACATTTAATAGAACAACATATGTTTTAGTAAGCCTTAAACCAAGTATACTTGAATATAGCAACTGATGATTTAGATATAGTTCTCAATGCATCAGAAGGTTAGGCTGGCATGTTTGATCTCTTCTTCTCAAAGCTGATAATTTTTTCTCCTAGTCTTATTTTCAGGAAAATGGTGCATTCTATTTTTGCATAACACATTATAATTTTTTTTTCTGTACTGGGGACTGAACTCAGGACTTTGTGCTTGTGAGGCAGGTGGCAGAACCACTGAGCTAAATCCCCAGCCCCAAAACATTATAATTACTAACAAAGTATCTGACACTTGGCCTATTTTGAAAATTTTCTTCCTATTTCACAATATCTATTATATATTTTGGTCCTTATTTATACTCTCAGTTTCTCACATCGGAGCAACAATGTGATATTTATACATGCTTTTGCCTTATTTTATTTATGTGTATGATCTCAAGGTGCCTCCATTTAACTAGAGATGTCTCAAGTTTATTCTTCTTTATGGCTGAGTAGTACTCCATCATATTTTTAAAAAATCATATCCTTTTAATTCATTTCTTGGTGAATCCCCAAATGGGGATTTGGGTTTTTTCTAAAATTTAGCTATTACAAACTATGCTGCTATAAATCTGGATGTGCATATATTGCTATTATGTAATACTTTTAGTTCTTCTGGGAAGAAACTCAGAGGGGAATAGCTGGGTCAAATGGGACCTCTACTCCTTATTTTTTTGAGGAATTTCCACACTGATTTACTGATTTCCGCAGTGGTTGCACAAGTCTACATTCCCACCAGATGTGGAGAAGGGTTTCTTTTTCCCCACAGCCTTACCAACATTTGTTATTGGTTGAATTCTTGATAATATCTACTCTTTCTGGGGTGAGATAAAATCTCAGCATTGTTTTAATTTACATCTCTTGAATAATCAGTGATGTTGAACATTTTCGTATGCTTATTTGTCATTTATACTTCTTCATCTGAGAAGTGTGTATTCATGTCACATGCCCAGTTTTGGATTGGGTATTTAAATTTGGGGGAGTCTGATTTTTTCAATTTTTTTTATGTTGTAGATATTTGGTTTTTGTCTGAGCCATAATCAGCTAAAATTTTTGACACTTTATGGGATGTCTTTTCACTCTGTTAATGTTCACTTTTGCTGGGCAAAAGCTTTTTAATAAAATGAAATCGTAGTTGTTGATTCTTTGTATTATTTCCCATGCAACTGGAATTTTGCTCATGAAGTCTTTGCCTACAGCTACATCCACAAGACTTCCATTATCTCACCAAGCAGATAGAGTGTTTATGTTTTAATCTTTACATCTCTGATCCAGTTTGATAGTAGTTCAGTGCATGATGAGAGACTTGGGTCTAGTTTTAGACCTTGGCATGTTGAGAGCCAGTTTCTCCAGTACCACTTATTAAAAGGGTTATATTTCTTTCAGTGAATGTGTTTGACCCCTTTACCAAAGATAAGGGAGCTGAGTGTGTTTGGTGTTGTTTCCACATTTCCTAATCTGTTCCATTAATCATCAGAACTATATTGAACAGGAGTAGTGATGGTGAACATCCCTGTCTTTTTCCCGATTTTACTGTGAAGGCTTTCATTTTATGACCATTTCATATTATGTGGCCTGTTGGTTTATCACAGATGGATTTTATCAGATTGACATAAAGATCATCTATTCCAATTTTCTGCAGGGTTTTAATCTTGAATGGGTGTAGGGCTTTGTTGAATTATTTTCTTCACCTATTGAGATGATCGTGTGATTTTTGTCTTTGGCTCTCTTGATATAGTGTATTACATATATTAATTTTGTATGTTGAACCATATCTGCATCCCTGAGATAAATCCTACTTGGTCATGGTGTATAATCTTCTTGATGATTTGTTGCATTCTGTTTGACAGTATCTTTTTGAGTCTATATTCATTTGGGGAGATTGGCTCATAGTTCTCTTTTTCAGTTTTCACCTCTTTGATTGTGGTGTCAGGGTAATACAGGAATGAATTTGGGATTATTTCTTCCCCTTTGCATTTCATTAAAGAATGTGGAGAGAATTGGCATTAGATGTTCTCTAAATTTATTGTAGAATTCAGCTTTGAAATCATCAGGACCTGGGTTTTGTGGCTAAGTTTTTAAGTCCATTTTCAATTTCATTGACTGATTTGGAGTTATTTAGAATTTTAATATCTTGTTGATTCAGATTTGGTAATTTATATTTATATATATACATATATATAT
>NW_022900926.1:78149397-78184246 GCF_012274545.1 Fukomys damarensis
ATATATACATATATATATATATGGGGGGTGAGTGAGTGTGTATGTATTTAGGAATCTGTTCATTTCTTCTGTTTTCTTATTAGTGCATAGCTCTCTAAGTGTGTACTGATGATGTCCTGGATTTCCACAGGATCCACTGTGATTTTACCCTTTTCATTTCTAGTTGGATGGATATGAGACTCTTTCCTTTTTCTTTTTTTTTTTTTTTTTTTTTTTGGATAATATTGGCTAAGACTATCAATTTTATTTAATCTTTCTAAAAACCAACTCTTCAATTTATTGATTCTTTGCATTGTTTTCTTAGTCTCAATTGTATTAATTTATGATCTGATTTTTATCATTTTCTCCCTCATGAAAGCTTTGGGTTTGACTTGTTCTTCTTCTAGAAACTTGACATTGAGCATTAGGCTGTTTATTTGATCTTGTTCTGTTTTCATGATGTAGAATTCACTACTATAAATTTACCTCTTAGGACTGCTTTCACTGCATCCCATAAGTTGTGGTATGTTGTATCACCATTATCATTTAATTGTAAATACTGTTTAATTTCTTCTGGGTCCCATTGGTTGTTAAGAAGGGTGTTATTTAATGTTCATGTGTTTATGAAGCTTTTTGGTTTCTTTTGCAGTTGATTTACAATTTCATTGCACTGTGGTCAGACACTATGCATGGGGTAATTTTAATTCCTTTGAATTTACTTAAGCATATTCTATGGGCTAGCATGTGGTCTACTTTGAAGAATGCCCCACATGCCACTGAGAAGAATGTGTATGCTGATGTTTTGAGGTGGAACACTCTTTAGACATCTAAGTCCATTTGTTCACAAATATGGTTCAGTTCTAGTATTTCTTTGTTGATCTTTTCATCTAGTTGACCTCTGTACTTGTAGCAGTAGGATATTAATGTACCCCATTACAATTCTACTATCATTTATTAGATCTTTCATGCCCATTAATATTTGTTTTATATTTGGGTGCACCCATATTTGGTGCATATATATTTATAATTGCTATCTGTTTTTCTTGAGGTTTTCCATTAACGAGTATGTAGTGACTTCTTTTGTCTCTTTTTATTAGTCTTGGCTTCAAGTTCACATTGTCTGCAAGTAGGATAGCTACTCATGCTTTTTTTTCTGGGTTCCTATTACACAGTATATTGTTTTCTATCCTTTGATTTTCAGTCTATGAACTTCTTTTTGAGTTAAATGAGTTTTGTGTATGCAGCATATAGTTGGATCATATATTTTGATCCATTCTGCCACTCTATTTCTTTTCATTGGTGAATTGAAAGCATTTACATTGATGGTTATAACTGATCTGTATTGGATTGTCCTTGTCATATTATTTTTCTCCTTCCACTTCCCTGTCTTTGCTTTTTATTTAATTTCTTGCCCTGCCTGGTTGCTTACTTCTACTGGTGTTCTTGGAATTCTGGTTTTTGTTATCTCTTTCTAAAATGCCTTTCTGTACACTTTGTAGAGTTGGTTTTCTGGTCATAAATTTCTTCAATTTTTCTTTGTCATGGAAGTATGTTATTTCTTCATGCATGTTGAGGGTTTGTTTTGAGGGATACATCAATCTGGGTTGGAGGATGTCTTCTTTTAGGGCATGTAATACTTCACTCCAAGCTCTCTGCACCTTGAGCATTTGCATTAAGAAGTCTACTATGATTTTGATGGGCTTTTCTCTGTAGGTGATTTGTTTCTTTGCTCTGATAGCTTTTAATATTATGTTTTTGTGCTGAATTTCTGGAATCTTGACTATTATATGCCTTGGTTCAGATTTATTTTGGCCCTGGCTAGAGCTCTATATTCCTCACTTATTTATATGTCTAATTATTTTTTCATATTTGGGGATTTTTCTGAGATTATTTCTGTGAACAGGGTTTTTATATCATTTGTGCTATCTCCAGCTTTCTCATAGACTCTGATCAAGAGCATATTGTTATTCTTTGCATCAATTTGCAATTGTTGGATTGGTTTTTCAATGACCCTGGCTATTTTTTAGAATTCTTTCTTTTCATTGTTGGAAATTTCAATCCTGTCTTCTAGATCTGATAATCTGACCTTAGTTCAGGTGATTGGGAATGTTTTCAATGGTGTTTTTAGTCTCCTAGATATCTGTTTGAACCTGTTTCATGGATTTCATTTCTTTCCTGTTGAGCATTCATGAGTTCCATCATTTTCCTAAGTTCCTATATTATATTTTACCTGTGTATAGATTCATTGTGCATGTCTTTCATTTTGATCGTCATTTCCTTTTCCACTTGAAAAATTTTTTTCTGTAGCTTCATCTATCTGCTGTGTGTGTGTGTGTGTGTGTGTGTGTGTGTGTGTGTGCTGCTATAATTTCAGAAAGTTCAAGTAGCTGACTTCTCATTTCCTCTATCTCATTGTTTCCTGGACTTTTCCTAGGAGGGCTGGAGGTCTGGGGTTGCATTTTGCTTCTATATCTTGTCATTTTCTATTTTTTATTTTATTTTGTTTCTTAGTTGTTGCTTATAGATTTCTTATGATAGAAAGCTTTATCACTAGTATTGACACTTCTCCAGGAAATGTGGATTCCTCAAAGATGTCTTGTAGGTATAGGTAGGTATTGGTCTTTGTGTCTACCCCAAAACCCTACCTACCCAATTTATGAAGGCTGAGAAGTTGCTAGCTTAGCACCTAGTCCTTTGAAACTGGATTATGATGATGGTTGTGATCTCAAACAATCTCGGTCTTATCATGCAATGCAAAACAACTGATTCCAACAGTTATGACACCCTGGCTAAAGTAGCACCATTAGTGATAACAAAAGCATCAAGCACATCCTGGAACTGATAAATTATGGTAACTATCAGTTTGATACCTTTAACCATATAAGCAAGCTCTACCATTAAATAACAAAATTCAACATAAACCAGAAATTTGTTTGCAATGTTTCCCCTCAGTAGAATGATTTCACCCTGTGGGTGGTAAATTTAACCGGACTGGGGGACAAAACAGATAAATTAAGAAAAACAAAGTAGAAGCAAGACTAGAGGGTGAGGAATGAACATCCAAACTTTGGCAAACCGGAGAAGAGGGCAGGAGAAAAAGAATGAAGGAGAAAACAAAAGAATATTGTAGCAAACTAGAAAGACAGGAAACCTTGTTCACTTACATGAAAATATCATAAAAACACGTGGTGGTGCATGCCTGTAATCCCAGCACTCAGGAGCCTGAGGCAGGAGGATCTCTGTGAGCTCAAGACCAGCCTGGGCTACATAGTGAGTTCCAGGTCAGTCTCAACTACAACTACATAGTGAAATCCTGTCTCGAAAAACAAAAAACAAACAACCAAACAAAAAACACATAAAAGCAACAGAGAAAATTTAGGAGAGGAAGAACATGAATATAACGCAACAAAAATAAAGGTAAAAAACCTAAAAAAATAACTCAGCGAAATAGAAAAAGGAAAATGAATCAAGCAAATAATGAAAAAATAAAAAAATCCTCTGGTGTCCATAGTTCACTGTTCATGTCTTAGAGCCCAAAAATGTGCTGTGCAATTCCTCCAGGTCTGCAGTAAATTCAGAGGTAAGGGGCTGTTTTGTGCCTGCAGATGTGGGGCTGTGTCCAGTGTTCTTCAGCCACCAGCTTTCCAGATGCCTTTCTGGTGGCTCACCTGTATTTCTCCACTGTGAACATCTCCATGCCTCTCTCTCAGCTGCCATGGTACCCTCAGATGAAGCCAGCCTGAGGTTGCTTCCAGGTCAGTGCACACTTGGCCCCTCCTGGATATTTGAACAGAAATCTCCTCTGTTCCACACCACTGATGACTCTCCTGTGTTATCCACAGGGCAAGGTGGGAGAAGGTGCCCTTGTCCCACTGCGGGCTAGGTTCACTGGCCTGTTTGTGCAGGTGGGGAGTGTCCTATCTCTGGCCAGTCCTGCTCCTACTTCTATTCCCAGAGCAGAGAGATGCCTCCAGTCTTTTGTAGGTAGGTAGGGCTAAGACCAGTTTCTGGTATCTGCTAGAGCATAGTTTGGGCAGTCTCATTCCCTACTTCTCAGAAGAATTTTCCTCAGTTTACTGTCCAGCTCCCAGCAGTGTACTGTGAATGGATGACCCTCCCCTCCTTACACTCTGGGCATTGGCAGTGAAGTGACCATGGGGGACTATTCTACCGTTGGAGTTCAAGCCTGAGCCTTTTGAAATAAAATGGCTATCCCACCCACCTGGTGCTAATCCACACAACTGTGTGCCATGTGGCTGTTCCACCTCACTTGCCAACTGTTGACTCTGGGGGCATCCACTGGGGAGACAGTGTGTCTCCTGTTCTCACTGCTGCCTCTGATTGCATATAACTCTCCCTGTCCAGATCTGGTCTCTATTTCACAGTGAGCAGCAAAGTTGTTTTCCCTGTGTCCCTGCTCGGGCAGCCACACAGTCCTGCAGTACTGACAGTTTCCAGTATGTGTTCATGAATTATTTCTTCTGCAACAATGGATCTTTTTCCCATCTTCTCTTCTGTCAGTTCCCTTGTGTTTCCCACGTGTCCTCCACTCATTTTGATTCCTCTCTGGGCTGGTGATTTCCAGACTCTGGACACTTTGTCCAGGAGAAGCCATGTTGCCAGTATCACGCTCTCTCCCAAAACAATGCATTTTTTCTCTCTCTCCCAAATCAATGTATTCTTAAACTATTTGTTTTTAAATTTTAACCAGTAATGGTCAGGAGAGAAAGAGAGAAGAAACTACAAATTGATAGGATCTTTGTTTATTTGTCTTGCTTATGGCAAAATTAAGCTTCAAGCCCTTTTATTCTAATTTATATCTGAAGAAAAATCAACATTTTAAAATCTTTCCCAAGCTCTTAAAGACCAAGATAAAGGTGACATTTTGGAGATGAACAATGAGTTCCCCATAATCATTAAAATGTACCACATGCCTTTAAATTTTTCCCTGTGTAATTTAGATGAAGAAATAAGGAGAGAAAAAAGTGGGATCCTATTCAGTTACCCCAGGTCAGATTGCCTAGGTCATGCGCCTCACTTGGGGGACACACTCCATGGACATCCTTGTCCAAACTGGGGTCACTCCTGGTCTCCTAAACCAGGGTTGGGCTGCATGCACAGCAGTGTGCCCCAAACTGACACCTACTCCACCTGCAGTGGCAGGGACCCCAAATACTGTGACCCCGCCATGTGTATGGTGGGATGCCCAAACCTAGCCTGCACAGTGCTAGGGCCATATTGCATGTTCAGTGACTCCAAACTGAGCTTAGGCCCTGTGTGCAGCCTGCCTAATGCTGGGGTCATGGTGTGAGAGCCTATTCCGTTTTCCACAGCCAGAACTGCTGAGTAGGAGGCAGCTCCGCAGTAATTATTTTAAGAATTATTTTTTCTTATATTATAACATTCCTTGTCTCCTTTTTGTCTACTTTTATTTTTTTATCCTACCTCACTAAAACTGCACAAACATGATTAGAATAACAAGAAATGCCTTGAAATTATAGGTAATAGTAAAGATAAAAATATACAAAGGAGCAGGGCTGGGGAATTAGCTCAGTGGTTCTCGCTCCTGCCTCACAAGTGCAAGGACCCAAGTTCGATCCCTGATACCAAAAAAAGAAAAGAATTATATATATACAAGGGATCACTAAAATAAATGAAAATGAGAACCATAATTAACAATACAGACCTTCAGTTTCAATTACAGTTCTAGCTTTTTAAAACAAATTCTTTAATACCTCCCCTTTCTTGTTTAAATATGGGCAACAGTCTGAGTGTCATTTTTATAAAGTTAAAAGCACAGTTAAGTAAGGTGAGCATAGGCTAATTATGTTAGATATCCTTAGTTTCTTCTACACATTTTGAATATTCCTATTCTACTCTCCTCCCTTAGTTTCAGGCAGTTAGACAATGTAACAGATGACATCTTCCAGAACTAGGGGGGAACGACAAAAGAAGCTATGGAAACCTCTGCCAAAATCGTGTCAGGCATCTAGAGCATCTTTTCTAACCTGTTTTCATGTATGTAGATAATTATGCTATTTTCATGTAAATTACCACACACTAAAACTCTGATCGCTTACTGGTTGGGTTTTCTTTTCTTTTGTTTTGTTTGAATACAGGCTATGTAGCATAGGCAGGCCTTGAACTTGAACACACGAAGTAGTTGAGGCTGGCCTCTAACTCGCAGTGACCTTCCTGCCTGAGCTTCCCAAGTGCTGGGATTACAGGTGCATGCCACCACGCCAGACCTGGTTATTTCCATAGCGCTGAATGTTAGCAAATATAACTACTTCTTTGTTTTGGGTACAGAGGATCGAACTTGGGGCCTTTTGCTCGCAAGTCAGGCCGTGGGACCACTGAACTTAAATCCCCAGCCCTAACCATAACTACTTCATACAGCTAGGGATGGTAAAATGATAAAACAATCATTTAATGAATCAGTTTGAATAGATTAACATCTTGTTATAATTGTCACAGAGGAAACAATACACATAGAGTATTAGGTGTTCACCAAATGCTGAATACAATGGCAGGTATTTGGGTATATATAAAATTTTTCCTACCTAGCATCAGTTTCTGTTTCTTTTAAGAGCCGACTTTAAAGTTAGTTTCAAAATCCAATATCAGCTATTTAAAGGCCTTAGCCCTTTTCTCTTCTTGAAAGGAGGGTCTTTAGAAATTCAGGTAGGGGAGAACAGTGGATCAAAGTAATTGCTTATGCCTTCCTCCATTCTGTTAACCTTTCACCCTCTGTTGCTCCTGAAGAAAAGAAGTAGAGTTACTTCACTTATGACCTTTTAGTCCTATGGTGTCAGTCTCCCAGGCTGTGGGCAATTTAGTATATGTGCTGCCAAAGCAAGCACCAGCTGTGGGCAATTTAAAAAGCAAGCAAATAAACGAAGTTACTTAACCATGTAGTATGCAGTAATTTTAGCTGGGTGAATATGCAAAGTACTTTAATAAATGAGCAATTCCTTTTTTTCTTTGCTTTACTACCATTCTTTTTTTCTTGTAGGATAGATTGGATAGTGGAATCCAATCTTTTTTATAACTATCACTGGAAGAATGTGGCATATTTCCATACTTATCACTGAATCACTATTTAATGGTTTTAATTCTTAAGTTTGTGGGCTTTTGGTGGAGGAACTGGAGGAGGACTACAGGGACAAGGATAAGAGTAAAAGAAAAACAAACTCAAGTACATTGTAGCAATTACCCACCTTCAACACTGCTCTGATTTAACAGACAATGTTGGAAGTATAAGGAAGGAGTTTTGAATCTCAGCAATGCAGAATTCATGCTTGACTTCCCACTGTGTCTGTGGCTACTTCTCTTGTTTCTCTCATCCTGCATTCTCTCCTCCCCGCTTCTCTGCCTCTCTCTGTGGTATCCGGAATCAAAGTCAGGACCTTGCCCTTGTGAGGCAAGCACAGCACCACAGAGCTAAATCCCAGGCCCCCAACCTGTATTCTCATCACAGTGGTCCAGCTTCCTAAGTGACACAGTAATTATCTTCCATTGTATTTCCCACTGTCAATCATGTGTTCGTGCGTTTGTGTGTGTGTGTGTGTGTATGTGTGTGTGTGTGTGTGTGTGTGTGATACGAGAGATTGAACTCAGGACCTTGCACTTGTGAGGCAGGTGGCAGAACCACTGAGCCAAATCCCCAGCCAAGAAGGTTCTATCTGTTCTCTAAACAGGATGAAATGAGTGTTACCAGACCCATATTTGGCATATCAAAGTATAAACTTTGGCCTTAAACTCTAAAAACATCATTACAAGAACACCAAATTCTTTAAACCTTCTCTTTTTTCCTCATAAAAAAGAAACATTAAGTTAGATCATGGATTAAGTTTTTTAAAGATTCTTTTGCAGGTAAATTCTATTCATAATTATTGCACTACCATTATAGACTAATACTAAGATTAAAAGCATCTGTTTTCATAGTAGGTAAGCAGCTCCTTAGAGACAAGGAATACTATTCTATCCATTTTTATAAATTCAGATTTTATTTTTAAACAGTGTAGGTCAAATATTTCATGTGGAATCTCAAAGCATGTTGCCAGCAAGTAGATTCCATCTGGAAATTGCATTCTAGTTGCATTGAGAATGACAAGCCAATCAGTTTAATATTTCTCCATAACAATAGTGACAGAGGAATGCAGGGCTGTCTAAGAGGGCCTAAGAAGAAACACCAACTCTGTTTCTCTATAGAAGGTCAAAATTTTCTGGAAGAGGTGGTACTTGAATAAATTCAAAGGAGAAATAGGAGATAGGTGGATAAAATATGTAAGGGACTAGGGAAAAGTGGTGACATAAAATACAAAAAAATTCATTACACTACAAACAGTTCATTAGGAACTGATAACTTTAAGGAAGTAAAGGTAGAGAGGCCCAGTTGAGTTGACAGGTAGTGTGGCAGGAAGGACTTTCTTCTTTATTCTGAAGCACATGGGACCATGGATGGAATTTTTTCATGGAGAGTAGTATGATCATATTAGAATTTTATAAATATACTTTTTAGAGTAATGTAAAAAATTAATAGGAGTGGAATGCCAGAGACACAAGTACAAATTATGCTTTCTTAAGTGTATCATACTGACAAAGTTAAGGTATTGTGTCCTACATAGTTTTAAACTGCCCTGGGTTATTTTCTTACCAAAGCATTTTACTAATAGTTTTTTTTTGTTATTATTTTTTTTGTACCAGAGATTGAACTGGGGACCTCACACTTGCAATGCAGGTAACAGAACTACTGAGGTAAATCCCTGGCTAATAGTTGTATTACAATAAGTCAAGGCAGGTTGAATACTTTGTACTTCTAGTATTGATTTTGTCTATTAATATATGCCTTTCTAACAAAGTGGAAGTCCCATCCTGCATGAGATCCATTCACATTTATGTGTGGTGAAATAGGAAAGGTAATCAATCTTTATTTCCCTTACTCCTTCATGACTCAGTGTAACAATAGTCCCTCTTTCAAATACAGAAAACAGTACATTAACTGATTAAAAAGAAAAAGAAGAAACATGAGCCAAACATGAGAGATACGAGCAAGTAAACAGGATTCATTCTTTGTGGTGGAGGGAAAAGCATTGGTTTGCATCTGATGCAAAAAAGTTTACCAAAGTGACCAGGAACTTCACCTATTGAAGAATGAATCATGCACCTCAACAGGCCTTTCATAGAACAACTTGGATTGTGGAAATGTATTTTAATAGTGTAACAGGGAAACATAACTCCTCACCTACTGGATGTCGGATGTACTCAATCTGTGGTACCACAACATCAAGCAATGAAGTTCCAAACCAAAGAAGAGTTTAGGAGAGTTTTACTGAATATAAAAAATAATAGCTCTTGGATTTCTAGGAAGGTATTTTGACTGGTTGACCACTGAGGCTCTTTGTTACTGGTATTTTATCACAAGCAAAAATCACAACTAGTGTACAACATGGGTCCAACTACATTCAACCTGTAGGATAACAAGGATAGTCACTTAGCTAACATTGATCCAACAGGAAAGTGAGGCAGGTAGCAAGGGTATATGGTGAGCATCACTCATCATTAACTTCAGCTTAGCTATAACTTCTTTTTTAAATCTTTATTAAATGTATTGGTATATTTTAGCTACATTCATCACTGGGATCTTTTACCTTTACATGATTTATCTTGATTCTTATTTTTCCTCATTCCCCAGCCCTCCCTTCAGACCCTCACCCTTCCCTGTTTACAAAGACATTGTTTCCACGTTTTTCCTTCTCACATGTTTTCTTTTTCCTTTTTACCTTTCCCTACCCCTGCCACTTCCTTTATTCTTTTGAACCTTTTATTCCTATTACACAATATCAATTACACATCTTGATCCTTATTTACACTTTTACTTTTTCACACCAGACTATTTGGTATTTACACATGTGTGACTATTTGGTATTTACACAGACTATTCAGTGTTTACGCATGTGTGACTTATTAATTTCACTAAAGAGTATGGCTTCAATGTGCATCCACTTAGCTATAAATCTCTCTAGTTTCTCATTCTTTATGGCTGAGTAGTACTCCATCTTATTTTTTAAAAAATCCTCTTTATCCAGTCTCCAGTTGATGGGCAGTTGGGCTGTTTCCAAATTTTAGCTATTAGAAATTGTGCTGCTATAAACATGGGTTAGCATATATAACTTCTAATCATAGAAAGACGAAAAATATTTCTGGAAGAAAATGAGAGTACGGATCTCGATATTCTGATCACCCACCTTTGTATGTAATATCTTCTGGGCTCACTGGACCAGCTGGCACTAAGTACAGTATAATCTCGAGATGCTGTTTATTTTTATGGAGGCTTGCAGGCCTGCTACCACATGTCCATCTTGAAGCCTCGCTCTCTTCTGATTCCCTCTTAGCCACACTTGCCCTGAATCCCTCAAGGGCCCAGTCTTCCTGAGTGCCTACTAATTTCTATCTAACTTTGCTTTCTATACTGTCTATAAATACAGACAGACGTTCTCTATTTGGACTAAAGTATAATCTCATGCTATGAGAAGACTCTTGATGCAAATTTTATTTTTAATAATAAAATAGATTTGTTTAGGTCAATGATTTTGTAACAAGTGAATTTGGTAGACTACTCAAAGAAGCGTACAGATAACTTATTTCCAGCTTTATTTCACAAAATGATTTATTACAAAAACAACTCTTATAATTGGCAAAAAGACAGTACCTGTACAAATATTTACATTTTAATGATAAACACCTTAAATTGAGTCTATCATCCATTTGGCAGCATTTCCTCTGGGCTTATTTTCAACTTAATAATAAAATGATATTGATCTTACAGGGGAAAAAAGCAAATGAGCTAACGCCTTAGATGAAGTTCACTGAAAACAGTTCTTTGGTAGAAGGGACTGACTGAGGGAGTACTTTTAGCAGAGACAAGGAGGAAGCAGTGAAGGTTAGAGGAAGAAAGTTAAACCAGGATATTCTGTTGGCAAAGGATAAACTTCAGCCTGACTCCAATGGCAACCTCTGGAACACACAGTAAACCAAATAATTTTTACCATCTAAGGAAAAGTAGCCAGATTCTTTCCTCATCTGGTGGGGGGGTGGTGGTGAAGTTCTCTGGAAAGACAAACAGACCTATCCAAGGCATCCTGACAGGTTTCCCATGGAAGATGGAGGATCTCTTCCTGGAAACAGTTCACCTGCAGCCTGGAGGAGAACATCATCCAGGTGGAGAGGGCAGGAAAGAAGGGCAGCAATAAAATCCCCTACAAATGAAAGGGGGATTTGTGAATTTATAAAGTTGTATATACTCACTATATACTAATCTTCCATCTGACATCACTTACTTATATATATGCTGTGGCATTTAAAAATGAGTCACATGTTCAAACAGTAGCCCAGAATCCATGAAAATACCCTATTATTAAATGATTTATAGATGCAAAATACCATTTTCATTGTTATTGTTTTTCAATTTCAAGGTGAAAAATACAGTTATAATTTAGACAAGGATGCTTATTTTCAAAATGTGATAGTACAGTTTCCAATCCTTAAAATACAGGCATTTCAGTGGAATCACTGAGACAGCCATTGTCCCCACGTAATAGTATGGGGAAAAGTAGTGCTCTAGTAGCTAAAGAGTGTATTATATTTCAAGTGAAACATACGAGGGAAAACCATAAACTACAAAACATAGTTTGTAGACGAAGCATATGTCTCATGCATTCAGCTTTGACAGTGACAACATCCAGACATAGCTGGATTCTTAATAAAAAAAAATTATCAGATACAAAGATATATCATTGTCCATGGTCATTAAAAACATGTTCTAAATGCTATATCCTTCCATTGGCACCATTATTTTCTGGCAATATCCTTATATACACTTCTAAGAATGTAATTGTTTCATTCTAAGTTTTTTTTTAAGAGTAAAAAACAAATGAATAAAACCCACAAAGACTCATGCAGAATAAATCACAAAAATAGGTAAAATGCTGCCATTTTATAGGACTTTTGGGAGAACTAAATCAGAATCTTTTTCTCAAAGGGATAACTTCTTGATTCAAATAGAAGTTGAAGAGCTCTGTCTCTTTCTTTCTTTTTCTTTGTAGTTTGAGATTTTCAATTCAAACTATGTGGCCTTGTATTTCCAACATAAAATATTGAAGGAAAAAATGAAAAATAATGAATCTATACATGAATATAAATATTCTCTTCAATATGAATATATTAAACATATATATTGATATGTACATGCAAATACACTGATTACATGCATGCATGTGTGTATATGTCCATTCATGTGGTAAATAATAATGTAAAATTCTCATGAAGGTATGTGTGCTTATATGTATATATTCACATTCAAATTTCACACGAAAAGCAATTTACACAAATATTATTTTTAATTACATAAAAATGGGTGAATTATCTTCCTTCATTAGACACAATAGATTTTACACTTTTTATCCATTTAAATTCCCCTAATATTTTCTGTTTGTTTTTATATAATAAGAGAAAAAATCAAATACATCCATACACCAATAAAAAGTATATCAATTTTAAAATTCTGAAATCCCTTATTTATGCTCCCTGTTTAATAATTTGAATTTCCTTTTAGCATATGTGGGAGAGATAGAAAGCATGGCTATTGTCTCAGAAAGCCTGGGTGGGATATACATGAATAACATACTTAGGAAAAGGAGAGGAGAGTGGACCCTTAGTCTATGCCCATGGACTACAGAAAAAGGACAGGAAAAGCTACTCCTGAGAACTAGCAGGTTTATGAAATTAAGGGTAAGGGTTTTCAAGTAGACAAAGAGAAGACAAACCTTGGCCTTTCACTTTCCTCACTAAGATATAATACCAGGAATCTCTAAGTTATGATTAAAGGTTTGTAGGAAAAGCTGAAGGCAGACAAGTTGTCATCATATTTTCTTGAGAAGGTGTGGGAAAACAGATTTACACAATTAATCTTACGTGCTACTCAGAATGAGAGTACAATGAACTTTGGGACATGGTGAGGAGGAAGCAAAGCCTAAGTGTGACCTAATTCCCTTGTAAGATCCAGTTCTCATACATTCTGCTAAGGGATGTGTCAAATCTAAGTCCCCTCTTAGGCAAATGTCCCTAGGATTTCCACTGGAGCAAAAGAGAAATTACTTTGTATCTGAATGTGGCAGCATATATAACTTGGATCAGACATCAGAAGAATAGTACAGTGCTGGCACCTGCCAAGGTGGGGTATTATAAACCCTCCGTAAAAACATCACAGATTGCAACACCTGCTCAATTTTCTGCAGAATGCAAAGAATTATTTCTTCCCAACTTCTTCTTTGGAAACACTAGCCAGTATACATGTCCAGAAACATGACTATGCAAACAACTATGTATAGATAAAATGTTGGAAAATATCTAGAGTTGGAATGTTAATTTGAAATACTAAAGTGTCACAAATAGACTGAATTCTATAAAGTAATGGGAAAAATCATTTGGACATTTCCAGTTAATCAAATTGGATTATGCTGCACTTATACTGTGAGTGTGTGTGTGTGTGTGTGTGTGTGTGTGTGCCCACACCCCCCAAGGGCAAGTGACTGTGAATGTGTTTACTACAGCACCTTCTTATAGTATGAGGGAGGGGGGGATCATGAAAAAGAGAAATTAAGGATAGCAATCATATGAGGTTTAAACTAAATTTTATTTGTTCATTTGAATACATCATGGGGAAATTTGAAACTTCACTGCAGTTAGCATTTAGAAATTCCAATTAGGAAGACAATTCTCATTAAAAATTAAGAAATGTGAATATGAGACTCTAGAATCGCTAGTGCTTATTTCCTGTTGTGTTTCTGGCTACTATACCCCGTATTTAATAAAATTCCCAGCTACATTTTTTATTTTATAAAGAATATGGTCTTATAATAATGAAAGAATAAATGTATTTGGCTCCAGACAGTGAACGCTGCAAAGTCCAAGAGCACAGCTTCTGCCTCTGCTCTGCTCATTATCTGATGAGGGCCTGCTTGCTGCCCCCTAATGGGATGAGGGCCTCATATATTGGGGCAGGGCAAGCATGAACTGCTAAGTTTTAGTAGCACCAAAGGCAAGTCACTGAAAACAGATTATGCTTACTCTTATCCTGATAAGCTAGGTATGATAATCTCAAAAAAGAAATTGCATACAATAATTTAAACTTGCTGGGTGTGGTGGCACATGCCTGTAAACCCAGCACTCGGGAGGCTGAGACAGGAGGATCGCTGTGAGTTCAAGACCAGCCTGAGCTACATAGTGAGTTCCAGGTCAGTCTCAACTACATAGACCCTGGCTCAAAAAACAAAACAAAAAATAAATAAATAAAAAATTTAAAAAATAATAATTTAAACTTAATTTTAAACATCTCCTAAATGATGAACATCATATGGTATGTTCATTCTCTAAAGAGTGGCATTTCATTAATTCATAAATACTGCAAAGGGATTCAGCACATCATGATACTGATAAAGACATCGATGCTCTGAGAGACTAGATGACTCGTCTGCATTTGTGTAGTCAGAGAAAGAATTTAGGTCTGATTGCAGAAACCCTTGTTTTACTAGGCTGCTTTGATAATGGCACACTTTCTTTCAATAATAGGAAAAGTATTTGAGAATTTTGATATTAAAAAATTAAAAAGTATAAAACTAAAAATGATAAATCAGAGAATGCTATAAAAATCATATTATAAAGGCTAAAAATGAATTACAAAACTTTTTCATGGAAATATTTTGAAAACATGTATATTTTTACATTAATGATGTAAAATGTGGAGAGTAGAAGGGCAACATTTTCATATGTGATTGAAGTTACTATCAGCTTAGACTATTATAATTTCTTTTTTTTACTTCTTAACTAATTTTCAATTTCATTGTTATATGTTCGCAGTACATAATGAATACATTTCTTGTGGGGATTTGGTACACGTACATAACACATCTTAATTACTTTTTCATGTCTTTCACCTTCTCTCCCTCCCTCCCTCCTTTATTTTTTCCTATTCATATCTTGGTTTTCTCATATCAAAGAAACCATTCAATATTTAATTATATGTTCCTGATTTATTACACATAATATTATGGTTTCAAGGTGCATCAAACATTTAAATATGATTTTTAAATTGTCCATCCATACAAATATCACATGCTTCATTTAAATCTTCGTCATCTTTGTTTACTTTTAGATATAATAAAAGATTATGATTATGTCTTAGGTTATATCTACATATATATCAACATTTAGGCATTGTTAGTTACTTTAAATATGAATGAATTAAATTCTGCAGTCATATAACATAGATATAAAAGATAGAATAAACACAGTCCCCTTATACACTACTTATAAGATGAACTTCAATTTAAGACCAAAGGTGAAAGAACGTGAAAAAGTATTTGTGCCAACAGTAATAAGAGAAGGGCAGAAGTGGGTATGATGAGTCAGACAAAATAGCTTGTAGGTCAAAGCGAGACTGGGAAGGATGTTATAAAATAATGGAAGTGTCAATTTACCTAGAAGGTAAATAAATTATATATATATATATATAAAATCTAACTAGTGAGCACTTGAATATATATTACAAATTGAAGTTAGAGAGACAAAGCAATACATTACTATTACAGCATCTCACTTTCATCAATGAACAAAACATCCAGACATAACAATCAGTAAGTCAAGAGTGAATTTGCAAACATTATAGACCAAACAAACATAACAAACATTTATGAGGCATCCATTCAACAGGAGCAGAATTTACTTCATTTTCATAATATTCTGCTGGAAAAATTATATGTTAGATCCCAAAACAACTCAAGAAAATTTTTAAAAATTGAAATCATACCAATGATTTTTAAGCACAATGGAATGAAACTAGAAATGCCAGAAAAGTTTACAAATTCAAAAATATGTTTAAACTAAGCAATAAAGTTCTAAACAATCAATTTATTGGACAATGAAGAAAATAAATTGATAAAAAAATTTCACCTAAGTAACAAGGCTGCAGGATTAAATGTGATTGACTGCATATATCAGTAAAAGTGCTTCCATGGAATAAGTGTGCTTGAAGCAAGGGAGAGTATCTTGAGGGAGATCAATCACGATGAGTCATTTACAACATTTCTTTAAAATTGAATATTTCTATCAGTGAGTCTGTTATTCATGTGTAAGAAAGCTATTGATCGTTGAGTGTTGAATTCATATCCAGCTACTTTACTGAATTTGATTATTAAGTCTAGAAATCTTTTGGTGGAGTTCTCCGGTTCTTCTGTAAGAGTATCATTTCATCTGAAAATAGACAGCTTAACTTCTTCCTTTCCTATCTTTATTCCTGTTTTTTCTTTCTCTTGTCTAATTGCTGTGGTTAATGTTTCCTGAACTGTATTGAACGGGAGTGGTGATAGTGGACATCCTTGTCTTGTTCCTTATTTTATCATGAAAGTTTTCAATGTTTTACCATTTATTATTATGTTGGCTGTTGGGTTTTTATAGATGGCTTTTATCAGGTTGAGATAGAAACTGTCTATTCCAACTTTCTGTAGTTTTTTTGGATTTTTGTCAAATGCTTTTTCTGCATCAATTTAGATGATCGCATGGTTTTTGTCCTTGCCTCTGTTAATATAGTGCATTACATTTATTGACTTACATGTGGTGAACCATCCTTGAATCCATAGATGAATCCCACTTGGTCAGGGTGTATGATCTTCTGCATTCCCTTTGTGAGTATTTTATTGAATATTTTTGCATCCATGTTTATTGGAGATTGGCCTGTAGTTCTCTTTTTTGGTTGTCTTTTTCAGCTTTTAGAATCAAAGCAATGATTTTTTTCTAGGAATGAATTTGGAAGTATTGTTTCCCTTTTAATTTCATTAAAGAATTTGAGGATTAGTGGCATTAACTCTTCTCTAAATTTCTTGTA
This sequence comes from Fukomys damarensis, assembly GCF_012274545.1. Classification (NCBI taxonomy): domain Eukaryota; kingdom Metazoa; phylum Chordata; class Mammalia; order Rodentia; family Bathyergidae; genus Fukomys; species Fukomys damarensis. Next base: position 78,166,319 of record NW_022900926.1, read on the forward strand.
GAATTCAACAGTGAAGCTATCAGGACCTAGGCTTTTCTTTGTTGCTAAGTTTTCAATTACAGTTACAATTTCACTGATTGATATTGCATTGTTTAGAATCTTTATATCTTCTTGGTTAAACTTAGATATTTCATATGTAACTAGGAATCTGTCTGTTTCTTCTGTGTTTTCCAATTTATGAAAATATAGGTTTTCAAAGTAGGTATTGATGATCCTCTGAATTTATACTGGATCTGTTGTAATTTCACCTTTTTTATACCTAAATGCATGTATTTGAGCCTTTTCTTTTCTTTTTTCTTTTTGATAAGGTTGGCTAAGGGTTTGTTCATTTTATTTATTTTTTCAAAGAACCAACTCTTCAATTCAGTGATTTTGTTGTTGTTGTTGCTTTTTTTTTCTTTTCTTTTCTTTTGGTACTGGGGATCGAACTCGGGTCCTTGCACTTGCAAGGCAGGCCACTGAACTGCTGAGCTAAATCCCCAGCCCTCAGTGATTTTTTTGTGTTATTCTCTTAGTCTCCATAGTACAACAAGCCAAATACCCATTAAGTGGTGACTGGATAAATAAGCTGTGGCCCTTTTTTATAACATGGAGTACTACTTAGCCATTAAGAATGATAAACTAGAGACATTTATAGCTCTATGGAAGCATATTGAGGCCACACTCTTAAATGAAATAAATAGGACACACGTGTACATACCAAATTGTCTCTCTGGTGTGAAAAACTGAAAGTGTAAAGGAGGACCAAAATGTAAAATAGATAATGTGAAATCAGAAGCAAAGGTTCAAAGGGGAAGGGGAAGTAGGGGGCATAGAGAAAAGGAAAGAAGGGAAAGAAGAATGAGAAAAGAAGGGGAAAATGAAGAAAAGCTGTTGTAAATTAGGGAGGGGTGGTGGGGTGGAAGGGAAGGAAGAGGAATGGGAAAAACGAAGAGCTAAGAAAAATCATGTATAGGAACAAATTCCCACGATGACTGAGATCATACCATATACCTAAAATGTACCAATAATATTAATTTGAAAATTGAATATTTGCATATATTTTGATGCACTTCTTTTTGGTACCAGGGATTGAACTTGGGTCTTTGTTCTTGCGAGGCAGGAGGCAGAACTACTGAGCTAAATCCCTGGCCTTTGATGCACTTCTTACAGTATATACACTAGCAGAACCAATGATGGTTAAATAAATAAATTGCATCTGAGCAAAGTTTATCCAAACAGACACTTTACTTGCCAGGAAAGTTGTAATGCACACTGCATACAATGGGATGGGAGTTTATGAAGAATGAGTTATGGGGACAGCCATCGAAAAATCCTGGAATCAAAAGTGAGGTCTGGAATCCAGAAGATTATATGACTTGAAACTGATGACTATCAAACACTAAAGAGAGCTCTTTGATTTTTTCAGATGTGTAGAAAAATGGCAAAAAAGACTACAGGAATTTTATAGAATTTGGTTCCAGAGTCACTGGTAAATTATGACATAAAAAAATCTACTAAGATCTTATACATCTCTCTTTGTGAAGTCACAGTAATGTACAAAATGAGTGAATTTTTTTCAATTTCTCTATCTTCGTTGTGTTAATGATAATATGCTACCATAATTCCATACTTCCCCAATATATCACAATTGGGTGAAACTCAGAAAATCATATGTGAAACCTCATGTACTATAACTTTCAACTGTATGTGAATTAAAACTATAAATAAAATAATTTATAATTAATCATAATTTGTAAATGGAAATTTTGTTTTTCAAAATGTAAGAAATAAATATGTAAATAGTTTATAAAATAAATGGCTTATAAGTATATACTAAATTCAATGCATGATATATGACTAGAATTTTTAAAAATCTCTTTACACAATGATCTAAAAGCAGGAACCAAAACGCTTCATCACATGTCTTGCCCCTGCTACCGCTACCACCTTTCAAGTTCTTCCTATTGCACCCAATGGTAGAACACCTTTCTCTGCGATAATTAGTGCTTCAAGTCAATGCTTGTCAATTGCTACGTTTTCTCACTCTGACATGCAACCAGAAGCTCATAGAGGAGCAGAGTTCTAGCCAGCACAGCACTGCTCCATGCTCCCAACACTACTCAGGTTATTATCTCAGTAGCACATAATCACATCTTCCCAAGGAGAATGTTTTGCACATTAAACACTTTCATTCCTATGGGTCATATTCTCAAAACTGACATGACTAATTCAGATACATCTTTCCTTCGCTATTATCAAAATGGATTGCAATTTAACAATTTGAGCAAAAGTGCTAATGGCCTTATTACTTCCATTTACATGCTCACAGTTATATCTGCTATTAAATAGTATTCTATTTCCTTAGACACTACTTATTTTGGAAAAAATATCTGAGGAAATTTTCATAAAATGAGCTGGGATATCAGCTTTAAGGCAATAGAGTGATTAAGTGTTTACTTTTCTCTGGTGAAATAAATAAGTAAATATCCTGTGCATCAAGAGAAAGCACAAGTAAGGAAAGACGCTGTAACAGAACTGATACTTAGAAAAGATTCAAGGAGTAGCTTTCTGAATATAGATGGTACATCAGATCACCATAATGATCAGTTAAACCAATATTTGAAGATATAAGAGAGAAAAACAAAGGAGGAAGTGAGTCATCCTAATAGTGATCTATAGAAAGTACCTATGTTCATAGCAATGAAATTATTTATTTGGAGTGATCAGTTTCTCCAGGCCTCTTTCTTTTCCCCGTTCATTTTAAATTGCAGCTTTAAAAAATGTGTCCCTCCCCATTTACAGTGTGCTTCCCATTTGTGGAGAGGCAGATTAGAGTTGCACAATAAACAAAGAAAGAACTTACGACTATCACATTAATGATATAGACCTTTGTTTAATAATTTAGAAGAGAAAGAATTTTAAAAATGAGCATATTTAACTGAAATTTTAGCTAATCAAAATGAAGATTGCAGTCTAATAGATTTCTAGAGGGAATGCAGAACCCGTTACTTCATCACCGAGGTTATGTGCAAAAAATATAATAAAAACAGCAAATATTACCCAAAGATTTGAAAAACAAAAGCATTCTTTTCAAGATAGAAATCAATACCATGACAAACTGAGTGCATTTTAGATATAAAAATCATATAATTTTCCAGAGAATTGTTAAATAATGTAATCTAACACTATAGTGTAGAAATAAACTAAAGAGGAATCTTGGGAAAATAGAACTATTGTCCCAGAACACACATACTTACATACGCACATACATCTATATATACTTTAATATTATATATTACACGTGAATGTCTATATATGTATGTAAATAATTCTATGCTGACAGATGCACAACAGACCCTGAAAATAATTACATCAGAGAAAGCAGAAGAATAAAAAATACCTTTAAGAAAAAAATTTGAAAAATTATTGAGCACTCTGCTTTTGGTATGGTCCTATTTATACATTGCTTGTGTATCAATAATAAATGGAAAAGAAAACTGTAAAAAATGGAGGATATGATCAAATTAACATGAAAAATACCGAAAATCCTGTGTAATTATGAAATAATCATAACCATTAAAAAAGAAATATATATAGATAGATAGTTAACCTTAGAATATTCATCATGATTGATTCAGAGTTGATTGCTTAATACATGGATTATTAGATACATTCATGTCACTTTTCTGACTTTCGTGTTTGTTAGATTATCATAATAATACTATGCATATATGATAAAAATCAATAGAAAAGCTGGTTATGTGATGATGAATATTCTATTGTCAAAATTACTATTGTCACCAAACTACTGCACCGAGGAGATGATGAAAGTATTCTATATGATACTGAGTATATTACTTAAATTTATGCAATTAAACTTCTTTTTAAAAATTATATCTATTTTCCCATCTAGGTTTTTCTAAACTTCATCTTTCTTTTCCAGGCTACTGATTTCATCTGTATATTAACTCACTGACAATAATTTCATTAAGGTCGTGTATAAAATATTGGGAAAGGTAGCAGGAGATGAGTTTCTGCTGCTAGAGAGTGGGATTGGGGTACAAACAGGAGCAGGATGATGAGTTTTAAATTTTTAATCATTTTAAATTTTAATTGCTTAAATGTTTAAACTCTTTAGTGCGTTAGTTCTGCTATTTCCCATGTCTGGCTTCACACCCCTTGCTATGTTGTATAACCCTAAGTATTGACTAATCTAGAACCTGTGGTTTTATCCAAGGGAGAGTGAAGATCAGGTCTTAGCCAACGTAGAGCTAAGATCAGCTCTCAGCTTCACAAGTAATAAACTATCATTCATTATTCTCTATTCCTTGTCCTTTGTATGTTATTCTTTCATTCCCTGCTGTATTCTCATCAAACATTTAGACATCCCAGATAATTAATTCAGTGGACCATCACACAACAAGCCCCAAGGAGGCAGAGGTAGAGAGAGATTAGGAAACATCATTTCCATTGAGAGTGTTTCTCCACGCCCAGTTCCTTAAGCATCTCCCAGTAGACTCCACCTCTTAAAGACACAACACCTCACCTCACTGCCACCCTGGGGGCCAAGCCTTCACATATGGACCAGTACGGGGCACTCAAATTTACACGCAAACCATAGCAGCACAAATTTATATATTTTTTTATTTTAAAGTACCATTCTCTAGAATATCTAAAGTGATTTGCTTATGAAAGTTCATATACTCACCAAACTTGGGAAAAATCTTTTTGTTTTTTTCTTTTGGTACTGGGCATCAAACTCTGGACCTTGCACTTGTGAGGCAGGTGGTAGCGTCACTGAGCTAAATTCCCAGCCCCTGTGAAAGATTTTTGTAATCAAATGTTACCTTGTAGACCACACATTCTGCTATGCATTTGCAAAGTAAGCGAAGGTCATGTTTACTAGGCTAGCTCTCATAGTTTCAAAAATTTGGGAATATATAGAGAGAAGTCATTTGATATAATTTGTAGAACTATTAAGCATAAATCTCATATTTTTAATGAAACTAGATTTTAAGCAAAGCACCTATTTTTTGTTTTAATCTACATAGTTGAGAGATTCTATCTATTGAGGTTCCTTGTCTCTCATTTATATGTCAGTGAAGCAACCCATATGGAAACACACTTAAATACAAGAAAATCTCCTATAAGTTGGAAAACTAATTGATTTATTTTATATGGAAAAAACATTCAAAATTAATTCAAAGTAACTTAAAAAACAAGAACTATAAGGATATGCAATAGAGTCTGCAGTATGTCAGTGGTTACCAAGTTCATTCATATGGAGAAAAAGCAGTTTTGAAAATGAAAATAGAAGTACTATTTTGTAAGAAAAATGTTAATTTGGAAATTATATTTTAAGATACACCACTGTTTAGTGTCAAAACCCTTGTTTTCAAGTGGTCTAGGAATTTCAGACAACACATTATACTGTCAAAAAGTAATACTCCTAAATTTAAATCACATCTGGAAATCATTTTGACATTACAAAACCATGATTGTTTTATTCTATGATTAATTTAAATTAAGGATATTTGAGGGAATTTAGATATTATGGAATTCCTCTGGCCCCTATTAGACCCCAATAGGCAATTATTAATGTTAAGAAATTTTCTGAGCACATGAATAATTTGAAATCAATAATTATATATAGGCCAACCAATAAAAATAATCAATAATTATATAGGCAAATAGATGAATTTTTCTTTGTTTTCCTTTTGCATTTCTGGAGAAATAGGTATTAACTTTATTTATATAGTACTAGTTTCACTGTTTCCAATTCTGACATGTGTGAGAAATTTCTGAGCTAGCTCTTGATATAAGAAATCTAAAAATGTTGATTTCATAAAAGTAGAGGATGAAATCATGATCAACAAAAGCTAGTAATGGGGAGGTGATGGGTTGGGAGAAATGTATAAAAAAATACATGGTCTTAGTTAGATAGGAAAAATAAGCTGCAGAGATCTGTTGTCCAACATCAAAATTATATTTAACAAGAGAATATATTCTTGAAAATTGCTAAAATTGACTAAAAATGTAATAATTATGTGAGACAATGTATATGTCTAGTATATACATATATATTTATATTTATATATTTCCAAACAAATTTAAACATGTCAAATATATACAATTTTCCTGTCAAGCTAAAATTGTAATTTTTTAGGAGACACATGTTTAAATATAATATTGTATACTAGATAGGATATTAGGAACTTTTTTAGAAACACAGATTTAAATCAGTCAGTAACAATGAGTGACTGGAAATTTTTCATGAATTATCTGCAGAGGACCAGCTTCTGCATTTCAAAATATTATCTTTTACAGAGATATCACACACGTCTTACCAGAATGACACTTAAAGCACACAATTTCATTTTTCCATTATCTGATGCTTTTCTTCATCTGAAATCTGGCTCTAAATCTGTCTCTTCAATTTTCTTGTTTCTTTATACCCTATCTTCTTCTCTAGCTAACCGGTCACCTAATTTCATGATTTCATGTTTTCTATACCTGTCTGCTAACTTGGGAAGTCCTTTCTGTTCTCTGAATTTATTTGAATCTAACTCATTTTCAAGACCCAAGGCTAGCTTTTCCTATGGCCAGGAAAGATTAAGAAAATAAAGGGAATGTTCAAGATTGGTAATATAGGACCAGGAATTTAGCTCAGTGTTTCTTCCACCTGCCTTGCAAGCACAAGGACCTGAGTTGGATCCCCAGTACCAAAAAACAGAATACTTCACAAGATTGCTATTATATATCTCTGCCCAGAACTTGGCAAGGGTGTTATGGAATGAAATTTTCATGACTTGGGGATACTCCTCAAAGATAAATAATGCTCAATTTTAATTTAAGTATCAACTAGCTTATGTGACCATATAAATATACTGCTCAGATATCTTGTTATAGGAAGCACAGATACCCTGATAAGGAATGAAAAAAATGCACACTAAAAGAGCCATAAGAATGGACTGCACTTAATGAGAGAAGCCATGAGAGTATCTTGGGATTGCATTTTATGAGTGGTACCTTAGAGAAGAAGAGATTAGAATTAAGTATTAATATAATATAATATAATATATATGAGAACCAGTCACTACACCACTCTCATTATATCCTGATGTAAAACAGATAAGTTAAGTAGAACTCTCAAAAACATTAGCATAAGAAAAGACTTTATGAAGAAATTCTGAGTAGCATGGGAACTAGCACAAAGAATCAGCCATTGGGATCTCGTCTTTTAAAAAAGCTTCTGAACAGCCAGAGAAATCACAAGCGGAGCCAAGAGACAATCCACATTGTGGGAAACATTTTTTACCAGCTGTTCCTCAGACAAAGGTCTACTATCTAGAATATACAAAAAAATTTTAAAAATCAGATTCCCCATATAAAAACCCATTTTAAAAATGGGCATCTGAAATGAACAGACATTTCTTAGACAAAGAAGTAAAAGCAGCAAATAAACATATGAGAAAATGTTCAATATCACTGATCATTTGAGAGATGCAGATGAAAACAACACTGAAATTTCACCTCACCCCAGAAAGAGTGGCTGCTATCAAGAAATCAACCAATGACAAATGCAGGTGGAGTTGTAGGACAAAAAGAACCATTCTTCATTGTTGGTGGGAGGGCAGGCTGCTGCAACCACTGTGGAGATCAATATGGACAGTCCTCAAACAACTAGGATTAGAAGTCCCATTTGACCCAGCTATTCTTCAGTTGGTTATCTTTCAAAAAGAATTAAAAGAATCATACTAGAAGCTCACCTATGTTTATGCCAGCACAGTTTGTAAAAGGAAAAACTTGGAAACAGCCCAATTGCTTATCAGTTGGAGACTGGATAAAGAAGATGTAGGTTTTTTTTTTAGACAATGGAGTACTACTCAGCCATAAAGGATAAGATACTTTCTACAACTGAAAATTTCTAAAGCAAAATGGAAAGGTAGAGAACAAGGATGTTTCTAATATTCATAACTGAAGGAAGGGATGAAGGAGCAGAAGGTTGAGGTCAGTAAACTCAACCAAATATCATGCATAACTTTCTCATTGCCCAAATTTGAATTCTTTTAAAATATATAACATTTATTATAGTGGCTAGGCACACAAGATAAACAGAATAGGAATAAAAGTATTGAATTCTTCAGTCATTCTCTCAAAGGGACCTATAACTATTTTTTATTAATTTTATTGGTAATCATTGGAAATTTGCACCTTTACGTAAGGACCTCTAACTACTGGATGACTCTATACCATAAAGAAAGTAAATATCCAGAGATTTTGAGGACTCTTGGCCCTCATCTGATATCAGGAAACCCGATCCACCATCATAATCTACTTACCAGAAGGAGAGCTTACATAGATCACATAATATATAGATTGTTATTAATGGCTCACTTGTTTCATGGATTCACTTTGCAGTCATTTTCCCACTTTGTGGGCATAAAATAGGGATGGATGTGACCTCACTTGCAAGTTTCACCGCATTGTTTCTTTGATGTTTATTTGTAAGTTGTTACATTACAGAATATCAAAGGGAAACTTTTGAGACAATGAAAATCAAACTACATTCAGAAAGGGGGTGGCAGAAACTAGCGCTGCCATCAAACACTTACATAAAATATGCAAGAGCAGTGGTCCCAATCGTATCACTGTTTATCTTGCCATTCTATCCTCTAGAAACAAAATGAATCATGGAGAATCATTGTGATCTACGATGAGCTCAAATAGCAGCTATAATCGCAGCCACTGTGCAAATAATAACATCATTGTTAGAGAAGATTACTAAGCACACATTATGCATAGGTACATTGTATACAGCCAATAGTTTGATGGAAGCATTATTTTCTATTTCACATAAAAGGGTAATTAGAAACATTTCCCATTCACATAGAGTAGAAAAGAGTAGCTATTTATTGTTTGCCTGAGGACTATCTGATATCGTAATATAGTCTGAAAAAATGTGCACCACCTGGCTATTTTGTGGAATATCCCACAGATTATTACATTGATGACATTATGCTGCTCTAATTGGCCATGAAAAAGGTGGTGGTTATCTCACTGGAGACTCTTATGACATATCATCTCAAAGGCAAATAACAAATCTACAAAGTTTCATGTTCATGCCAGTCCAGTGCAGTTTTAGGGTTCAATACTTAGAAAAATGATAATATTTTCTTATTGTGAGAAATGTGATATGTCCTTTAACAAAAAAGATGGCACTACAGAATAGCATATTAAACTCATAAAATACTGGACATAATGGCAGATATAAGAATACTATCTAGAACTAATAGTATTGAATCCAAATTAATAATATTTATTATTGTGAGCTAAAAATATTGAAATTATTCATAACAGAGATCAACACTAAGCCCCAGACGGCATTTAAACTTTATGCTGCATTATTAACTACATTACAGATAGGAAAAGCAATAAAATTGATTTAGACATTGGGGTAGTCATTTTCTTATCACTGCGATACAGCATCTGACACCCACAACTTAAAGCAGAGATTTATTTGGCTTACATTTTTCAGAGGGTTCAATCCATAGTTGGCCGGCTGCAAGGCGGATATAGAATGGTAAAAGGATGTACAGCAGGAGTGCTGCTCAACCCACGGCAGCCAAGAAAGAGAGAGGAGACAGGAACCAAAATACAGCCTTCTAGGTCACACCCACAAGGATGGAATAATCCACATCTTTCCAGAAACCCCAGCCCTTAGCGCTTTCAGCTATGAATACATCAGTGGATCATAATGACACAATCACCTTCCAAAAGCCACAGCTCTGAACAGAGGAGAATTATGGAGGATATTATGAATCTAAAGCTTAACGAGCATCAACAAAATCTATATTGCTACCTTACAGTTTTATGTATCTGATGATTGGGAGAATTTTCCACAAATACACTTTCCATTAATTCTAATTCTACTCCAGGAATATGTATTTCTCGTGTCAAATAACAAATGTCATGTAACACATTCCCCAGTCCTACTGCTATTGGTTTATTATATGGGTTTATTGTACATAGCAAATGACAGAAATATTTTTGGAAATCAGTCCTACAAGGGGATGGCTAATGAAAAATTTGTACGAATATAGAGATGACTGTAACAATATAAATCTCACTAATTTCTTTAAATATCTCTAACCATGCAAATCTTTATCCCCACAGTCTGGACTTATTACAACTATTGCCTTTCTTTTTAACATTAACATAAACACTAATAAACCATAATACGACAAATGTTAATAAGAGTTAAGGAGGTGAATAATCACCAGAATTAATAATATACAGTAAGTGAATTTTGCTAATATTTAACCTGTAAAACTAGGTATCTTGGAATGTAACAAATTATAATTGAAATTGTGTAGCAAATACTTAAATTATTCTAATTGCAGTATTTTGTATGAGGTCAGTTTTGTTCCATTAGTTACAAGAGATTCAGACAAAATGGATGATATTTTGTTTAACATTGTTTTCCTAGTGCTTGGATATATAGCAAGTTCTGTAGTTTGGTAATTTTTTAAATGATATAAATATAAAAAGTAACATCTTGTGACAATATGGTGAATCATATTATAGATAATGAAAAGTAAAAATATGCAATAAATAGGGCATAAACTCAGTAAGAAAAATATAGCAAAAATATTGAGATGTAAAAAGGTAGAACAATCTAGTACTGCACAATTGATATATTATCAATATAAGCATGAATACATATATAAAAAGGCAAATGCCATTTTTCAAGGTATGCCTTTTTGCATGTGCTGCAAAATATTGCTGTGTAGAATGTAGCATTTGTATCTGGAAAAAATACTATCTCAAAATGTGATCATACATATGAAAAAGTGAATAACGTTACCTTTTCCTGTGAAGACTAACTGTACTTAACAAATTTACATCTGTCCTAATTATATTCCTTCTTCCTCTTGTTTATTCCAAGGACTCCATTGTCTTTCTTGAACCTCATATAACATTAGTTCTTTGGGATGCTTCTACTTTAGCATTCATATTTGTATTCATTATTATACATTGCTTTCTAACCTGTTAACAAATGCTTTCACTTTCTACATAGTGCAGCGCAACCAATCTAAAATTTGGAAATAACTGAATTAGAACCGTTGAATTATTTCAAACACAATACGCTAGAAAGAATCACACAGACAAATCAAATCTGCAATAGTTAAGAGGCAAGTAGGTTGGAGACCAAAGTGATATTTGGAAGTTTGACTAGATCTGGTATCTGTATAACAAAAACCAAGAAGATCTGGGATTAGGAGTTTAAATTTGCTCAGTCACCTTAAAAACTGACCCAAGACAGTCAGCTTTAAAGGTGGAAAGATTTGTTTGGGCTTACAGTTTCAGGTTTTGGCCCGAAATCAATTGGCTCCACTGCTTTGAAGCTCGCAGTTCGACCAGACACCACGTCAGAGTGTGAACCTTGCAGTAGGGTGTACATGGTGCCTTAAAGAGGCTCACCACAGGGAGACTTGGAAGAAAGAGAGTGAAGTTGGAGAGGCAAGTATCCTTTTAGCCCCTTCCAGGCACACCCCTAAACTCTAACCTTCTTCTCCCGGCTCTGCCTCCTAAATATTTTGCGACCTCCCAGTAGTGCTACAGCCTAGAGCCAAGCATCCAACACCTGGTCATTTGCAGGACATTCAAGGTAAAAATTATAGCACAGGACATCAGAATTGAGGACTTCAGGAAGCTACTGAAGGAAGACATGACAGTGCGTTTTCTAATAAGGTACATACACATATGGGGACGTGTTTTCTAATCTTGATAAACAAAATTAACAAAGATGGAACAAAAATATATGACAAAGTACAAGCAAATAGTAATATGAAAGGACTAGATAATAAGCAAAAGTGGTATAATATATATGTTTAATATACCTGTAATATTTGATTGCCCCAAAATGAAAAAAATAAAATTTTTATCTACAAGAACATGAATATATATGATAGAGTAATATATTTAATATGAAGCATAATGAGCTACTGCTAAATACAGCACTGTGGATCAGTTAAAAACATTATGCCCAGCAAAAGAAGCAAGAACAATATTACCTACCATAATATGATATTTATTTATTTATAAATTCCCCAAATCTAATGCAGCACGATAGGCAATTCAGAATTTGTTCTGACAGCCAGAGTAGCCAAGAAATTGAATACGAAAAGGCATTGGGGTAATGAATATATTCTGTATTTTTCTTGGGGTGATGATAATATTATATATGTTGATTCCATTACCAAATTATATTCATTTGTCAAAATATGCATTTAAAGTAGAGTATATTAAAAAATAAACAATAGTACATTTAACCATAAGTAAATTACAGCCGAGTGAAGTTGCCTTCATGTTTAAAAACAAGAAGTACGAAATATTTTTCTCCAAATTATCTGTTGCCTTTCACTTGTATATACCAGAAATAAAATATTAAGATGAAAATACTTTTATTTAATATTACTTTTAATAATAAATATGTTTTCATCTTATTAGATGATGTTATGAACTGTGACTAAATAGTGCCATGAAATGTGTGTGTGTGTGTGTGTGTGTGTGTGCATGTTTTGATTTTTACCAGTTTTCAAAATATAGCCAAGGATTTTGAGAAGGAATAAAACTTAGTTTAACTGTGTAATTCTAGCATTTTAAATTATTTTGAGTTAGACTATTAAAATCCAATATGAACTTCAAGGATATTCATCCCCTCACATGCTTTTCAGTCTACTTCAGGAGGAGAACACAAATGCAGCAGTAATGCGATAATCATTGTGATGAAGGAAACGTGCACACTTCTACGGCTGGTAGAGGAGTAAAATGCTTTACACTGATGCAACTGCAGTGATTGGTTTGTTCTGCTCTGAGTTCAGTTTGAAATGGCAATTATTTTGTGAATGTGTGATTTAAATCTTTCACGATATAATACAGTAGAAAGGGAAAGACTGTAGAATTGAAATGTAGACTCACACAACTAGTTATAGAGGAAAAAATTAGTGTCCATGAGGTAACATTTAAACTTTGTGTTGTGACTTCAATGAAAAATGAATTTGAATTTTTAAAATGCATTATAAGAGCATATGAATATATAAATCAACCCACTTATAAATGACTTCCAAACTTACAGTTAAACTGTAATTAAAGAGAATGAATGAGGCCTCATTCAATATGGCTGCTATGCCACACTGAATATAAAATATCCATCTAAGTTTGCTCTATATGTTTTACATTTGTGCTTTCACAATTATATAACATGTTTCAGGTAACACAGTGTAGCTTACATAATCTCAAATTTATTTATTTCCCTAACAAATGATCATCTACAAATAAATATGTAGAGAATATGAATACTTAGGAATACAACATGCACAATTTGATTAAAAGATTCTTTAACATTAATTCACAATGTACATTAATAATAATAATTATTATTATTATATCCAAAATTCAATAAGATAATTTTCATGGGAATCAAACAAATTCTAATAAAATTCTTATTAGGAAAATTTCCCTAGAGTTTTAACAATTCTCTGAGAGCAAGGAAAATGTTATTTAATAAGTCCTAAAACATACTGGAGAATAATCATTTCTATGGATGAAAAAGAAGTGGTTCAGAAAATATCTAAAGAGATATTTATATTATAATGATGTTCTTTTCTTATAATGTAGCAAAATCTGTAATATTTCTCATTTTTACTTTCCTGTTATTTGCCCCACTATAGCATCCAGCTTACCCATGCAAGTAGACAAATCAAATTGATTGATGTCTGCTCTATTTACTCCAATATTTCTTGGATTTTGTATGGCAAGAAACTAAGATAAGTATAAGTGTCACTCTTTAAATGTATGTTATATCCATTTCCTGTATCTAGTCACCTATTCCAACTAATTTTAGCTATAATAATTAATAATGTCTTGTTGAGAAAAGAAGGAATAAATGGCAGCACTGTTTAACCACAAGTGCAGAGAAATTGACTTAATGTGGATACAGGTCTTGCAGAAAGGGAATACCATAAAGACAAATGGGCATTTTTAGAGTTACAGTTAAATTTTATAAGAGCATATGAATATATAAATCAAACCACTTATAAATGACTTCCAAACTTACAGTTAAACTGTAATTAAAGAGAATGAATGAGGCCTCATTCAATATGGCTGCTATGCCACACTGAATATAAAATATCCATCTAAGTTTGCTCTATATGTTTTACATTTGTGCTTTCACAATTATATAACATGTTTCAGGTAACACAGTGTAGCTTACATAATCTCAAATTTATTTATTTTCCTAACAAATGATCATCTACAAATAAATATGTAGAGAATATGAATACTTAGGAATACAACATGCACAATTTGATTAAAAGATTCTTTAACATTAATTCACAATGTACATTAATAATAATAATAATTATTATTATATCCAAAATTCAATAAGATAATTTTCATGGGAATCAAACAAATTCTAATAAAATTCTTATTAGGAAAATTTCCCTAGAGTTTTAACAATTCTCTGAGAGCAAGGAAAATGTTATTTAATAAGTCCTAAAACATACTGGAGAATAATCATTTCTATGGATGAAAAAGAAGTGGTTCAGAAAATATCTAAAGAGATATTTATATTATAATGATGTTCTTTTCTTATAATGTAGCAAAATCTGTAATATTTCTCATTTTTACTTTCCTGTTATTTGCCCCACTATAGCATCCAGCTTACCCATGCAAGTAGACAAATCAAATTGATTGATGTCTGCTCTATTTACTCCAATATTTCTTGGATTTTGTATGGCAAGAAACTAAGATAAGTATAAGTGTCACTCTTTAAATGTATGTTATATCCATTTCCTGTATCTAGTCACCTATTCCAACTAATTTTAGCTATAATAATTAATAATGTCTTGTTGAGAAAAGAAGGAATAAATGGCAGCACTGTTTAACCACAAGTGCAGAGAAATTGACTTAATGTGGATACAGGTCTTGCAGAAAGGGAATACCATAAAGACAAATGGGCATTTTTAGAGTTACAGTTAAATTATGAACAATAGCACCGAAGTTCAAGGGGAGAAGTTATAATAATAATTATTATTATAATAAACAATAATAATAAAATTTATTTAGTCATTTAAATAGTTGTTCTAGGCACTATGATATATGTTTTATATTTATATAAAGTTCTATTTCTTCTTAAAAAATCATAAAGAAAAAAGAAAAGAAAGAACAAGAAAGAAAGAAAAAGTAATATAGTTTTGATTGCCCCACAGATAACAGGTGAAGAAATGGAGATGGAAATGTTTGAATCTTTTATTAACTTGAGGATGTGTAAAGCATCATTATATACACATACTTTTAGAAACACATATTTTTAGAAAACAATTTTTCAAACTTATTTGATTGTTAATTTTATGTATGAGCTTTTAACTCTATATTTTATTGTATTTAGCATTAGATATACAATATTTATCTACATATAATCTTGACACAATTAAGCTTCCAGAAAAAATTATACAAGTTCCAAATAACCCCACTGTACCAGCTTACTGTGGCTCTCATAATGAAATGCTACAGAGTGTGTAGCTCAAACAACAGATACTTATTTTCTCACAGTTTGGAGGTTATAATCTCAATGTGGACAAGCTGGCAGGGTGAGCACTACCTGATGCTTTTCCCCTTGACTTGTTTTAGCCAACTTATACCGCCATCCTTCTTAGTGTATACCTACAGGGTATCTGGGTCCAGTTTCCCTTTTCTCATAAGAATATCAGTCATATTTGATTTGGGCTTTAATTACTTCTTTTAACCTTAGTTACATTTTTAAAGACCCTATTGCCAAATACAGTCATATTCTGAGGTGCTGGAATTCAACACATGAATTCAACACCTTATGGTAGCACATCATAGCTCATAAAACCATTTTACCATGTTTTTTCAAATTGCTGTATAATCATCTCATTTTACATACACCTAAAATTTATTTTATAAAGGCAATAAAGTTTGTATTTAAATAAAAAGTTGCCTTTTAGCTTATCTCCTCTTAAAATATATCTGTAGCTTATTAAAATATATCATAACTAATTTTTAGAGGAAAGAAAGAGTAGTTTACTGTGGTTTATATTTCAAATATAATTCAAAAGCACATATTTTGAACTATTGGCCCCTCATGCAGCAGTGTTCAGAGATGGGGGCTTTGGAAGGTGAGTATATTGAGGGGTCTTGGAATTCATGAATTAATTCATGGATGGATTCCTAGTTTATTGGGTTGCTGGGTGGAGGTGGAAACTTTAGGGGGTGGGGCCTACTTGGAGGAAGTTAGTCACTGGCAGCATGCTAGCCAAGATTGTCTTTTGTCCCTGGCCCCTTTCTTACTCTATTTGTTTCTTGGCCTCCATAACCTGAGTGGCCTCCCCCACCACATGTTTCTACAGCCATCATATTCTGCCTCACCAAAAGGCCCCAAGCAAGGACTGAAACTTCTGAAACCATGAGTCCTTTTCTCCTTCCATTTGATTCATCTCAGGTATTTTGTCCCATTGATAGAAAACTATTTTAGCATATTTCGTTCCAGTAGAACAACTGTACAGGATTAGAATTGGAAGGGATTTTCATTACTCTAAAAATATTTTCAAGTTAGAGGCAGCCCTTTGTATTTGCAGATACCATATCCACGGATTCAACCAATACTTATCAAAAGTTTTGTAAACTCACGATGTCTATAGTGAACAGGTAAGACTTTGTTGTTGTTATTATTTCCTAAACAATAGAATCTAACGAACAACTAGTTGCAGAATGCTTGCATTTTATTTGGTATTCTAAAGGAGCTGTAGATGATTTAAAATACATGGGAGGATGTGGATGGGTTATATGTAAATACTACACTATTTTACATAAGAGATTTGAGCAACTGAGGACACTGATGTCCCTGGGAGTCCAAGAATCAAAGTGCACTACCATTTAGAGAGAATGCTGTTAACTGTTCTCTATTAAGTGCAGCTCAAATACCAGCAGACTCACCTTCATGAGGAGCTCACCTGAAAAGTGAAATCTCATGCTATACTTCAGTGTTCCCAAACTCAAATATGCATTTTAACAATTCCCTGAGGCTATGTTATGTACAATAAAGTTTGAACAAAATACAGCCTACCAAGGAACTGACAAGAATGTAAGTAAGAATGTAATGCAGATCAGAAGCAAGAGTGCAAGGTATGGGGACTGATTTACTTTTGTTGTTTTTTGGTTTCTTCATTTCCCCTAGAGCAACCTAATTTTTATATGCCAGCAGTATAGAACATTATTTTGAAAATATTCATTAACTATTTTATTTATATTCTAGGATAAAATGTGTTCCCCTGGTAATAGCTTTATATGTCTATGTATTATTTAAGTAGCAATTTTCAGGAAAAAAATCCCAAAGGATTAGGACTAAAACATTTTGGAGGAAGAAAAATGACAGTGGTCCATATGAGCAAGTCTGCATATTATATTCTGCTTACACATTCACTCTGCTTACTACATATAAATGCACACATTTTGAAAATTTCAGCAATAAAAAACCTAGTATAGTGTTGTACAATACTGTTTGTTTGGCAAACTCATTTTACCTCAGACACCTCATTATGAGCGAGTAAGAGGATCAATGCAATAGATAAGTGTGCTCAGTATCTGGTGTTCATGCTGCCAATTTCAAACACCAGCTCTGTTACTTTGTAGATAAAATTTGAGGCAAGTAAATATTTAACATGACCAAATTTGGACTGGTTTGAAAAAAAAAAGAAGATGATAACATTTATTTGTATCACGATGTCACAGATTATTCAATCGTCTAATTTCTGAATACAGGAAGCTTATATTTCACAGAATCTTTATTGGGGGAATATATATGTGTGTATATATATATATATATATATATATATAGTATATCTTTTTATACATATTGAT
>NW_022900926.1:78184461-78224171 GCF_012274545.1 Fukomys damarensis
ATATATATATATATATATAGTATCTCTTTTAATGTACATATTGCTATTACATATCCTTCATATAAGTACTGATATGTATCAGTATATGTAGAAAGACTTGTAATGTGTGCAAGAAGTTGTCATATATGTATATAAAATTTTATTTGAAATAAAAAGTGACATGCATAGATTTGTAATTATTCAATGATTTTTAATCTCTTCCCATTTCTACATTGTTTATATCATAAAAATGTCAACCTAATATGTGTTTACTAATTTCATCGTTATTTCCATGTTATAATCACACATCTTTGTTTCATCAATATCATGTTATAATTTTCTCTACTGTCATACCACAGCACTTTTGTCAGTATTGTCGTAAATGATAGGTATTTAGTAACCCCTGTTTGACCTTAAAAAGAGTAGGAAAGGCAATTATTGGATGGCCAAGACACATTTTGAAAAATTGATTATTAATTTTACATAAATGGAAGGATTATAATTTTCCATCTAGGCAGAAAAGTGCCTATGCCTAATTAGTGAAGAGATAGAGCTTAGCTTGTTATAATTTTTGACAGCAAGTCACCTTAGCAATATTGAAATATAATTTGCTCCATGTGTTAATATTTTCAGTATGCTACTACATAAATTTATACCACTGGGTTTATTGTTTTTAACTTTGTTTTCATGATCAGGAACATTTTTGTTTATTTTATTCTAATATGGCCTAATTATTACAACAAGAAAAATTAATAGGTTTGCTTGTTTCACCATTTTATCATCTTTGTCTTCATGTTTTATAAATATATAAATAAAAATTTGTCAAGAATATTTTTATTAATCAAGAAGGAAAGTACAAGGTTGGAATTTGATCAGATACTGCCCTGGATTTTTACTTTACTTTTATTTTTTAATTGTAAAATGTTTTCTTAGTGTATGTTTATAATATGTAATGAACGAATTACTCATGAGCTATTGGCACATAGCGCATATTGACCCTCTTTACTTCCCCTTCCTCCCCCAGTGTTGGATCTACCTTTATTCTCAGATCTCATTCCCATCTCCACGAGGTCTCTCTCCCTGTTTCTATTTTTGCTGTTTTCTATCTTCATTGTTAGTTTAAATGAAGTAGGTATACAATGTCCTTAATTTTTTAAAATTTGGAACAAAATCATGCTATTTTTAAACTCTACATTCCTTGGATCGCTATTTTGTTAGAAACTAGATATTTTTTTCTGCATTTTTTTTCCAAGAACTCTCCTATTTGATTGTATTTATACTTATTATACATATTTGATGATGTTTTATTTCTAATTTGGTTTACCATAAAAAAATCTAGTTTATTTTAGTTAAAATTAAAGCTTTTTTATCTCTTGTTTTTTAACTTACTGTTTAATCTTCAACAATTTTGAGTTTACTCAAACTAATGTTATTATATTTATTTTATTCAGTCCATTACAACTGACTACAATTCATATTATAGTCCAATCATATATCTTAGTTTTTACCTTAAATTATTTTGTTTCTTATTGTTTTGGTTTTTGTTTTTTTTTTTCCTTTTTGCTAATGTTGATGGTTCGAGACCACTGCTTTATATTTTTGGGGTTTTTTGTTTATTTGTTTTTTATTTAGTTTAGACATTTTCTCCCTCTGTAGTGAAGATTGACCGTGAATTTGCTATATAGCCAGTCTGGCCTCAAACTTGCAATCCTACTTCAGCCTCCCAAATGCTGGCATTACAGGTGTGCAGAACTACTGGCAGTTTGAGCACAACTTTTTATTTGTAAATTTACAATAGCAAATTCCAACTGATGGGCAAATGGACTGTTTCAAAGTTTTAGCTATTATGAACTGTGCTGCTATAAATATGGGTGTGTATATATCACTGTGATATGAGTCTTTTAATTCTTTTGGAAAGATATACAGCAGAGGGATAGCTAGGTCAAATGTAGTCTCTAGCCTTAGTTCTTTGAGGTATCTCCATATTGATTTCCACAGTGGTGGCACTGGTTTGAACTCCCACCAACAATGAAGAAGAGTTTCTTTCTCCCCACAACCCCGCTAACATTTGTTATTGGTCATTTTCTTCATAACAGCTATTCTTTCTGGGGTGAGGCGGAATCTCACTATTGTTTTCATCTGCAAATCTCGAGTGACCAGTGATGTATAGCATTTTTCATATATTTATTTTCTGCTTTTACTTGTTTGTCTGAGAAATGTCAGTTCATTTCAGATGCCCATTTTTGAATCAAGTATTTATATTTGAGGGGTCTGATTTTTTTTTTGAGTTCTTTATAAATTCTATATAATACTCCTTTGAGAAGCAGCTGGTAAAAATTTTTCCCACATTTTGGTTTGTCTCTTATCTCTGTTTGTGGTTTCTTTTGCAGTGCAGAAGCTTTTTAATAAGATGAGTTCCCAGGTTTTATTCCTTCTACTAGTTCCTGTGCTACTGAGGATTTGTTCATAATGTCTTTTCCTATGCCAATATCTTCAGGAGTCCTGCCTAACTTATGTTCCAGCAAGTTTAGTGTTTCTTTTTAAATATTTAGATTTTTAATCCAATTGGATTTTAGTTTAGTGCATGGTGAAAGATAAAGGTCTAGTTTTAATCTTTGGCAGGTTGAAATCCAGTTTCCAACACTATTTATTAAAGAGGCTATCTTACCTCCACTGAGGATGGTTGAGTCCTTTGTCAGAAATGATGTAGCTGAGTACATCTGGAGTTGTTTCTGTATCTTCTAATCTATTTCTCTGATCAAGTCTTTTTGTTTGCCAGTACCATGATGTTTTTATCACAGTGGCTTTGTAATATAGTTTCAAACTGGGGGTTTTGATACCCCCTGCCATGTCTCAGTTGCCTAGAATTGCTTTTGTTATTCTAGGTCACTTCTGGTTTGAAATGAATTTTTGGATTATTTTCTCTAGTTCTGCGAAATATACTGTTGGAATTTCAATTGGGATTGCATTGAATCTGTATAGCAGTTTTGGTAGTATGGCCATTTTTACTCAGTTAATTCTTCATATCCAGGAACAGGGGATGTCTTTTCATTTTCTTATATCCTCTTTGATCTCTTTTTTCAAGAGTGCTGTAATTTCTACTGTAGAGGTCTTTTGATTCTTGCATTAGATTGATTCCTAGATACTTCATTTTTTTTGGATGCTATTGTGAAAGGAATTGTTTCACTAATTTCTCTCTTAGTGAGTCTGTTGTGTACAAGAAGGCAATTGAATTTTGTGTGTTGACCTTGTATCCAGCTACTTTGCTGAAAGTGTTGATTAAGCCTAGAAGACTTTTGGCAGAATCTTTTGGGTCTTCAATGTTGAGTATCATATCATCAGCAAATAAGGACAGTTTAACTTCTTCCTTTCCTATCTTTATTGCTTTAATTTCTATCTCTTATCTAATTGCTGAAGCTAGTATTTCCAGGACGATACTGAAGAGGAGTGGTGAGAGTGGACATCCATATCTTGTTTCTGATTTTAACATGAAGGTTTTCAGTTTCTGGCCATTTAATATGATGTTGGCTGTTGGTTTTTCATAGATAGCCTTTATCAAATTGAAATAAAGACCATCTCCTCCAATTTGCAGCAGGGTTTTTATCATGAATAGGTGTTGAATTTTGTCAAATGCTTTTTCTGCATCTATTGAGATGATCACATGGGTTTTGTCCTTGACTCTGTTAATATAGTGTATTACATTTTTTGATTTAAGTGTGTTGAACCATCCTTGCATCCCTGGGATAAATGGTCAGGTTATATGATCTTCTTGATGACCCTCTGTATTCTGTTTGTAAATATCTTGTGGAATTTTGCATCTATTTTCATTAAGGAGATTGGCCTGTATTCTCTTTTTTGATTGGGTCTTTCCCTGGTTTGGGAATCAAAGTAACACTTGCTTCCAGGAATGAATTTGGAAGTATTGCTTTCCCTTTCAATTTCATTGAAAAGTTTAAAGAGTAGTGGCAGTAGTTCTTCTCTAAATGTCTTGTAGAATTCAATAGTGAATCCATCAGGACCTGGGCTTTTCTTCATTGGTAAACTTTTAATTACATTTTCAATTTCACTGATTATAATTGGGGTGTTTAGAATTTTTTCATCTTCTTGGATCAACTTTAGTGATTCCTAAGTGTGAAGAAATCTGTTCATTTCTTCTGTGTTTTCCATTTTGTTAGAGTACAGGCTCTGAAAGTAAGTATTGATGATCCTCTGGATTTCTGCTGGATCTGTTGTGACTTCAACATTTTCATTCCTAATTGAATGGATCTTAGCCTTTTCTTTCCTTTTTTTTGACAAGGTCAGCTAAGGGTTCATCAATTTTATTTATTCTTTTGAAAAACCAACTCTTCAATTCATTGATTTTTTTTTGTATCATTCTCTTAGTTTTCATTGCAATGATTTCTGCTCTGATCTTTATAATTTCCTCCCTTGTATGAGCTTTGGGTTTTTCTTGCTCTTCTTTTTCTAGGAGTCTAAGATTAATCATTAGGTTAGTTATTTGCTCCGTTTTCCTAGTGTGGGCATTCTTTGCTATGAATTTTCTACGTAGAACTGCTTTCATTATGCCCCATAGATTCCTGTATATTGTATTGACATTATAATTTATTTGTAAAAACTGACTAATTTCTCCTTTAATTTCCTCTATGAACCCTTCATTATTTAGGAGAGTGTTCAATTTCCATGTGTTTGTGAAGTTCTTAGAGTTTCCTATGCTCTTGATCTCCAGCTTAATTTTTTTTAAAACTAGGCTTATACAACAGTTGTTGGATTTTGCTTCTTAATCCATTCTGCCAGTCTATTTCTTTTGATTGCTGAATTGAGGCTATTGACATTGATGGTTATAATTGATATGTATAGACTTACCATTCTGATGTTACTGTCCTGTTGTTGGCTGTTTTTAATTTTTCCCCCTCTTACTATAGTTATTTGCTTTGCCTAGTTGATTTGCTCCATTGGGGCTCATGGTGTTGTGACCATTATTGTCTTTTTATAGGATATTGTTTAGGATTGTTTGTAGTGCTGGTTTGGTATTCATGATATTTCTCAGATGTTCTTTGTCATGGAAATACTTATTTCACCTTGCATTTTAAAAGAGAGTTTTTCAGGATACTTCAGTGTAGGCTGGAGGTTGTTTTCTCTCAGGGCTTGAAATACCTCACTCCAGGCTCTTCAGGAGGGTTTTTGTTGAAAAGTCTGCTGTGATTCTGATGGACTTTCCTTTGTATGTAATTTGTTTCTTTTTTCTAACTGTTTTCAGTGTTTTGTTCTTCTGTTGGGTTTCTGGGATCTTGATTATTATATGCCTAGGTATAGATTTTTTTTGATCATGGCTAGAGTCTTATATGCCTCACTTACCTGAATGTCAAATTCTTTCCCTCTGTTTGGGAAGTTTTCTATCATTAATTCTGTGTACAACTTTTTGTAGTCATTTGTATTTTCTCCTGCTACTTCATGGATTCCCATAAGTCTTATGTTATTATTCTTTGATTCATCTAGTAGTTGGAGGATCAATTTCTCATGATCCCTTACTGTTTTTAAGAGATCTCTTTTCACTGACAACAATAAATTTTATCTTCACATTCTTTCATCCTGCTGTGAATGCTTTCAGTACTTTTTAATCTCCTGGATATCTTTTTGAATCTGTTTCATGGTTTCCATTTCTTTTCTATGCTGGGCATTCATAGCTTTTATCATGATCCAGAGCTCATCTATTTTTTGTCGGTTTCTGTTCTAGACTCTCTAATCATGTCTTTCATTGTGCTCACTGTTTCTGTAGGTATCTGGAAAATTATTTATGTTTTGAATTTTTCTAAAGCCTGATTGATTTGTTTTGTTATTTCCTGTACTATGAGTTCAGGGTGTCCTGGTGGTTGACTGTCAGACTTTTCTACCTCGTCATTACCTCTGTAATTTGCTGTTTGTGAGCTGGAAGTCTGTCTTTGTGTCTTGCTTAAGTGTTTTCTCACTTTAATTTTTGTTATTGGGTTGTCCTTGGTTTAATTCCTGGTTTAGTACTTTGATCTTGCTGATATAGCTGCTCTTTATGTTTTACATCCCTAACGATTCAGAGCCACTGTCATTTTCATAATATCAGAAAGGACAACTCTTTAATCTATCACAACCCTGTAGGCCAATTGATACAATCAGTAGCACAATAGCATTAAGCACAGCTTAGAAACTGACCATATGTGGTAGTCATTAATCTATCACCTTTAAACCATGTGAATTAAATCAAAATTGAAGAGCAGCCCAAAATATGTTTATAGTGAATAAATTTCAATATAGCAACTTTAACCTTAAGGATGAGAACTTAGAAAGAGTTAGGTGGAGAGGAATAGACAGGTAGAAGAATAACAGAAGGTTCCATGTGAAGCCAGAGAAAACAGGATGATCTCTCAAACACTAGAAAACTGTTAAAGACAAGAGGAAAAGACAGAGTGCAAAAACAAAGAGAAGAATAAAATAATAACATAACAGTAATATTGAGGCTATAAATTATAGTAACTTTCCTTTGAAACTAATGACACTGGAGTGTACAAAGAAAAGAAGAAAAGAAAAAGAAGAAATCTGAATTAGGGCAGGAATAGGAACAAAAAGGAAGATGAAGAATAATGCAATGGAGCAAGCAACTGAGCAGGAAAAAGAAGAAAGAAAGAAGAAAGTATTTGTAGAATGGAAAAAAAATTAAATGTTAAAACTAAACATTAAAACTTAAAAATATGAAGAAAAGAGAGAAGAAAAAAATTGAGGCTCCTCTTTCACAGTATATTTCTGGTGTCCCAATAGACAATGTGGGCAGCAATATGCAGAACTAAGTCAATTAGTTTCACCTAGCCAATGGCAGAACCCTGAGATTCAGGCTGAGTTCTGGCTGAAAGGTCCAAGTTGAGCTCCCTGACCTCCTGCAGAGTTAAACTCTGCAAGGTTCTACTACAGGTTCCCAGTGCCCTTCCCCTGAAGATAGTCCAAGTTCTGATGGAAGGTGGTGATCCCTCCAAATTACCAACTATGGAGGTCTGCTGTGCCTTTATTGCAGTTCTTCCTTTCTGTTCTATCTTCTGGAGCTCAGTAAAATGGACTTTATGACCACCTGTGCCTCTGCAGGATGGATCCAGGAGCAGGCACAAGCAGGAGGCCCAAGATCATGGGGTAGTAGGTGTGATGATGCTGCTGAGGTTCCCATGTGGCCTGGCATTCCTCATCAGTCTGCTCGATGAAGGTCTGGGGTACTGGCAAGCTCCCCATGCAGCTGGGCAGTCCTCACCAGACTCTTACTGACCTTCTTTTTCATTATTTTTCTCATTTACCCTGCAAATATCTTCCACATAAATATTGTATTCTATTAATCTTGCTTCGAAAAAGTTCTAATGGTATTGTTACTGAAGTGATATTAAATTTATAAAATAAAAGATTTTATCATTACAACACTAAGTTTCCCTACCCAGGAATTTAGGATGTCTTTGCATTTGCTCAACTCTTTTTCTGCTTTTCAAATTATTTCAGGCATAATATAGTTTTTCCTCAGTGTTATTAAACCACATTTATGATTTTAGTTGATTTTATTTTCTGTATCTCTTTTCTCTTATTTCTGAAAAATTGGCATCCTTCCCAAAAAAGTAATTATGTTTTCATCAACATATATAACTTTACAAATTACCAAATTTTGTAATTTGGGTAGCATTTTCACTTTTATCTTTTGAATTTCTACACATAATCACAACATCTAATTTTTTCATTTTCAAATATTTGGTAATTTTCTGTGTTGTGTTCAGTGGCACTGGTGAATGAATACACATAATATTGAGGAGATATTAAGATAATGGTCATCCTTGTCCTGCTCCTGATTCTGTTATTCTGATTAAATAAGCTATATTTTATACCAACACACACACACACACACACACACACACACATGCACATGTATAAAATGCATAGTAAATACATAAAGTATTCTATGTATTATTTATTTATACTCAATATGGAAATATTCATGCATTCTAGTTTTATTGATGTCTTTTATTTTTATCATGCTTTTTAGTTTTATGAGGGCCTCACTATGTAGTTGAGGATGGTGTTGAACTCACTATGTAGCTTGCTTTGAAGTTATAGTGATCCTTCTGCTTCAGTCTCCCAAATATTATAATTACAAGTATGCCCTGACATACTTAGAGGCTTTTTTAACAAAAGAAATACTGAATAGGTACAAATACCTTTGTCATATTTATGAATTTATGAATTTTTTCTACTTTTATTAAAAATTTGAATTACTTGCATTGACTACTAAATATTAAACTATCTTTCCATTTTTATAATAAACACATCTGGTATGAAGGTATAGAGATTACGTAAATATAAAATCTAAATTAAATTATTTACAAGATATACCATATGCAAGCATAAGATTAACCTCAAATTTAAATATGAATTCTGAGTAATATTGCTAATAAAAAAGCCGAAATTTCTATGTAGAGATATCTGGTTTTGTTTCACAAAACATAGGCTCAGGTCAGCTACTTAGTTTTTCTTTAAGTATTATATTTAAATTAACAGAGAGAAAAAAATTAAAATCAGCAATATCATAGCTTGATGAATGAAATCAATAAGAGGCTGATGCCACTAAAAGAGACTAATAAGTTATGCCTTCAAACACACTATACTCGACATTTTAAATATTTCTTATAAATGGTAGGATATTAAATTTCCATTCAGGAAAGATGTGTAAGTTAGACACCAAAGGTAGTAGATAACTAAATTGGAGTTGCTTTTGTCTTCTAATTTGGGAGTTTTGTGTAGAATCAACATACTTGTATTTCCAATCTGTCACTGAATCTCATGATATTCCTTCAACAAGCATTTTACCAATTTGTGAGAAGAATGGAAAAATAATCCAATTGTTCTCACTTGTTATTGAGAGTTGTGTATGAATTAATCAAGATATTTATTAACAAATACTCATTGCCACCGGTTATATCATGTGAAATTTAATCAGGGTAGTTCTTCAATTATTTTTAATTATGAGCATCTCTTCAAAATCTCCTTGAGACAGTCAAGTTTTTTAATCATTTGTTTAAACCAAGATTAGGGTAGCAGAACAAAATTAACTCTTTTTCCAGGAAGCAAAGTAAACATCCAAGAACAAGAAAAATTCAGTACAGTAGTCTTTGGGAGGATAGAATTTAAATGCTATATTATTTACCTTATATGAAATAATATAAATTGAATTTAAATGCATGTCCTAAATTAATAATTGGTCGCTATTTTAAAGAATGGTTCATATTAATAGATGCCAGGAATATGTACTATACAAAGACCTCTCTATAAATTAGAAGCTATAGGGTTCATAAGATTACTTTTTTCTGTGCTGACCAAAAGTTATCGAATGCTTTGACAGTTGTGGAACCCAGGGAATGATAGCTTTTTCTATGGAGACCTGAAAACAAGTGAGAGTGCTGAATATTCTAAGGTAGTGATAAAGTTATCTAGTGTCCTAAAATACTGAAAGTAACTCAGTCCAGTCCTGATCCAAATTCCTTCCATCCTTGTATAAATTACATACACTGACCTACTTGTGGACACAACTTGATAAAATTTGTTTCTCTTGATATCTACCTTAATGATGCTTCAGGCTACTCTGAATTCTCCTGATACATGTATTGGATTGATCTTAAGATTTTGTGCTTTACTCAGTAGTGGTGCTGCCTGCCTCACAAGCACAAGGTCCCAAGTTTAACACCCAGCACCAAAAAAAAAAAAAAAAAAAAAAAAGATTTTGTGCTTCAGAAACTTTGGAATTCCAATAAACCTTGTTGTCTTGGGGCAATTTAGTAAATCCCTGGCTTCTAAATTTAGTTCAGAAAAAACATTTACCCTCAGCTTAACAGCACTGGAAATTGTTACATATTTTTCTAAAAATAATAAGCAGTTTTGCAAAAGTTCAAAACAATCTCACTCTGCAGCATAAATATTGAGAATATTATGCAAAATAAAAGTAAGATAAAACAGGTTTGTGTGGGTCATAACATAAGAGGTTAGTTTAACAATGATACATACCTGTTAAAATACAAACAAAAATAAAAATGGTGTAGAAATAGTGCCAAATAAAACAAAATGAAAATAAAGTAAAAATTAACATATTAGAATATCAATGGTCATAAAAGGGTAAGCTGCAGAACTTCAGTTTCAAGGATTACCTTTTCTCCTTTGTAATAAACGAATGAAAGACATGTGAGCATCAATGAAAAAGTCTGTATTGAATTGAAGAACTTGATATGAAGAGTTTAATGACCTATGATGTGAATATTAATCATGGAATGTCAACATCATTGGATTAAAAAACATCTCGTAGACTATAAAACCACAATTTTGGATGTTCCTGGGTCGGCTGTAGATGTGTGACTTTGGGTACTACATATAGTTCCTGACCCCTTTCTTCTCTAGCCCTGTTCCACTTTATTGCTTAGCTCAATGGTGTCATGCCTGCCTAGTAAGCACAAGGTCCTGGGTTCGATCCCTGACAGAGGAAAAAAAGAAAAGAAGTTCAATGCTTTTCACATACTATGGACTAAGCTTCTTTGTTCTGCCATGCACATGTGTCACAATATTTCTGACTTGCAGCCAGCTGATCATAGACTGATCCCCTGAAAATATGAGCTAAATTAAAACTCTCCTTCATGTTGTGTTTGTTGGGTATTGTGTCTTACTGAGAAGAAAGCTAATAGAGACAATTGGTACTAGGTGCGTGCTCATTGCTGTGACTTTCCTGACTTCGTAGTTTAGAAGACTTTGGATGTGGCTAATCAGAGGAGTTTGAAAAATGTATGAGGTCCAAGCTAAAGAAACCTTTAAATTAGGTAAGTAGAGCCTAATGGGTGATTCTTGTTAGAGTTCAGAACAAAAGACTTCAGATTGGAAACCAGACAGTAGAGGCCAGACTCAGGAGGTTTTAGTTTAGAATTACAGCTCTACTGGAAATTGGAATAAAAGCTATGGGTATTATATTCTGGCAAGAAAAGTGTCTACATTTTGTCTATGTCCTGAGATTTTCGTGGAAGACTGATGCTAAAGTGAAGTGGATTAATTTTTCTTGTGGAACAAATGAAAAGGAAGCCAAATATTCACGCTGCAGCTTTGGTACTTCCAGATGGTTTTATTCATCTTCGTAATTACAGTTGAGAATAAAAAGCAGGCAAAGAAATTGAAAAACTTAATTTGGGCCCAGAAGGAACTGTGTGTAAAGTTAACACAAAAGGAAGCATGGCAGCTAAAGAGATGAGCACTATAAAAAAGAAACAGAATATTTTGTACAGGGATAAGAAGAAATATCCTTGAGGTTCTTCTCAAAATTCACAAAAGCTCATCCACTGCAGGCTCAAAGGTACAAAGTGTAAATTTAATTTGATAAGACAGTCCCTGGGATCTTTGCTAAAAGGGGTTTCCTAGGAAAGTGGTCACCAAAATTGATTTCACTATGCTCAGCCATCCAAGCACTATGAGGTCACTATAGTCAGAGTCCAAAGGTGCCTGGCTGTTAATCATACTGACTGCAGACTCGGGCACTGTCTGTGTGATATTGGTTTTGTATAAATGCAAAATTCAATAGTTCTGTATAAATAGCAAAATTCAGGAAGGCTTCTACTCAGATCACAAAAAGCGAGGGGTCCTGGGAGGCCAGGAAAGGATCCCCTGAGATGGAAGTGTATAAAGGTATAGGAATGAAGCCAAAACCGCAGTGGAAATACCACTGAATCTGAGGTGCCAGGAATGTGGAACATCTTCTAATTTAAACAATAGTCAGTGAATAAATCCAATCCAAGAGAGGCACCATGAAGGCATCAATAAACATGGCCATAGGAGGGGGCTACCTAAAACCCTTGGGACTCCACATCTCACCACCATGGGTCTCAGGCGCCAGATATATAGCTCCAAGATTTAATGTTTGTACTGCTGTGTTTTGTCTTCCTCTGTCTGATTCTTTTTTATCCCTTTTTCTCTCACTTTTGGAGTTGGGAAGTTTATCCTGTGCCACTATATCTTGGAATTGTGTAATTTTTTAAAAGTTCACAGTTAACCATTTGTGTTGAGTCTCAGAATAAACTGTACTTGAAATTTTGAAAAGTGCTGGAAGTGTTGAAACATTTTTCAAATTGTATTAAATAGTAAATAACCACTAAGAAGGATAAAATATCTATATGAAACAGAAATAGAAAATATTGATAACACAATCTCTAACATAGGGCTGAAATAGAATTCTCAGGGAAGGGAAATCTATGGGAGAAAAACACACCACCACCACCAATGCCCTAAAGATCATACTCAGACCTTCTTGTGGAGGTTGTTGCTTTGGACATAGGATGGTACAGAAGTTAACTAAAGAGCAACTTGCTAAATTGGTGGGGTGTTATCTAGAGTTTTGGGGAATCTCTTCATTGAAGTAATGTAGAGATTAACTTAAAGACTTGGGGGTACTGGGTACTATAGAGTATCTTTGGTATTACAAAGCAGGACAAAAAAGAGTGAATATGGAACCAAAAGGTGGTAAGTTGATAACTGATAAACTCAAAAACATTTACTGCATTCTTGTTTTTTGGTTTAGAAATTAGAACATAGAATGCACCCTAAATTAGGTTTATGTAACAAAAAACTTAAACCTTTAAAATAATACAAGAATGTTTGAATAATCTCTCAAAGTTCATTATGATTTTGGTTGACAAGACAAAACTGAAGATAAAAGTTTTTTTTTAATTTTTAAATATGGTTATTAATTGTCCTCCTTCGCTCCCACTACCAAAGTCCTTTCAAATATTTTTTTATTCTTCAGCACACTCTCTTTTTATTCCTTCTTCCTTTATTAATTGATTGTTTGATTAATATTTTATGTGTCACCTTCATTTGCATTACAAACCTAAAGTGATTTCTTCTTTACATATTCTTTTGACACAAAATGAGTTAGAATTAGCAGTTCTCAGCTTTATTGTCCTGATTTGTTCCTAGAATGTAAGGGTAAATATTTCAATATGGACTCAGCATTTTGATCACTTTTTTCCCATTATCTTAGAATATTTTGTAGTGACAAAATTTCTACCTATCCTGAGATATTGATAGGATGCTTCTGCAAGAACACCTCGTATGTACACAGAACAAAATATCCTTTCTCATAAGTAGAAGGACCCTGAAAGGAAATAAAGGACAAGAAAAAATATGAGAAAAGGAAAAAATGGAAACAAAGTCTTTGTAAGTAGGGGAGGGTGGACGGGTTAAAGGGAGGGCAGAGGGGGTGAAGGGAGGGCAGGGATAAACTAATAAATATCAGTTATAACCATCAATGTAAATGTTTTCAATTCACCTTTCAAAAGAAATGTATGGGCATAATGGATTGAAAAGCAAGATCCAACAATGTGCTGTATACACAAAACACATTTAACTCAGAAAGAAATTTATGACTAAAAATCAAAGGATGGAAAGTATTTTCCATGCAATAGGAAAAAAAAACCTGTTAGATTTAGTAACCAAACTGAGTAGCATAGTTGGATACAAAGTCCATGCTCAAAAATCAGTAGCACAAATATCAAAAAAATCACTGAAAATGAAATAAGGGAAACAACACATTTCATAATAGCACTGAAAAAAAAATACTTTGGAATCAATTTAACAAAGGAAATAAAGGATCCATATATAGAAAATGAATTTACTCTTAAAAAATGAGATTGAAGAGGATATCAGAAGATGGAAAGATATCCCTCACTCTTCTGGAATATCAAAACTAATTCTGAGCAACACAGAGAAGTCAGGGAGCATCAAAATATCTGAAATGAAACTATACTACAGAGCCACTGTAATAAAAACAGAATGGTACCTGCAAAAAGACAGACTGGAGGGAAGTCTTGGGAACAGACTGAAAGAGGGAGAAACAACACCAAACACATTCAACCAACTTATCTTTGAAAATGAGCCAAACATGTTCACTAGAAGGATAGCCTCTTTAAAAGTGGTGCTGGAAAAACTTGTCTTTCTAGATGCCAAAGGTTAAAATTAGTCCCATGTCTTTCACCATACACTAATATGAAGTCAAAATGTATGAAAGATCTGAATTTTAAAACAGAAACACTGAGAGAGGTGGAGGGATAGGGGTAGGGGTAGACATAGAGGTAGGCAATGATTTAATGACCAAAACTCAAACTGCATGGGAAATAGTACAAAGAATCAACAACTGGGATTTCATGGTATTAAAAAGTTTTGTACTACAAAAGAATCACCAACAGAGTCAAAAGACAACCCACAGATTGGGAAAAAAAAAAGCTATTAGCCCCTCAAATAAAAGACCTTACATGTAGAGTACACAAATAATTGAAAAAAAAAATCAGACCCTCCCCCAAATTTAAAGACCCAACATCTAACTCATTATCTGAAATGAATAGACACTTCTAAGATAAAGTAGAAACTGTAAACAAATATACTAAAAAAATGTTTCACATCACTGGCCATCCAAGAGATATAAATTAAAACAATGTTGAGTTTCATCTCATTCCAGAAAGAATGGCTATTATCAAGAAATCAACTAACAACAAATGCCGCTGAGGCTGTGAGGAAAAAGAAACCCTTTCTACTCTGGATGGGAGTGTATGCTGGTGCAGTTATTGTGGAAATCATTATGGAGTTTCCTCAAAAAATTAGGTTTAGAAGTCCTATTTGACTCAGCTACTCTCTTGCTGGATATCTTCCTAAAAGAATTAAAAACATCATATGTGCACCAATGTTTACAGTGGCATAGTTTGTAACAGCTAAATCTTGGAAATAATCCAAATGCCTATCAACCAAAGAATGTATAAAAAATATGTGTGTTTTTTTTAATACAGTGGAGTACTACTCTGCCATAAAGAAAGATAAACGAGACATTTACAGCTAAATGGGTGCAACTTGACAATATACTTTTAGGTAAAATAAATCAGACACATATATAAATATCACACTGTCTCTTGTGGGAGAAACTGAAAGGGTAAATAAGGACTAAAATGTGCAATAGATAATGTTAAGTAGGAAGAAACTGTTCAAAAGGAAAGGGAAACTTTGAAAGGGGGAAAATTGATAAAAGAAGGGAAAAAATGGAAACAAAGCTTTTGTAAATTGGAAGAAGGGAGGTTGAAGGGAGTGGAGGAAACAGGTAGAAATAGAGGCATCAAGCTACATATTGTACAAGTACAAACTCCCTGTGATTATGGTGATCATTATGTATATTTAAATTGTACCAAATAATAAAAAAGAATTGTTGAAAATTATTTAACAATACTAACTAGAATCATCTATTGCAGTATTATAGTGTTTTCTTTTTTTTTTCCTCATTGAGTTTATTGGTACATTTTAGGTATAAAGTACAGTTACATTCATTATTGGGATCTTGTACTTTTACATGACAGTTCTTGGTTCTTATTTTTTCCCTTTGCCCCTGCCCTCCCTTCACCCCTTCCTAACCTCCCCATTTTAGCAAGAAAAATATATATTTTAATTTATTTTACCTTTCACTGAACATTTAAAAATATTTGGGGTATCTTTGCAGTTTTTATTTGTGTTCTCTTTCTGATGCTTATTTTTTAGTTCAGTGTATATTAATGCCTTTATCGATTCTTATCATAAATTTACTTAAGAATATTGATTCATTTTTACACTTGCAGCATAGATTTTGACCTAAATTATGTTAGTCTTTTGAATTTAAATATAACTTCTTGTGGATTTGTTTGGAAAGAAATATTCCTTTATAGTCATAACTGCTAAAATCTTGTTTTGCATTTGAACATGCTTTCCCACAAAAACATTAATGTATTATAAATTCTGTCATCATAAATATATAGTATAGTATACTATATATACTTATATAATACTTCCCATTGGGTATTTTCTGTTGACTTGCATATATGTTTATGTTTTATGCTGATGATATAGACATGTTTTCCTCTCAAATAATTCACTCATAACTAATAATCATTTTCTTATAGTCATGCACAAATTTTCCATGAGTTAATATTTATGGGAAATTAGCTTTGTAATATTGTGCAATAACCAAAATTGTGCAATAGCCACATTTCTATTTTTTCTCTTTCTATTGCAAAGCAGTAAAAATAGAAAGCAATAATTCATATAAATTTATAATTCACAAATTTAGAAATTTGTAGATTTATATGCTATGCTGATGTATTTATATGTCTTGTGTAATTATATATTAACATATGTAAAATTTGTACAGTCATATTATTTCAGTCTTAAATATAAGTATTCTGCCTCTCCTTTTTTCATTTTTATTTTTTGTAACCAATAACATTAATTATTATGTTATATAATTTCTTTTAATTGCTAAATCCATGTAGTAAACAAATCTAATTTCATAACAGAAGTGCTTACTTAAAAGAGACAATTTAGGAGAATTGTATAGTGAAATGTTTATTTTTTTATATTTCCATGAGGCATGATGAATGTTGTAACATTCAATTTGAGAAGGAGAAT
Organism: Fukomys damarensis; assembly: GCF_012274545.1. NCBI lineage: Eukaryota > Metazoa > Chordata > Mammalia > Rodentia > Bathyergidae > Fukomys > Fukomys damarensis. The sequence goes on from NW_022900926.1 coordinate 78,200,932, forward strand.
GATTGAATAATGACAAATATTTTCTTCTCCCTGGAACAGTAAGTGTGTGACTAAATGGATCATTTTAAAGTACAACATGAAAGAGTATACTTTTCTCAAAATGTTAATGTGCCCACATTTATTTTAAATCAACCTGTCAGTTTGCCTTGCTATAATATTTTAATTATATTGGCAGCTCTATTCTGCTTACATCTTCCTGGTTGTAAGGATTTGGGACATTTTATGTATTATGGCTCTTTCTCAATATGAGTATTTTAACTACGTTCTCAGTTTTTTCCATAGATACAAGGGTCACCATGAACTAGCTTTATAACATAATGTCTCTGTATACCCTAGGGTGTATTTTTTATGTGAATATTGTTTCCTCTATTGTTCTAACAGAGTCAATGTGTTTTCCAGGGTTTATTTATCACAAAACAATTTACAGTGCCTTGCAAAACTCCAATACCTTGGAAAGAATGTATTTATGTTTTTGTTGGCTCAGAGTGAATAGCTCAGGTAGTACCATATCCCTGAGGCCTTATTCTTTAGGTTCATTCCATTTAAAGAAAATACATTTAGGTCACACGCTGAAAACTGCTGAAAAATTGCTTGACAAGCAAACTTTCTTAGAAGAATTTTGTTAAACTGAAGAACATTATAGTTTAAACAGCTTATGGCTTTATATTATTTAAATCATTAAAGAAAATAAAACCTTTGATAAAAATGTGAGATATTATTGTGATTTCCCACCTGTGTCAATATTTCTCTTCTGTGACTCCAAAGAGAAAACACATTGTTTTTGTTTTCATAACTTTTTAAAATGCATTTAACATGTAATTATATATACTTGACATGCACTATAGCATCTACAGTTTAAGAATGCACCAATGTGAAGATCTTCAGGAAAAATTTACAATATTTTTTTGTCAACATAGTTCTGTAAACAATGGAACAAAATGGTATGATTGTACCATATAATGGAAATTTCAAAAGGCTTTCAATTATTTTGCAATAAGCTGGAGCTAATTGAAACTATATTGCCTGCTTTTCTATTCCTCACATATTTCTAGGCTAAGCACTGGCAAAAGACAAATTTGTGCTAGATTTGGAAGGTGGAAATGAAGAATAAGTGTCTCTCTGACAGTCAGTGCAGGGCCACTAGCATTATTACTACAGTACACACATATTACTGAGCTCCTGGTTTATGGACCAAACATCTACATTATAATCTCTGCTACCACACTGAATCTCTTCCTTTAGTTTGAGTGCTGGGCCAAGAATATGTACATGTCTGTGAAAAAAAAATGATTAGCATTTTTTGCAGTTCAATATAAGGAAAGAGTCCAGGCTATCTTGAGAATCCAATTTGTATTTGTAAATTTCAAGTGGTTCATGTGGGCTTCAGTCTAATCCAAATTTACCTTATTTGTCATATAGCTTTCATTCTTGTCTATCTGTTCTGATGATCTGTGACATTTGGAGGTGAACTTCACAAATAGGAGTAGCAGTTTTCTGTAGATTTCTCCGTCAGCTGATCTTTGAAGTTCTTGACTAATATCTTTCCCCATACCCATTATGTATCTATTTATAGGATGCTAGTAATCCAGGTCTTCCCAATGAAAAATTAACTGTATATAATATATCCTTAATTACATTTCACAGCACTTCTACTTTTCTGATCTAACCACACTAACACAGTCACCCAGTTATTTAATACTAGTTCTCTCATCCTTTAAAACATTTGTGCGAATTAACAGTTTTTAAAATTTACGCTTAATGCCTGAAATTTTTTTAAGCAGGAAAAGAAGTTATATTCACTCTTCTTAATTCATGATACAAAATAAAGTCATAATTTGAATGTAGTAGAACAGGAAGAAAACATAAAAGACAAAATAGACTCACACAGGAAAATAAACATGAAAATTGTTAGATGTTGCTTAAAATTCAGTAGGTACTGAGCTGGGACTCCAACTCAGTGGTAGAGAGCATGTTTAGCATTGTGAGGCCCTGAGGTGGATTCTCAGCACCATGAATAGAATAAGAAATCAGTGAGTGCAGGGCAATACTAATAGCATTGCATAAATAGATCACTACATGGGGAATAACTGAACTAACAACAAGAAGTTTCCCATCAATTCAGCCCTAACTGAGAATGCAGCTGTGAACTATGGGCCAAAAAGAGATCTGAAGCAGTAAGCTTAGGTATGAATAAGAAACAGATCAGAGGAGGAGAGATGCATATGTGAGTATAGTGTACGTGTGCTCATGTGTATGAATGTGTGTGCATTTGTGTGTGAGTGTGTGCATGCTTCTGTGTGGTAGTCAATAGGTAGGAAGCTCCTGCAAAGCAAAAATAAATTAAGGAAACACATGAAGAACAGCTGAAATATTTAAATTGACAACAGAATGAAAATGATAAAATGAAAAATGAGTACACAAAATATATATTCAGCCTTACCGTAATCAGTAAAATGTCCCCATAATAGAGTGGGCCACAATTACTTCCTTTAGAACCTAAGCAAGGGGTCATGCAACCACCTTTCCTTGTGCCTTATGTGGTAGACAACTATACCTCAGAATAATCCATATTTATGTGTGTCTAATTAGCAAATTCTTGTGAATCTTCCTAAGTATATGATACCTTCTGATTATTAGTGCTTATCAGACCCCTAAATGCTGGTTGGACCTGTGTCTAGTCACAGATCTGCACTCACTAAGGGATACTGGAGGAAGGTAGGTTGATCAGGTAGGCTGACCACCTCAGTAGAAGCCATCAGCATTTCTTTTTGAGAAAAAAATGTTGCTTCTGTGGAAAAGAAATCCTAACAGAATTTAGGATTCCAAGGCTCAAGTTGTAAGCTACAATGTAGTCTGCCATGTTTTTGTATTCTAAATTCTAGTGCAGTCCTTCCCAATCACTGCTCTTACCTAATTGTGGTATATTTTGCAAAGAATACAGTTCAGCTTGTGTTATATTTCAGTCTCATGTAGGTTGGCTTTTATTTGTAGAAAACTCAAAGAGCTGTTGCTTTCATGGCATAAACTGCAGAAAAAATGAGATCAAAAGGGGCTTTATAAGTTTTTATTAAAGAAATAAAGACAAAAGTGAAGGACATGGCTTAACTATAAATCTAGTGATGTTAAAAGATTAAAATACTTAAAGATATTTATAGAAAAATCAAAAGAGTGATTAGTTTTGAAAGAAAGGAGGAAATTGGGTTTGGGATGTGTCACATAGAGTGAGTTTCTTTTCTTTTTTTTTCCTTGACCTTGATGATGGTTACAAAAGGAGTGCTTTAAATTTTACATTGTTCTTAAGAGGATTAGTGTGCACACATTTAGCTATAAATATCTCTAATTTCTCCTTTTTTATGGCTGAGTAGTATAGAAACAAAATAGTTTCTCTAGTGTGAGAAACTGAAAGTGAAAAAGGACTAAAAGGTATAATGGACAATGTGAAATAGGAAGAAAGGGGACAAAGAAGAAGGGGAAATGGGAGGGGTAGAGGTAAGAAAAGAAGGAAATGGAATCAATAGGAAAGAATGAAAAATAATTGGAGCAAAGTCTTTGTAGATAGAGAGGGAGGGAGGTTGAAGGGAGAGCAGGAATATGGGGAAAAATAAGGACCAAGGTTGATTATGTAAAGATACACATTTCCAACAATGAATGTCATGTTGTATACATAAATGTACTAATAAAATTAATTTTTAAGAAATTTCTACATTGTCTGATCTTTTAAAAAGCTGTTTTCTTTTATGGTGAAATAGTTTATAAAAAGATAAAAAGAGCTTATTGGTGATTGAATTGTTCAAACTCCATTAGACAGCCAAACCAACACTTTAAGCACCGTATCATATCTAATATTATTTTTTATCTTTATTAAATGTATTGGTAAATTTTAGGTATATAATCAGTTACATTCATCACTGGGATCTTGCACCTTTACAAGACTTATCTTGGTTCTTACTTCTCCCCATTCCCTTGCCCTCCCTTCACCCCCTTCACCCTTCCCTGTTTACAATGACATTGTTTCCATGTTTTTCCTTTTCACATATTTTTTCTTTTCCCTTTTTACCTTTCCCTTACTCCTCCCATTTCCTCTACTCTTTTAGACATTTCTTCCTATTACACAATATTAATTATGCAATTTAATCCTTATTTACACTTTTAGTTTTGCACACACAAGAAACTATTCAGTATTTACACATGTGTGACATTAATTTTACTTGAGTACAGCCTCAATGTCCATCCACAGCTATAAATCTCTCTAGTTTCTTGTTCGTTATAGTACTATATTTATAAAAACAAAACAAAACAACATCAACAAAAAACATCTTTATCCAGCCATTCTCCAGTTGATAGGTAATTCCAAATTTTAACTGCTACAAACTGTGCCACTATAAACATGGGTGAACATATATAGCTGTGGTATGAGTCTCTTAATTCTGTTTGAGGTATCTTTGTATTGATTTCCACAGTGGATGCACCAGTCTGCACTCCAACCAACAATGAAGAAGCGTTCCTATCTCCCCACAACCCCTTGTTAATTGTTATTGGTTGATTTCTTGATAACAGCCATTCTTTCTGGGGTGAGGTGGAATCTCAGTGTTGTTTTCATCTGCATCTCTTGAATGGCCAGTGATGTTGAACATTTATATTTTCATATGATTATTTGCTGCTTTTACTTCTTTGTCTGAGAAATGTCTGTTCATTTCAGATGACCATTTTTGAATTGGGTCTTTATGTTTGGGGGTCTGATTTGTTTGAGTTCTTTATATATTCTAGATAGTGGATCTTTGTCTGAGGAACAGCTGTTAACACTTTTTTCCCACATTATGGGTTGTCTGTTAGCTCTGCTTGTGATTTCTCTGGCAGTGCAGAAACTTTTAAAAAAGATGAGATATCAATTATTGATTCTTCGTGCTAGTTCCCGTACTACTGAGAGTTTGTTCATAAAGTCTTTTCCTATGCCAATATCTTTGAGTTCCTCCTAACTTTTCTTCCAGCAAGTTTAGTGTTACTGTTTTTATATTTAGATCTTTAATCCACCTGGATGTTAGTTTAGTGCACTATTTTTAAGCCCCAGGAAGAAACAATTCTCAAAGTCACTTGCCCTATGTCTTTAAAATAAGTATAATAAATTATTTTTAAATGTCAGTAAAATATTTTTTCTCATATTTACCTCAGAGGAAACCTCTCAAGTATGCCTAAAAGAGGTATGAAAGTATATTTAACCGTATATCTATAATATTGAAAACATCCTATGTGTTCATCAATAGATAAATGTAATAGTGAGCAACTCTCAAAACAAGTTAGAAGTACCTGAAAAATATATTGTTGAGCAGCCAGTATTGCCAAAAGGAATTTAGCTAAATAACATTTATATGAATTAAAAAGAAAAGAAAGACTGGAACACAATGCATTTGGTTCCATATTTATGTCTTTATATGCAAAAAAAAGTTTAATCAAAAGAATATAACTTCATTTTAGTGATTATATGTCATATAATAAAAATATTTATGAATTTCTTGTGAAATTTAAATTTTAAAAGAGTATAATCCCAATAAAAATTCAGACATGTAGATTTGGATCTAGAAATACAATTCAAAGAAAAAGCACATTAACATGTCTTTTTTTATTGAGTTTATTGGTAGATTTTAGGTATACAGTACAGTTACATTCATTACTGGGATCTTGTACCTTTACATAACAGGTCTTAGTTCTCATTTTTTCCCCTTGTCCCTGCCCTCCCTTCATCCCCTCCTCCCCTCCCCATTTACAAACACTTTATTTCCATTTTTTCATTTTGTCATATTTTTTTCTTTTCCCTTATTACCTTTCCCCTACCTTTCCCATTTTCCCTACACCTTTAGCCCTTTTCTTCCTAAAACTTAAAAACAGTCTTTAAATATGTCATGACTGTGATACTTATGCAAAATAGACAAATACATCGCTATGAGTGTTTACATATACATGTACATATCCACGATTTTGGTTTAGAATGACTACATAATGTCACATTTAGTGTGCTAGAATAGTATTCTTTAGTTTTATTATAATAATCAACTACTTATTTGAAAGAAAAGATTTGGATTACTTATCCTATTCCAAAAAAAAAAAATTCCCAAATGGATAAAATAAGGATGCATGCCAATGTGAACGCACACTATCGTTTAGGTTAGAGAAGATGTCACCAAGTCAGACATAAGATGAAGTACGCAGAAATGAAAAATATTTATTTATTTCACTTATGAATTTCTTCAACATAAAACACTTTTTTAAAAGGACAGAAGAAGAAAAGATATTTTAGTGGAAAGTAATAATAATATTTCAGTACGTATATATTTAAAATAGTTTTATCTGGCATTACTTTGAAGAGTTAAAACTAAAGAAAAAACAGCCTCATATTTTTAACTTTCTTTATTCAGAGGAAAAATTTCTAAAAAACTTATTAGCACAAATTTTTATCAAGATTGACATAAATTTATTATACCTTATAAAACTATATTTCTTGTCAAATCAAGAAAATGTAATCACATTGTATTTGATAACCATTGTGTGCACTTTGTGCCATGAAGACTTGATTCTGCTGAATCCAGCTATTTCCCATTTGGTTATCTTACCTAGATTTATTTTATCTTGAAGAGTACTAAAAAATATGTACATTTAATGTTTAATCTTCAAATAATTTTCTGAAAATAGTAAATTACTTAGATTGCTGTAATCCAGACTGATTGAGCTTCTCATTTTTTTGGAAAAGACACCCTAGTACTCTATAAAGTACAATTTTGCTTTTAAAAATATTCAAAACCATAGATTTCATTTTTGAAAGTTCAGTTCCCTGTATTTCTTTTAGAAATATCTATGTTTTGCAATATCAAATTAAATAAGGTTCTAAAAATATTGGCAGTATGCTATATGTCATACATTTGTAATAATTCATTTACATTAAGACACCTGTGAAATTCATGCTAATGCTAGTTTTCAAGTGGCAAGTGTAGTGAGTCTTCAGCCTGACATAACAATTGTCTATTAGCTACCTAATATCCTGAGGACTAGGAATACTTAGTTAAAAACAAACAAACCTGGCCTGGGATTTAACTCAGTGGTGCTACATAGCCTACCATGGAAGGGCAAGGTCCTGAATTGGAAAAAAAAAAATATATATATATATATATATATTTTTTTTAGAAGTCTCCAGGCATGGTGGGGCATGCCTGTTATCCCAGCACTCAGGAGGCTGAGGCAGGAGGATCACTGTGAATTTGAGACCAGCCTGCATAGTGAGTTCCAAATCAGTCTCAACTGCATAGTGAGATTCTGTCTAAAAACAACAACAGCAACAACAACAACAAAAAAGCAAAAACAAAAAAAATAGGCTAAAAAGAGAGACCAAGAATTTTTTTCAGAAAATTAAGAATGAGAAAATTTATAAGGCATTTAATATTGACTTTTATTTAAATGTCATTTATTGGTAAGCATAAAATGTAAATGTGTAATTGATTACAAATTTCCATTTGAGGCCTTGTTTATGACTCAATTGGATAAAGGACAGTAATATTCTAAAAATATTTTTAATATTACACTGTGTATTATATATTCTTTAAAGAAAATTCAGACTTATTGAGCACTAAGTAATTATAAAACTGGAATTTTAATTTTGAATTCCTAATACAAATAACTTTGAAAAAATTTCTCGTTACTCCAGCATTCTGTGAGGCAGAGACAGAAGAATCAAAAGTTCAAGAGTCTGTCTCAATATTAAAAAGTTGGTTTTTTTTAATTATCTGAGGTCTAAGTCAGGGCAAAAACCTTGGGTTCAATCTTCAGAACCAGAGAGAAAGAAAGAGGAGGGAGGGGAGGGAGGGAGAAAGAGAGAGAGACAGAGGGGGGGGAGAAGGAAGGGATTCATTCATTTGTAGCCCACCTATGTGTATGACAGCACTGCAGAAGTTAATGTTCCAGAATTACTTATTGTCCTATAGCCTTCCTGACTTTTTATTCTTTTTCCCCCCTTACAGGAAATGATTTAGAGGCCTTATGAATACATCCGTGCATTAGGAAGGAAGGAAAAAAATGCAAGAAAACAGAAGTTAACAGAGGCAAAGAAGAGTTGGTAGAAGGGAGAATAGAGAGGTCAATGAGCAAGTGCAAAAATAGATAAATATAATAAATATTATATATTTCCAAATACCCAGAAGACTTTTGAATATTCCCAAGTGAAATATACAGTGAATATTTGAGATGAGCACTAGCATGTTACCATCCAGCTGGTGTCTTCTTCTCTCAACCCAGAAATAATTAGATGGTAGAGAGTCACAGGAGTGACGAAACGTAGAATTAACTGCCATGTGAAAGCAGAAAGCCCCCAGGTTCTGAACCCTAGAGGGAACACAACTAGAGTTCTTTGTTTAGGGTATTTATAGACAAAGATGACTACTTCTTAGCCAAGTTGAGGTCAACCTATGGGGTTATGAGCAGGAAATTTTGACTTAGAAGTCAACCATAGGAACATGGGATATGTAGTATACAATCTGGAACTTTTTTAAAATTAGAGCAGTGGAGGCTTAGTGGTGCTGGTCATTTATCACCTTTCTTTATCTTATATCTGGGCAAGAAAACCCCAAACAATCTATCGAGCTCTACGAAGAGCCTCCAGAGAACTGGCGTTGGCCATTGTATCTTTCATTAAATCATCCAGACTCCCTTAGTGGCTTGATTTTTCCCTGGCTGCCTGTCCTACCCGAAAAACTCTCTGCCAGAATCCTTCACACACTCCCCTTCCCTCACTGGCCAGTATAACTCTGAGATCTTCTCACCTTCCCATAGGGACTTGCTCATCCTCAATATTTTCTAATATGCATCATGTTTTATGGGAACAGATTGATTAAATTATTTTAGTATTCCTCTTGTTAGAAAAACAATACTTAAGCCTTGCAAAATTAACCTCAACTGTGCCTCCACTGAGGGGTTAAAGTTCATTCTCACCAGGTCTTTCACTACCTTCCTGTTTCATTTTTAAAAGGTTAAGAAGTAAAACTATTGAATTTTGTATGCATACTATATACTAAAAGGAGAATCCTGGAAATGTGTGGTTATGAATGCATTCTCAAATTCCTGAGAGTTGAAACTTTAAAATTCTTCCAAAGAGTCCTTTTTTACAAAGGCTATCATGATTTCCATATTAATAACACTTTTTATTAATTTTTCATCTGATTTTCTGGGTCAAGTTTCTCATAGCATGGATTTCCATTATTTTAATAGTCTGTGGAAATGAGAATTAAGTATAAGATTAAGAAAACTTTAAGGGTTTTATAAGTTATTTTTTTCTAACTTCTTGAACCATTGCCATTCTTATTTCAATTGGAGGCATTTAGTCTTCAGCATATGAATTAGGTCCAATACATAGGTTTTCTTTGGAATTTTCAGAAACTTTAGAATGTCTCTGCCAATGTTCTCCTTGTGGACAGTCCATAGTGGATGTAAATACACTACTCTCAGACAATCTTTTTGGTGTTGTATGTTGGCATTCTCAAAAAAAATAAATAAAGTTCTGTGAGATCTGTCTGTTCAGGGTCTGACTCCTCTCAGGGATACAACCATTCCTCTATAGAGATAGCCAAACTTGCTTTTAAAAATATTTTATTATAACTTTAAAGATAGGGCTATATAAATATAGAACTAGTGGAATATTGGACCTTACTTTTGTGATACCGATGCATCATTGTCTGGTCTGACGTAAGAGCTTGCAATTCTTAGTGTGCTCAGAAATTTTATCTGATTTTGTTCTTTGTGTGTGTCATCCTTGAAAATAGTTATCCATAAGTGAACATATTGCCAAAAAGCGTGGCATAAATAGGGGATGATTGTGAAACAAGAATGTTTTTCTCCAGAAAAATTGTCGTGAGCCGGCGAGGCAGAGCACTGTCTTAGGTGCTCAAATCTGAAAGAGCATTGGGCGGAGATGGGGCAGGGAGAGAAGAAGGACACCAAGACAGGAGTCTGATCAAGGTGACGTTTATTGCAGGCAAGCATCAGACTTTTAAAGCAAAAAACCACAAACTAACAGGAGGGGACATGATAAGACCATAACAATCTTATCTGTCCTAAAACAAGCATTAGGAAACTTCTACAGAGTCAGGACGTCATAAAACACCAGATGACTCAAAAAACTTGAAGGTTGTTAAGTTTGAGAAAGTTCAGAGCAGCACAAAATGTCTAGCAAGATAAGAAGAAATAGGCATAAACATAAACTATCATGGATAATAGTGACCTTGGCAATTATAAAGGCTGGGTAACAAAAATAAGGAACTACAGTCTTAGGAAACAGAAACTTAGTCACTTAAACAGAAACTTAACTCTAAAATGGTTCCACTTAGCTTAGGATGGCAGCATTCCTGCCAGCTCACAGGCCAGCACCCAATAAAAAATAGCATATGTAAGTCTAGTAAAGAGACATGCTCAAATTGATTGAGTTGTGTCTGCGCAGCTCTGAACATTCCATTAGAAAATTCATAGGCAGCATATTTATATTGACTGAAAATGAAGTTGCAAATCTACACACACACATGTTGGTAGGTTGAAATACAATTACTGGCAATTGTAAGACTTAAGTCTCACTTTTACTCCTGGAGCGTGAACAGCCAAGAGGCCTTCACGATGCTGGGCTCAGAAGCTCAGCGAGGCTCCAGGAGCTTGTCTGATAGTGAGAGTCACCCAGGAAGGAACACACCAGGCAAGTTGGCTAATAGACCTTTATTAGTCTGGCCAGACGGCACTCCCAAGCCAAGTAGCTCAGAGAGGCGGCTTGCTCAGAAACAGAGGCCATTTTATATAGGGCTGAAAGGGGGAGGGTTTACACTTAAAACTTACAGAAAGAGGACAAAGGCAAAGAATCAGTTAATCTGAGCTAGTGGTCATCAGGCATATACTTGACTGTCACGTACTAATGACCAGCAGATTGATTATCCATTTTCCCATTTACAACTTAGATTATAATGTTCAGAACATTCAACTATAGCAAGTAAGGAGTGGCGTGATTTGTGTTGGGTCTCTGTGTTCACTACAGTTTCCATTTAGTTTCCCAGCTACTTCAAAGCAGTTACCTAACAATTCACAATTAATCATTAGTTATCCTATAAGGGATGCGGGGGGAGCGACAGTCTCTGGGTCATTTGCTGGTCAACATGGAGTCTCTCTGGTTCAGCCAGGCTCCCACAGCAATCACTTTTTTTTTTAACCTGCCAGTCACATAAGCACATGTAATGCCTGAACATTCAAATTTTGATTTAACTGACTGTGGCAGGCCGAGGAAGTGGAGATAGCACTGCCCTGTGTGGTCCCTAGTCGATGTTTTGTTGTTGTCTACACAATCCTGGAGTACAGCCCAATCAAGTCACACAAAATTCTGCTAAAAATCACATAGTATGAAAAGCTCAAGGCCTAAGCAATCAAGTCTCTAGCTCTTCAGACCCACCTGCATCCTTTGTGTCATAGATTAGATATGTCTGCTTTAAAAGACATGTAGTTTTCAGGAAAAAAAATTGATTAGATAGATAGGGATGAGCAGAATCAGGAATGAAAGTCAATTTATGTGTTATCATGATTACTGTAGTTGTGTATAGAGATAAACTATAGAATTTGGAAAGGTTAGTCTTACAGCAAAACAGAAAAAGAGGTAGATTAGAATCGATGGTTCCCATTGATTTGTGGGAAGCTGACTGATTTGACAGATACTTAGAAGGAAAAATCAATGGGGAATTGGCAGAGATGGTACCTGCCATGACTTGGATTTTCAATTCCTATAACAAGATCTTATAGTGACGCTGGATTGTGTCGATTTCAGAGGCTTGAGAGTCATAAGACTAGTAAAGGATACTCCTAGGTGAGTCACAGAAGTGTAAATTTGGATACTATGTCTTGTCACTTATCCCTGCCTCACTAGCACTGTTTCCCTGCCTGATTTTCCATCTTACCATGAACTAAACATTTTTGCTTTGCCTTACCCTTTCTCTGTGGTATTTCTGCTTTGGAGTCATCTGATCACAGACTGCATCTCATGAAACTATGAGGCAATTTAAATGGCTCCTCCTTTAAGGTCAATTATTGTTCCAGTGATTGAAAATAAAAGAAAATTGGCACTCAGAAGGTGGTCATTGCTGTGATTATACTTGACCATGAGGTTCAGAAGTTTTTGGTTCTGTTTAGCTGAAGGATTGTGAAAATGTTTGCAAATGAGGACTAGCGAAAACTTCGGAACTACATGGTCAAGTATTCTGAGCCTGACTGATGATTATGGTTGAATTTCTGTTGATCAGAATCCTGACAGGAATGAACTCAGTAAAAGCCATAGTCGAAATATTTCATGTGGGAATACGTACTTCATAGACAATTGAATTAGAGGCCATGTGTTTTGTACTCTGACGGAAAAATAATTGTCTAAAGGTTGCTCATGTCCTGAAACTTCCCAAAAGAGCAAAGCAAAGCAAAGATACTTTGTACCTGGTGGAACCAAACAGAGCAAGGAAACAGTGCCAAAGAAAAATGTGCCCCTAGGCTTTTCTTAATCTAATCATATTAACAATTAATTAGCACTGTTACATCTCTTGTCAATCAATAGCCCCAAATATCTCTTTGAACAATACATAATTTCCAAATGAACCAAATTTAAATCCTTTTAAGAAGCTCAACAAGAATAAAGGATCAATATTTTTGTTGGTTGCAGTAAATATTGAAAAAATAAATGGGATTTTTCCACTTTTATAACAACATTATGGTAAAATTGCTATCAGCTCCTTCTAGAAATGGCTCACCAAATAAATGGATTTCGAGTACTTTTCATTTTGTTTTTTGTTCATTAAATTTATTGGTAATGTTTAGGGTTATAGTGCAGTTACATTCATCATTGGAATCCTGTACTCTTACATGACAGACCTCAGTTCTTATTTTTTCCCATTCCCTGCCCTCCCTTCACCCCCTCCACCCTTCCCTATTTACAAAGACTTTTTTCCATTCTTTTCCTTTTCTCATATTTTTTTCTTTTTCTCTTCTTTCCTTTCCCCTTCTCTTCGCACTTCCACTACTCCTTTAGCCCTTTTCTTCCTATTTCACATTATCAATTATACAATTCAAACCTTATTTACACTTTTAGTTTTGCACACCAGAGAAACTATTTGGTACTTAAGTACATCTCATTTTGAACAAAGAATTGAATGCAGCAAGCCAAAAACAGTGTCAAAAGTTAATTTAATTTGAAAAGAGGAGGGTGAAGAGGTAAGGGAGAAACTAGCTGAGCAGGGTAAACTTGGACCAAACAATGCAAAGGAAAAGGAAAAGCAAAAATAAAAGTACTCCCTGGAGAACACAGAGTGGGCTATCATGAAAAGGCATGAGAGTTTGCAAGTTTTGGTATCTGTGTCTTTTTGTTCCATCTACACCTTGTGGAAACCTGCAAGAAGTTCTACATAAGGGTCCTGAAAGGTGTTGCTGTGTAGATCCTGGAATTCCACCATGCTTTGCTGCCCAGCAAGTCTAAGCCATGCCCCGTCTCCTACCTCAAGACCAAAAAGATAATTTTACAGCTCCAGGACTATAAGTGGTCAAGTAGAAAATCTATGCATTTCTCTATATACCATCTCTCATTCTATCATCTATCCATCATCTTATTTTTTAAAAAGAATAAAATGTATTTCACTTGAGAGAGAATTATTCAATTAAATGTAAGGGTAAATAAATACACATGATTGAGAAGTATTGATGTACAGTGTAAAATCTGAGAAAAGAGAAATCATACAAAATAAAACTGAAAAAGTACAGATTATTATGAGCTAAGACTCAATCAATTTTTCAGAGTCCCTATAATTCAAACTTCTGAATAATCTTAGTATTTATTCATTGGGCTTCATATTTTCTGGTTATTTAAATATCTAACTTTTATATGTTATATAAAATATGTACTATATATGCATATATATGTATATACTACTTACAGCTATTCTATTTAATGTTTGACTGCAGTTATATTTGTTCTTCTACATTTTCAGCTAAATGAGGCAATATGTTTCATTTAATCCATTCAAGACTCCTGTGTTTATCTCCTACATGTCAGTTATTTACCCAACACTAACTCATTCCCATCTCCAAGGGAATAGAACATCGTTAATGATTTATATTTAACAATTGCAAGATAAGATTTGGGTTTTAGGTAATAGCTTCTTCGGAAAAGTAGTGAAGATTACTATGTCAGGGAAACATTGGATGCAGCTGGACAGGTAGAGGTAGGTTACTGGATGACTCAGAAGATAAATGACAAAAGCAAGTGTTTTTCGTTAATGGAAATAAGGTGGGGTAAGATAAAGTTGAACTATCTTGAAAAAAGAGGAATTCCTTTGACTTTCTATCAGGTTGTTCTTTTTAAAAAATCACTAAGACTTAATACAATAATTCTATAATTAACATTCAATGATTGACTATAACGTGAATGATGCAAAAGTTATAAAATATTATTTAAAGCTGTCTGCTCAAAAGTTAAGCAGGACTGGTTTTAAATGCCAGCTTTTTAAAATATCGCTAAGTAAATGATAGAAAATAGTAACAAAAATATTTAGATTATTTTATACCACAGTACACATACGCATTACATGTTCAAAAAGCAAGGGTCACCTTGGGCTTACAAGGCAGGTACTCTAAACGTTGGTGTCACACAGTCCTCCGTGGAAACCAACACGAGACTAAGATCCTAGGATGAGGCTTCGTGGCCTAACATGATGTAAAAATTCCAGCTCAAGCAGCATCCTACACATCATGGGTCTTCTTTACACTTTTTTTATTCCAGCAACTATGGATTCTGATTTGGGAGATTTGGGCCAGAGCTAAATTGCTACCCATCAGAGTACGATCGAATCCCACCTCTTCATCAGAACAGGGAGGATAGTGACATTTTAATCACACAGCTTCACTATGTCTATGGCCCATGGGTTAGGACTCTCTCCCAGACACTGGCATCGGGTCCTGCTCTATCTCTCCTGGGTAATAAACCAAAATTTAATGATGACACAGGATCTGCACTCTTACCACTGATCTTTTTATTTCCCTAAATAACTATTGTTTCTTTAGCCCAAGCACATGAGTTCACTGACCACTTATTTGACCTTGTTCACTTGAGGGCATAATCATTTTCCATAGTACTTTTCTGTATGCAAACTCACCACCTGGCATTATCCAAAGGATTCTTAAACTATTTGGTGAATATTTAACTTAAAAGACTATTGTATAGTAAAAGACACATTCCTATTAATTCCTCTCAAATTCCCACTCATTTCAAAGATATGTATAATTCTTGCCACTTTTTGAAGTGGTTCTAGAAGTTCTTTACTGTGCGTGTCTGTAAGTGGTGTGATTAAAAAAACACAAAAACAAAAACAAACGTGGTGAATGCCCCTGCCAAGTGCCATGCAAGAGAAAGGCAGGCTTGCACAAGTACTACTGTTATGTTGTGTTTTCATCTATCTTATTCACTGGGTCTGGTATACTGGGACTTTTGGATCTTCTCCAAAGACAAAATGACCATGAAAGGTAAACATTTTCAATTGATTCAAAACATCAAGACATCCATGACAGAGAAACTAATGACATTCTCAAAAGAAGACTTCCAGAACTTACTCACAAAGTGGTGAGAATAATGAGCTAAGAATGTTCAAAGGTAATGGGAATGTTCTGAGGGGTATTAATGGTTCTGCATCTTTTAGTATAATTTTTACAATTTAAATATTAATTATCGTTTTCAATCATACTTTGTAGTTTTCATTTATGGCTTTACAAACATACTTAATTCTGTCCAAATTACCCTTCTGCCTTCATAGTAAACATCTATTTCTTAGTCTTCAAGTTAGGTGTGACATTCCCTTTTATGTTTTATCTGACTTCATTCCTAGAAATAATTGAAGACAATCACTCTTGTTTGTCATTAAGCTTGCTGTTTTTATGAATTTCTAGACAGGCATGTAATACTGAAAATTTATTTACTTGTATGGAAGTTTTACCTGCATAAAAGAGGTTTTTATTTGTTTGTTTTGTTTTTGTTTTTGTTTTTTTGGTACTGGGGATCAAACTCAGATCCCTGCACTTGAAGGGCAGGCAGTGGAACCACTGAGCTAAATAAATCCCTGGTCCCAAAATGGGTTTTTTTAAGGGCAGGTAACATTTATCTTTTTATCCCTATAACTTAGCACCATGCCTAAGCAGGGTAGACGGTTGATAAATTTGTGGAAACTGAAACTTGCCGTAAAAGCACCACTCAGAACCTACTCTGACATAAATAACCAAAATATTTAGATAATGAAGTTCAAAGCTACAATTTGAATGAAAATGATGCAACCATCTGGCTCATCTCAAAGAAAAAGAACTACAAATATGACCTCTCAGAATACTAATTATAAAGTCAAAGCAGATTTGGTAGTGCTGTGAAATAAAAGCCTCACCAATACCATTTCCTTAAAATGTCACTCATAATTTCAATATTTAGAAAATTTGAGCTTGAAAAACTATCAGATTAAATCCACAATAACTGGTGAAGGTTTATGGAATGGTCTCCTATATACTTACAATATTTGCCCTATAGGCCTAAAAAGAACCAGTATTTCAGTCACTCCCTTGTACTTTTAAATATTCTCAAATTATTAAATTATATAGTTGTATCTTCTTTAGAAGCAGCTTAATGAAAATTGATATAAATGTGATTCATATCCTGTCATGTAATAAATAAAATATTCTGCTGAAATTTCAGGATATTCCTTAAGTTATTGACATATCTACAATGCGCCATATATTTAATTTTCCGTAAAGATTCACCTCATTCTACACCACACTACAAATTCTTAGGTCATTGATAATATTTTTTAAAGATATTTGACATTTAGTATTCTCATTTAGATCAGAGCTATAAAATCCAAGCAAGTAAAATACATACATGGAAGTTGTCATTTTCACATAGATATTGGAGAGAAATGCTTTAGGCAGGAAAAAATACAGAGCACTTATAAAACCAAAAAAGGGAAGGCAACTGTCTAGTATGTTTATAGATAAGGAGCCCTTAAACCTTGAGTACACATTTGATATTCATGTTAATTATTCACAGCCTCACAAGGAGAAATACGGTCCTCTGACTGAAATTAAAATAAGCCTGAAGAACAAACACAACCAAAACTTATCTCAATCTGATTAATTTCATGCTGCGTTTATAAATTTTAAATTGAATTTTTAATCCAATATCACTTGAATCCTTGTTATATTAAAAAAAAAAGATTATCTGAGTCATTACCTGACTCACAAACAGTATTGTGCTTCCACGAGCTTTTAAAAATTGGAAATATCTAGCATATTCTGAAATCTGAAGGAATGAGAAAACACAGCAAATTCTGGAAAACTCAGTAATGTTTTATAAATCTTTAAAATAATGGCTTTGGTGCTTTAACTAGAAGTGGACAGAGAGAAAATTACTTCTGTGTAAAAATTTACCTAAGCCTAACAAATGCTGGTTAAGTGTAAGAGTAAGCTCAAATAATCATTTGTCAAATCAGACTTAGACAAATCAGAGCTCTTGTTCAGTCTCAAGTTTTATTATAAATTGAAAAGCAAGGTTTTAAGAGGCTTTGATGAAACAGGGAGGGATCCGGGACTTTTAGTTTGTCTTTCACCCACTTCATCAGCATCTAGTTAATTTCTGAACTATCACCTTTTGTTATTATTTTGACAGGATCGTCCACCTTCTTCCTCCCGCGAGGGATTCTCAGTTCAGAAAAGGGGACACATTTCTTCCTAGCACACTTTAAACAAATTTGAATTGAGGTGGTAGAAAGTCATTGTCTTTCCCACATCATCTACTTTATCTGGACATTGAGCCAACACAATACAGGAGATAAAATAATAGGAACTTCAAGCATCCGCAAGCAACAGTCAGTTAGTAGATGTGGATGGTAAATGGCAAGTTCTAAGGGATCTTAGCAAATCTGCTAAGGTACAAAATGTCGTTATTTCTCAGCAAGATCTATAAGACTCTGATACAGAGCAAGGGCATAGATGATATCCAGAGACAACTCTAATTTTGAAATAAAAAAATTCAGTCGAGCTTTCCTATGTTCCAGTTTAAACTTCTAAAATATTGTAGTCATCATTTCCGAACAGGCCACTTAAATGTGACTAGCTTCAACCTTTTCAAACCTTTACTTATTTAGTGCTAATAAAAAATATAGAAATTCTCCTAAGGTAGCATGTAAAAGTAAATAAAGCTGACAAAAAAAGTAATGTTGCTTTCATTTTTAAAATGCGTGTTACAGACTGGCGTGATAGCACATACTTGTAATCCCAGCTCTCCAGAGGCTGAAGTAGGTATTGCTGTGAGTTTAAGGCCAACCTGGGCTACACAATGCATTCAAGACCAGCCTTAAGTACATTAGCAAGACACTGTTACAGAAACAAACAAAAAATTCCATGTTATTAAAATGAATAGTAGTAGTAAAATGTACATTTTGTGATAAAAAGGAAAATATAACTAATAAAAATATTTAGTTGGCTCCCGTTTGATATTATTACATGGTATTGTTGCTAAATATAATCAGCCACATTTTAAATGTTAATTTAATATATTTAAAATTGACATTATTAGTCATATATTTTAGGTTCAATTTGTATTTTAAATGTCCTAAAATATGTGCATTGTTTAATTATTTGACCTCTGCTTTGGAAAAACAAAAACAAAAGACAAAAATCATTTACAAACTTGAATATCTACATAAAAATGAAGTTATAATAGATGACTAGTCCTTTAAATCTGAATAGCCTTAGGTAAAAACTACAGATAAGTGAGTAATATGTCTTACTAAGGTCAGGTGCTTCAAAATTAAATCTGAGCTAATTTTACAGAAAATATTCCTACTAGCTTATAACTTTTCATAAATAAAAGTAAGTTAAGATGTGTGTAATGATAATATCAATTTCCACTTTACTTTTGTCTTTATTAAAGTTATTAAAATATTTATTTCCTCTTGCAACAAAATTCCTCTATCATGTGATCATTTAATAATGAGTAACTATTTTTTCAAAGAATGTACCATCTATATTTATGGAAAAAATGTCTAAAGTATTTTTGCCACATTATTTCACATTTGTTAATTTTTGGCAATGCTTTAGGTAGAATTTCCAGAAAAACACAGAAATGAGACTTTAAAATAGAAGAGGAGGACTTCTGTGGTGGCAATTTGAAAGCTCAGTATTTTCTGTTTTATGAGCTAATATAGTGTTGTGAAACTATGCAAACATTGAGAGTTGATTATGCATCCATGGATTTAAGAATAAGTGTTCAAATATCAAAGTCTTTGGAGCTTATCTACAAAAAAGTATGACCTTCTCTAACTTAATATTAACTATTTGTTGGTGTGAAAAACTATAATAGTACATTAGATCCTGATGAGATAATCGACAATGTGAAATAGGAAGAAAAGGGGCAAAAGGTGTAGGGAAAGTGGGAAGGGTAGGGGAGAGGAAATAAGGGAAAAGAAAAAATATGAGAAAACGAAGAAATGGAAATAAAGTGTTTGTAAATAGGGACGGGAGGAAAGAGTGAAGAGAGGGAAGGGATAAGGGGAAAAAATGAGAACCAAGACCTGTCATGTAAAGGTACAAGATCCCTATGATGAATGTAACTATATTCTATATTTAAAAAGCAACAATAAACTCAATGAGAAAAAAATAAAGTATTTACATACAAAAAAGAGAGAAAGCTGAATCTTGGTTCATGCATTGCTATGCTGTTTAGAGAGAATAAATATATTTATATTTGCAATGCCATGTTTATGCTCTTAAATATATTTTAATAATCTAGAAATACTTTTCTTTGGCTTGCATCTGAAAATCATTTTTCTTCGTTGTATGTTATAAGTTTTAATTAGGCACTTAGGTTTTTTCACGATAGAGTTCTAACCCATAATAATATGTATATTTTTACCAATACAAATAATGTAGGTCTGTCAAAATATCTTAATATGCTGAAAAATTTCTGACAGTTGTACCTTTATGTGATTTCCTCAACCTGGAAATCATTGCATGTTGTAGCTTTTGTAATCCTCCAATTGAAAGGGCAGCTTCTGTTTAATTGATATAGCACATTCGCTAGTCCGGGACAATGGAAGTGCAACAGAAGCTGTGGAGACAAAGAAAATATTTAGTTACCCTGTGGGCCAGTCTACATTCACACCAGAGAGACGGGCCCCTTCCAATGCATGAACAAAAGATGTACATCCTAGCAGCGGGTGTTTCAAGGGAGGCACCTTTGGTAGACATTCACTGGTTACAGAAGTTGAATATGCCTTAGCAAGCCGTCTCAGTCATAGCATTGGCTCATACATAATACTGGCAGCGGGTCTGTTGGATAGTTTAAACTATGGGATCTACCTTATTTACATTCTTGATGAAATAACAAAACTCTTTCAGAGCCAACGACATTCCTATGATGCGGAAATTGGTTCAATTCTGTCCAGGCACGTTGGCGGGCCATGACATATTGAACAAAGGAAATCTCAGGCAGGGGGTTTCCCGTAGCAAGTCCGGCTTAAACCATGGGAGAAAAATTCCACAAAATTCCCTTGCAAAATGAATTTTTTTTGTACCAGGATTAAGTACTGGAAGATCTTGAGTTAAACTGGATATAGCAGTGTTGAATTGAAAAGTAAAATATCAACTCAGAAGCAATATACATATATAATACAATTATATGCATAACATAGCATATAAAATATAATTTGACCTAATACATAATTACATATATAATATATATAGCAGAACCTATTTTCCTTTTGAGTTTTCTTTTGTAAAAAAGGTATCAAAGAAAATGGAAGATGATTATAAGGAAGTTATAAAATTTATGAAACAATACTGAGAATTCTCTGTTTAAAAATTTAAATAAAAAATATATCAAAGCAGACATCAAGACATCATGAAAAGTTTCTTGGTTGTAATGGAGATAAAATAAAAATTGCTTGCAATTTTGTTTAAAACTAAGGAAGAAAACCATAACCATGTTAATATTTTATTTTAAGATTAAAAAGATAAGGGCCGGCAGTTTTGGTGGCCTGTTACCAAAAAAAATAAAAAAAAAAAAAAAAAGATTAAAAAGATAAAATACAAGCTATTTTATATTAGTGAAATATATTTCTCAATTTTTATTTCCTATCATCATATATTTTTTAAATTTTGTTTTCCTTAATAGTTACCATCCAAAACAAATTTGTTTTAGTATTTTTCCTTAGTTTAATAATATGGAAAATTAGCTAAGTAAAATAAGGATAATCTGTTTTATTAAAACTCATAGATTTGTTCTACTTATGACAATAGGATGGTACAATATTTCACAAAATAGAAATCATTTCTATATCTACTACAATAGAATATGAAAATATGTGAATGCAGTCATGCATGTGAACTTTTTGTGATATTGGGAAATATATTTGCTCTAGTGTAGAATACAAGCTATACTAATGGCATAACTTTGGCTTATTTGGAACAAACTCATTTCTAGCTGTGTTTCAATAATCTCTATATTACACACAGAAATATTTAGGTTTGTAAATTACGGTAACAGTTTTGACTGAGCATTGATTAATTTAACAAATCTAATTAAACACAATGCTCTCCCTGCAGAAAGAGCTAAATGAATCACTCCACATTTACAATTATAAATCAAATGGCTCTTTCTATTGGAAAGTAATGTAGATGAGGAAAGGACCGGGTTGGAATAATGGTGAACAGGCTTTTTCAGGAAGGGCATGTGTCACTGATCTTGGGCTCTTCCTTACCCAGATGAATATACAATATAATATTGTACATTATCAAATATCCATTTTTAATTATTGGGCAATAATCCAATTCTATTAAGAGTGTGTAGGGTTAGTGTAAACATTTGATTTGAGAAAATTAGTTGTAACAAAAATTTCATCCATACAGATATTACTAAAGCATTGGAATTTTTTTTTAGTACCAGAAAGATAAAAGTTGAAATATGGTTGCCAAAATAGGTTGAAATATGGTTGACAAAGGATTGACCCTGAAATATACAACACATAATTAAACAACCAGGAAATATATCAGTGAGATGAATAACAAGCACATCTTTCAAAAAACGGTACTAAATTAAAGATATGAGTCATGTTAGGTCTCATCTTAAATGAATCAAAGTATTGACACATCTGCGATGATAGAAAGGGAAGCCAATAGGGAACTATCCAGATTCATAAAACTCTGTAATGGTAGGCTGATTTCTACAGATCTCACTCTTAGAAATATGGAAAGATAGTTTATAAATTTTGGTGTATGTGCCTGAAGCAAGGATTGGAAAATTAGAAGTCCTTTTAACTTTTTATGAAGAAAAATAAAAAGGAAAGGTGTAGAGCTATAAGATCTAGAGGTGAGGATGTCCTAATGACCTAAAGAATTAAATATATTTATTGACTACTCTATAGTAAGTGACTTATCTGCACAACTTTGCTTAATCAATGAAGAAAACTGTGCAGTAAAATTTATTCTCTGTACTTTTCTATGTAAAGAAACTAATTTTTTGGAGGAAAGCTAACAAAGGATGCACACTGAGTAAAGAAATAAATTTCTGAAGGAAATGCAATGAAATCCAGATGCTTTTAGTGCTGCACCCTATCTCTGAATAGAAAAAAGGGGAAAATACTTCTCTATCAAAGAGTCATTGTCTCCCAAAAGTGTGGAGAAAAGAAGAAGCAAATAAGTTCTGCTGTCAGTGACTCACCAGTAGATTTACATTTATGGGTTTTTTTGTAAAGATAAATGTGAAATTGTACAGAGGATCACTAAAGTGTATTCAGATGAGAACACTTCAACTCCCGGAGGATGCGGTAGTTCCTGTTTTTTCTTTTTCATTTTTTCCTGATAATTAACAATATATTCTTTGAGGCCACTATCAATCTGGTATCAAAACTAAACAAGGGCATTCATAGGAAAATGGATGCATATTGAGAATATACTGCTAAGTGAAATAAATAAGACATACATGTGTAAATACCGAATAGTTTCTCTGGTGTGAAAAACTAAAAGTGTACATAAGATCCAAATTGTATAAGTGATAATGTGAAAAAGGAAAAAAGTGCTAAAGGTGTAAGGGAAGTGGGAAGGGTAGGGGAAAGAAAATAAGGGAAAAGAAAAAATATGAGAAAAGGAAAAAAATGGAAACAAAGTCTTTGTAA
>NW_022900926.1:78224187-78225820 GCF_012274545.1 Fukomys damarensis
GAAGAAAAATAAAAAGGAAAGGTGTAGAGCTATAAGATCTAGAGGTGAGGATGTCCTAATGACCTAAAGAATTAAATATATTTATTGACTACTCTATAGTAAGTGACTTATCTGCACAACTTTGCTTAATCAATGAAGAAAACTGTGCAGTAAAATTTATTCTCTGTACTTTTCTATGTAAAGAAACTAATTTTTTGGAGGAAAGCTAACAAAGGATGCACACTGAGTAAAGAAATAAATTTCTGAAGGAAATGCAATGAAATCCAGATGCTTTTAGTGCTGCACCCTATCTCTGAATAGAAAAAAGGGGAAAATACTTCTCTATCAAAGAGTCATTGTCTCCCAAAAGTGTGGCGAAAAGAAGAAGCAAATAAGTTCTGCTGTCAGTGACTCACCAGTAGATTTACATTTATGGGTTTTTTTGTAAAGATAAATGTGAAATTGTACAGAGGATCACTAAAGTGTATTCAGATGAGAACACTTCAACTCCCGGAGGATGCGGTAGTACCTGTTTTTTCTTTTTCATTTTTTCCTGATAATTAACAATATATTCTTTGAGGCCACTATCAATCTGGTATCAAAACTAAACAAGGGCATTCATAGGAAAATGGATGCATATTGAGAATATACTGCTAAGTGAAATAAATAAGACATACATGTGTAAATACCGAATAGTTTCTCTGGTGTGAAAAACTAAAAGTGTACATAAGATCCAAATTGTATAAGTGACAATGTGAAAAAGGAAAAAAGTGCTAAAGGTGTAAGGGAAGTGGGAAGGGTAGGGGAAAGAAAATAAGGGAAAAGAAAAAATATGAGAAAAGGAAAAAAATGGAAACAAAGTCTTTGTAAATAAGGGATGGTGGAGGGGGTGAAGGGAGGGCAGGGGAATGGGGGGAAAATGAGAAGCAGGATCTATCATGTAAAGGTACAAGTTCCCAATTATAAATGTAGCTGTGCTATAAACTGAAAAAGTACCAATAAAATCAATGGGGAAAAAAAACTAAATAAGGACACACACAAATTTATAGATATCTTTGATGAACATAGATTCACAAATCCTTCATGAAAAAAAAACTTGCAAACAAAATTCAACACAAGACTTAAAAATTCATACATCATGATCAAGTTGGCTTCATCTCAGGGATACAAGGGTGACTGAA
This sequence comes from Fukomys damarensis, assembly GCF_012274545.1. Lineage (NCBI taxonomy): Eukaryota > Metazoa > Chordata > Mammalia > Rodentia > Bathyergidae > Fukomys > Fukomys damarensis. The sequence goes on from NW_022900926.1 coordinate 78,225,348, forward strand.
TATGAATTCATAAATACAATGCACCACATAAATAAAATGAAGAAGAAAATATTTAAAACCTTTGAAATAATTCAACATCTATTCATGATAAACTGAAGAAACTAGGACTTGAAGGATTATACCTTTGTCTTGGAAAGGGTTTATGTTAGAATTGATAAACAATTCAATATCATGGAACGGCTTAAAATCAACACAAAATCAGATTTTTGTTACACTAGTAATGAATGAACGACATGAGAAATAAATCAGGAACAACAATGAATTCACTATAGCTTTTTAAAAAAAATACCTAAAAACAAATCTAATCAAGGAGATGAATGATTTCTATAATAAAAATTGCAGATTTCTGAAGGAAGAATTTCAAGGACATGCTAGAAGATGGAAAGATACCTCATATTCACAAAGAATTTTTTTGAAATTAATGGAGGTGTTAAAATGGTCATACTACCAAAAGTCCCATTAAAACTCCAATG
>NW_022900926.1:78225941-78253737 GCF_012274545.1 Fukomys damarensis
AAAGAAAAAAAAAAAAAAAAAGAGCAAGGCTGGAAGCATCACAATAGAAAACTTCAGATTATACTGCAAAGCCTTACTAACAAACACCACATTAGTGGCAAAAACAACATAGACCAGCGGAATAAAATAGAGGATACAGAAGAAAACCCATGCCACCAAAGCAATGTAATTCTTCACAAAGGTGCCAAAAACATTTGTTGGAGACAAGACAGCCTCTCTTACAAATAGGTGGTGGGAAAACTATATATTTCTATATATAAGATTAAAACTAGAAGTTTATCCCTCATCACGTACAAAAAAGAATCAATGCAGATTATAGACTTCTGTATAAGGTCCAAAACTTTAAAATGGTTAGAAGAAAATGTAGTGGAAACACTTGAAGCTAGAAGAAAAGGAAAATATTTCCTGAATAGAACTCAAATAAGCAGGAAATTATAGCAAAAATCAATAAATGGGACTATATCAAACTGAAAATTTTTCATACTGCAAAGCAAACAACAGAGCATAGAGACAGCCAGCAGAGTGGGAGAAATCTGCCCATTACTCTTCCAACAAAGCTTTGTATATAGAATATATAAAGTACTTAAAAAAACTTAACATCAAAAAGTCAAATAGCCCAATCAATAAATAAGTAAATGAAACTTTTCAAAAGAGGAAGTAGGGCTGGGGATTCGGCTCAGTGGTTCCACAGCCTGCCTCCCAAGCCCAAGGGCCTGAGTTTGATCTCCGCTACCAAAAAACAAAGCAAAACAAAAGAGGAAATATGTGTAAATACCGAATAGTTTCTCTGGTGTGAAAAACTAAAACTGTAAATAAAATCCAAATGGTACAATTGACAATGTGAAATAGGAAGAAAAGGGCTAAAGGTGTAGGGGAAGTGGGAAGGGTAGGAGAAAGGAAATAGAGGAAAAGATAAAATATAAGAAAACTAAAAAAATGTAAACAAAGTAATTAGGGAAGGGTGGAGGGGGTGAAGGGAGGGCAGGGGTATGGGGAAAAAATGAGAACCAAGATCTGTCATGTAAAGGTACAAGACCCTGGTGATGAATAGAACTGTACTGTATACCTAAAATGTCCAAATAAATTCAATGAGAAAAAATTTGCAAGTATATTAAGAAATTTCACCTGTTGGGAAGGGTAAGGGAAAGGCAATAAGAGAAAAAAAAAACATGAGAAAATAAAAAAATGGAAAAATATTTTTTGTAAATAGGGAAGGAAGGAGGGGGTGAAGGGAGGGCAGGGATAAAGGGAAAAAATGAGAACCAAGACCTGTCATGTAGAGGTACAAGATCCCAATGATGAATGCAACTGTACCGTATACCTAAAATGTACCATTTAACTCAATGAGAAAAAGCAAAAGAAATTTCAACATCTTTAGCCATTCAAGAAATGCAAATTACAATTATATTGAGGTGTCATCTGACTCCAGTCAGAATGGCTGTTATCAAAAATACAAGAAACAATAAGTAATTATACATGCTGTTGAGGATGTCAGAAAAAAAGAACATTTTCACCCTGCTAATGGGAAAGTAAAAGAGTCCAGAAATTATGGAAATTGGTACAGCAGTTTCTTAAAACACTAAAAATAGAAAGGTCGCATAATCCAGATATAAATATATTATATATACCACACAGCTGTATATACAGTATGCTGAATTTGGTTTATATATAACCAAATTCAGCATACCAAAGACTAATTTTTATTGTCACACAATATTTAAGACTAAAGATATGGAAACTGCCTAGCTACTTGTCAACAGATAAATGGATTTTAAAAGTCTGATATATATGCACAATGGAATGTTGTGCAGCTGTAAAGAAGAAATGCATTATGTCATTTACAAGGAACTAGATGGAACTACTAAGTGAAATAAACCACATTTAGAAAAACAAATGTGGAATGTTTTCCATCATGTATGGAATCTAGTAAGGATGACAGGAAAGTAGAACGGAGACCATAATTACATAAGAAGAAGGGACTGAGGAGGGAAGGGGGAAGGAGAGGATAATTACCCAATAATTTGTGAAATTAACATGTTATAATAAAAATCTTAAATTTTGAATAACAATAAAACAACTGAATAAAATGAAGTAATAACGATCCCTTTAAAATGAAATTTTAATTTTTCAAGATAGCATATTGTGTAAAACAATTTTATACTCAGTAAAAGATGAAACAATCAAACAAAGAGTGCAAATAATGAAAACTCTGTCCTCCTAGCTATCTCTACCCCTCCCAGAGATAACCCTGCTTAGAAAGATTTTTATATGACCAGTTAAAGATAGTATAATGCAGAAATATATATACGTAATCAGTATTTCTCTCTCCATATCCATACATATATATCCATTGTGTATTTATGCACATTAAAATATATATGATTTTTGTAAGATAATTATAAAATATCACAAACTAAAGTTTATGCATGTCATTATTATACATGTAAGTATTTCACCAAATGCATATCATTGTGATTTTAAATATTAAAATTGTATATTAATTAAACTGTATGTTTTCTAGAAGGTTAACAAAGCTTTTTGATTAGAAAATGTACATCTAATACCCTGGTAAAAATAGCATAATTAATAATTTTCTGAGGTTTTGTTTCTGTCCAGTAATACAGAAAAATGTATGTACATAAATGTCACAAAATTTTTAAAAAAATAGAAATAGGGGCCAGGGATTTAGCTCAGTGGTTCTTCCACTGCCTCACAAGCACAAGATCCTGAGTTCAATTCCCGGTACAAAACAAACAAACAGAAATATGTAAGAATTCACAAGTAAATACTTGCAGATTTGTCCATCCTTTGGAAAATAATATCTGTTTGGTACACTGATTTTTTTATCTCTGAATGATTTTATACAACCTTAAATGTAAGAAGTTCCATAAAATAATTATGATGCACTACTGTACAGTATAAGAAATCACCTTTTGAAAATGTAAAGTATTAATAATAAATCAGAAACAAATTTTTTCTTCCATTATTAGACTATTAGAATGTGATTATATTACAGGTTCTCTGATGCATTTATTTTAAAAACTAAACTACTAAAAAGACTTTTGTATGTGCATTTCACAATAATTTTTGAGGTGATGTATTACTTAACAAGATACATCATTATTCATTTTAGAGTCACTAAATTTTCAAATTTCTCTAAAAATTCTAAAGAAAACAAAACAAAAAATCAGCTCTGGGCATTTGCTACATGGACATCATAAGAACTGTTTACCACTTGGTCATTAGTGAGCCTCATGCTGATTTGGTTGTTAGAAGTTTGGAATTAGTTATTTTTTGATGCTTGCAGCAATTTTACTGGGAAAATCTGCTTTATGTTGATCCAGTAATAAGATTTAATTTTTAGAACTTTAATTTGTTCTCTTTTTAAAAGCTTCCAACATTTAACAAGAAACTTAATATTTTCAAAAGGAATTTATCTAGGATTGATAATACCAACAGGAATAATCAAGAAGGTCATTCTTTTAAGTGAAAGCTTCTGTATGCCCTTTAATCTGGAATGCACTTTACTCCTTCTTCTGCCTAGCTCATATTTTTCACACATGCAATTGTTTAAACTTTCCCATCTCTGAGAAATCAAATCGTGTCACTGCTATATTCAGTGCATCCAGTTCCTTCCCAGATCACTTAACTTGAAGTCCAAGCCTATATGTGATAGACATATGTGCCTTCATTAACTTTCTGTTCTCCTTGCATTTAAGCCAAATGTCTTCTTTGTTATTTCTCAATTGTGCTAGAAATGCATTATTCTCAGGGTGATGTTCCCGCTGCCCTATCACCTAATACATTTTGCTACAGTCAGCACAAATCTAGCTCCTTCACTTCATTCCAAGCCTTGCTGGCATAGATTATTCTCAGATTTGCCTTTCCTTGCCATTCTGTTTAAAGTGGTGTCCCCCATCCATACATTAAACTCTGCTTTTGCTTTCTTTCCTCCATAGCAATTATAATTATCTGCTATACTATAATAGATACTCTTCCTGAAGTATTAACTTCAAAAAGAGAGGCACCTTTCTCTGTTTAAAACCCACACTCCTAACTTGAAACAGTGCATGGCTTGTAGTAAATGTCCAGTAAGTATAGTATTCTCAGTAAACAAATGAATACATGACCTACTTGTGTTAAGGTTTTCAACCTAGGAACTATTGCTCTTATTGTTCCATGGCTTGGCTGCATAAACAAAGATAACTCTTAAAGTTGATTACAAAATATGCATCTGTCTATTTTGGTGCAGTTTGGTAAAGGGGTACCTAGCTTTCATCAGTAAGAGGATTAACAAGGTACAAATGTAATGTACCTTTTAATGCTTAATGTATAATAGGTGCTATTACTATATTGAATGTGAATCTTTATGCATATGATTATTTTATTAGATTACATTTAATGTTATCTTTGAACTCACAGTCTTACATTTTAAATTATTTTATCTCATATTGTCAAGCATGACCAAGATAATCTTCCTTAATAAATATTTGAGGAACTCCACAAGGAAGCTCATGGAGTCCACAAAGGAAGCAGAATTTGTAGTTCAAGTTGGCAGATTGAATGAGCACGCACATCTATCTCTCCTTATTCCCAGGATTTTAAGTAGATTAATGAAACAAAGTGTAAAACAACCAAAAGAATAAATCTATGTGATAATTATTAAATGCATAGTTGTATTAAACTATGAGATGTATAGTCAGTGGAGGAGGAGTTAGTGATGAAGATACGTTCACAAAGATTATTGTGTCCCTGTTCTCAGAAGGACTATGCCTGACTTCAATAAAGCAGGTGTTGTGCAAGTAGCTCTAAGAAGAAGACCGAAGTGTAAAGATTAAAATCTCATCAGCCTCATACTTCTCTGTGATATGTGCACCCATGTTTATAGCGGCACAGTTTGTAATAGCTAAATCTTGGAAACAGCCCATTTGCCCATCAGTTGGAAACTGGATAAAGAAGATGTGGTTTTTCTATAAAATGGAATATTACTCAGCCATAAAGAATGAGAAAATAGATTCATTCATAGGAAAATGGATACATATTGAAGATGTACTCCTAAGTGAAATAAGTAAGTCACACATGTGTAAATACCGAATAATTTCTCTGGTGTGAATAATCTGTAATAATACATAAGATCCTAATAAGATTACTGACATTTCGAAAAGGGAAGAAAGGAGCTAAAGGTGTAGGAAAGGTGGGACCGGTAGAGGAAGGGTAATAAGGGAAAAGAAAAAAATGTGAGATAATGAAAAGATGGAAATAAAGTATTTGTAGATGGGGAGGGGAGGAGGGGGTGAAGGGAGGGCAAGGTTAAGGGGAAAAAATGAGAATCAAGACTTGTCATGTGGAGGTACAAGATCCCAGTAATGAATGTAACTGTACTTTATCCCTAAAATGTACCAATAAACTCAATTAAAGCTGAAAAAAATATCTCATCAGCCTCAAATATATACTTGATTCTTCATCATAAAACTATTCTCAGCATAGACTAGATGTAAATCATAAATCTAACCCTCAGGATAGACAAAAATAGCAAAAATAAATAAGCAAAAGAAGAGGAACTTGCACAATCTAAGAAATTATGACCCAAGTCCAGGAATTTATAAGCTGATAATTGAAGGGTGATATTAGTAATATGCTGGTAGCTATAGGCTACCTTTACCCACAAAGATACTAAGTTAGCCATATATGGAGCTGAAAACCACTATGAGAATAGTGAACTTATAACAACCAAGCAAATATGAATTCCAGTAAAAGGATAGGCAAATTCATAAATGCATCATGTTTATATGCCTGTCCATGGAGAGTACAAATGGGACAAGACCATTCCATAGTGGGACTCCCTTTGGGACCAGAAGGTATAATCATTAATTAAAAAAAAAAAAAAAAAAAAATAAAAAAAAAAAAAAAAAAAAAAAAAAAAAAAAAAAAAAAAAAACCTTTACTACAGAACTCAAAAGTAGATTTGAACAGGCAAAAGAAATAATCAGGAAAATTGAAGATTGAACAATTGAAACTATTAATTCTGGAGAAAAGAGAAAAAAAAGATTAAATAACACAATAACATCTCAGTATCACTGTATAGACCAAAGTCCATACTGTGGGAGTCCTGGAAAAAATAGAAAAGCGTACAAATATTGGAGGAGCAATGACTGAAAATTTCTCAAATTTGTTGACTGCAAACATAAAGAATTGTTGAATTCAAGAATTTCATGACATCCTTTTAAAAACAAACAGATACATTATAATCAAATTGGGGAAAGAAGAAATAAAGACAGTTATTAAAATGGTAGGAGAAAAATAAGTGTTCAAGTGAAAGATAAGTCAATAAAAGTATTATTACTCTTTGAATCTTAAATTTCTGCCATATATTCCTGTGTTGAAGGCTTGGTCCCCGGTAGGTCGTGGGCAGTGTTCCCCAGAATGGTGTTCTCCCCCCCAGCACTTCTTTAGTTTCTCTGTTTCTTGTTTGCTATGAAGTGACAAGCTTTATTCAACTAACTCCTTCCTTCCTTGCTTTCTACCTCACCGCATGCCTGGAAACAGCAGAGCACAGTGACTGTAAGCTGAAACTTCTAAAAATGTGGCCAAACTGAATCTTTCCTACTTTAAGTTGATTTTTCTTGGGTGTTTTATCATTCTGATGAAAGGCTGATTACCAGGGGGTGAGAGGCGGGGGAAACCCAGATAAAGACAGAGTTTGAGAAGGAGACACAGAGATATGGACCAATCACTGAGGCAGTTTGGGTTTCTTGTGATGCTTGGGCTTATTCGGATGGCAGCTTGGTCAACTACACTCAGTAACAGCAAGGATGGCAGGGCAACTCGGGCCATAATAAAACATAATTTTTTAAAGGTGAAAATGACTAAGTTCTGTCTTGGAATACATGGAGCATAAACGGACATAAGAAAGAGGAAGGTCTTCTACCATGTACGCTTTCAAACCCTGCCTAAGCAGAACTTAGAAGACAGCAGAGTTCAACCCCATTGGCAGAGGTATGTGGCATTCTTTCCTTAAAAACTCAACACCCTGCTGGTCATGATAGCACACATGTTATTCTAGCTCTCTGGGAAGCTGAGACAGGTGCATTGTAGGTTCAAGCCCCATCTGGATAACATAGCAACTTTGCAAGACCCTACCTTAAAAAATGAGAAAAGGGTTGCAGATGTAGCTCAACAGAAAAATCTGGGTTCAGTCCCCCATACTGCAAATAAAACGACAAAAAGTAAGAACAAAACCAAAAAATTATTCAAGGTTCTAAATGGGTTGCTAAGGATGAATTGAGAAGAAGAGCTATGAACAACAACCCTCGTGTTTCAGTTTTGCGAAAAAAAAGAGAGAGAAATCTGCTTGTGAATATTTTCAAGGGCACAGAAAGGGGAGAATCTTGGTATCACATTTCTCTGAAATGTTCAGGTGAATTATGCATAAATAAACTTAGTCATTGGCACTAATACCTAAAAAAACTTAAAATATAAGTCTTTGGAAATATGACACATATTTAAGATGGCTTAATGAAGAATTGATAAGAATTGGTAATTAACATTTAAATAAATAAAATACTACACTTTTAATCCTACTACCTAGGAGGATGCTAATTATTCTCTCTCTCCTAGAAAATCAACTATATAATTCACTTGCCACATATAATAAACTATTTTGTATAGTTCTAATTTTTTTCTGGACCCTCATCTATGAAACAAGAATTACTATATATGACTGAGTTCAGAATAACATCCAACCTCTGAAATCTCTTATCCACCGTTACACCCAAATTTCCAAAGTGAAACATAACATCTTCACACAGTTCCACCCTCCTCCCTCACTGAGCCTGTTCAAAATGCCTTCATCAGATTTTTCCTCATCTTCAACCTTCATCCACATTTCTTAAAATTTCCATATCCATACTGTTACTTCTTCTACCGCATTTGTTCCCACAACTTAGTTCTCATAGCCTGGAATCTAAAAGCTTACCATAGCTTGTAACTGCTCTCTGTAACCCTAGCTGCATCCTTCTCAACCCTGTGCTCTCCATGGTGCCAAACTAAGCTAATTACAATCCAAATAGATTTACATTTCTCCATTGTATAATATGACATATTTTGGTTTTTGTGAAGATGTGTAGATATTTACCATAGTTTACAGTTCTAAAGTTCTCAGTATGTTGATCTCTCTTTACCTAACCCTTTAGCTCTCTGTCGTATGGTAGTAGTAATGATCAAGAAGGAAACACAAAACATGGGCTTAAAGAGACCTCCTGCTTCTGCTTTTGTCTTTACAGAGTCACTAATTCTTGGCATCCAGTTATAAAATAGCCCGAGCAGCCACATGGTGTGCGCAACATGAAGAAGAACCAAGACCACTAGCTGACAGCTCCACCTCCGGTGAGCTCTGGGTTAGAGCAGCCGCTCGTATGAAGGACGCCTATGAAGTAAACGGACCAAAATATGCTCTGATTGTGCAATCATATGCCTGCCACTTTATAAAACATATTTACTAGATGACATGACACATTTATAGAAAAGAAAAAACATCCTTAAAAGGCATATGTTTTATATATGTGTATATATATTCTTGATTATATATGATTCATTTTAATTCCAAAACCAATGTGGCTCTCTATTATTCCGCTTCTTTTGTAACTTCTGAGTTACTCATACAGAATCTTCTCTTGCAATGTGTGCTTTGACAAGGCAACCTTACCCCCTCCCAGATTGGAAGGTTGGCTTAGTACTTTTTCTCTGTGCTTACACAATATTTAAAATGAAGCTTTTTGAGAAGAGGTGGTATGTATTTTTACAGTGTTTTATATATTCTCCTTTTTTATTTATTTTATTTTATTTTGGGGGGGGCGTTGAGACAGAGTCTCACTACGTAGTTGAGACTGACCTGGAAACTCACTATGTATCCCAGGCTGGTCTAAAACTCACAGCGATCCTCCTGCCTCAGCCTGCCAGAGTGCTGGGATTACAGGCGTGTGCCACCATGCCTGGCTGGCTCCTTTGTTTACTTTTTAATATGCATGTCTGCAGTACATAAAGTTTGCATTCCTTATGGGGAGTTGGTCCATCTGCATAACGTATCATAATTCCTTTCTTCATCTACTTTCTCTGTCTTCCCTTCATCTCTTGATCCCTTTCCCATGTGAGAAAGATCTATCTCCCTTCTTTTTCTTTATCTTTTATTTTTATCTTTATTTATATTTAGTATTTCTCATATAATGAACACAATTTAATATTTATATGTGTGTGTCTGATTCATCTTACTTAACATTTTGTTCTCAGACTGCATCCACTTTCCTACAAATGACTCAGTTTTATTTTTATGGCAAAATAATACCCCATTCTTTGTAAATATCATCAAATCTTCTATCACTTCTACTTTCCTACACAAATAGATATTGTTAAAAACAGAATCAGAATGGAAAGATATCCCCTGCTCCTGGGTAGGAAGAATCAACATAGTGAAAATGGCCATACTACCAAAACTGCTATACAGATTCAATGCAATGCTTATTGAAATTACAACACTATATTTCACAGAACTGGGAAAAAGAATCCCAAATTTCATTTGGACCCATAAGAGACATAGAATAGTAAAAGCCATCCTAGGCAACAGACACATGACAGCAGGTATAAAAGCTCCCAATTTCAAACTATACTACAAAGCCACTGTGATAAAAACAACATGGTACTGGAAAAGAAACAGACCTGAAGATAAGTAGAATACATTGGAAGATACAAAAACAAATCCAGATGTACTCGGCTATCTCATCTTTGACAAAGGAGCTGACCATCCTCAGTGGAGGAAAGATAGCCTCTTTAATAAATGGTACTGGAAAAACTGGATTTCAACCTGCCACAGATTAAAACTGGACCCCTATATTTCACCATGCACTAAATTAAAATTCAAGTGGATTAAAGATCTAAATATTAAAACAGAAACACTAAACTTGCTGGAAGATAAGTTAGGCCGAACTCTGGAAGACATTGGCGTAGGAAAAGACTTTATGAACAAATCCTCAGTAGCATGGGAACTAGCAGGAAGAATCAACAACTGGGATCTCATCTTATTGAAAAGCTTCTGCACTGCAAAAGAAACCACCAACAAAACTGAGACAACCTACAATGTGGGAAAAAAGTTTTTACCAGCTGCTCCTCAGAAAAAGGTCTATTACCTAGAATATATAAAGAACTCAAAACAATCAGCCCCAATAAATATAAAGACCCGATTCAAAAACAGGCATCCAAAATGAACAGACATTTCTCAGACAAAAAAAGTAAAAACAGGAAGTAAATATATGAAAAAATGATCCTTGTCACTGGCCATTTGAGAGATGCAGATGAAAACAACACTGAGATTCCACCCCAAAAGGAATGGCTGCTATCAGGAAATCAAAGAATAACAAATGTTGGCAGGGTTGTGGGGAGAAAGGGACCCTTCTCCATTGTTGGTTGGAGTGCAGACTGATGCAACCACTTTGGAAATCAATATGGAGATACCTCAAAGAGCTGGGACTAGAGGTTCCATTTGAGCCAGTCATCCCTCTGCTGGGTATCTTTCCAAAATAACTAAAAGAATCATATCACACTGATGTATGCTCACCCATGTTTATAGCGGCACAGTTTGTAATAGCTAAAACTTGGAAACAGCCCATTTGCCCATCAGTTGGAAACTGGATAAAGAAGATGTGGTTTTTCTATAAAATGGAATATTACTCGGCCATAAAGAATGAGAAAATAGATTCATTCATAGGAAAATGGATACATATTGAAGATGTACTCCTAAGTGAAATAAATAAGTCACACATGTGTAAATACCGAATAGTTTCTCTGGTGTGAATAAACTGCAATAATACATAAGATCCTAATAAGATTACTGACATTGTGAAATGGGAAGAAAAGGGCTAAAGGTGTGAGGAAAGTGGGATGGGTAGGGGGAAGGGTAATAAGCGAGAAGGAAAAAAAATGTGTGATAATGAAAAGAAGGAGATAAAGTTGTTGTAGATGGGGAGGGGAGGAGGGGATGAAGGAGGGGCAGGGACAAGGGGAAAAAATGAGAACCAGGACCCATCATGTAAAGGTACAAGATCCCAACAATGAATGCAACTGTACTGTATCCCTAAAATGTACCAATAAACTCAATTGAAGCTTAAAAAAAAAAAAAGAGAGATCTAGTTTAACATCTTGAAATGGCTACAAGATCAGTGCTCTGTCCTGGAAGACAAAGAGAGCCAAATTTATATTTGAAAAGTGGGATTAGATGAGGAGGAGATGGGATGGAGGGCTATCATGGACTAGAATGCATAGGTCTTGTCTTGTTGACCACTATGGTTTGAAAATGATTTTAGTATCCCTCAAAATGGCATGTATTTGGAGGTTTCATCTCCAGTATTGAGACATTTAAGAGGTAGGTGGGAAATATGAAAGGTCTTTCAATCATGGTCATGGAGGGCATTGCCATTGGAGGAGATTACGGTAGTTCTTGAAAGAGAATTGTTATGAAAGCCTGAGTCAAGACTATTTCTGCTTCCTGCCTTGCCATGTGATTTTTTTCCTCCCATTACACCCTCCTGCTACCGTGACATCATCAGCATCAGGTCCTCACCAGAGCTGAACTGATGCCTGCATTTTACCCTTGAACCTCCAGAGCTATGATTTAAATAAACATCTACTTTTTTCCTCATTGAGTTTATTGGTACATTTTAGGTATACAGTACAGTTACATTCATCACTGGGATCTTGTATCTTTACATGACTGGCCTTGGTTCTCATTTTTCCCCTTACCCCTGCCCTCCATTCACCCGCTCCACCCTTCCCTATTTACAAGAACTTTGTTTCCAGTTTTTCATTTTCTCAATTTTTCTTTTCCCTTATTTCCTTTCCCCTATGCTTCCCACTTCCCCTAACATCTATTTTTTTTAAAAATAAAGTTAGTCTGCCTCAAATATTTCACTGTGGTGACGAAAAGCTGACTAATACAATGACCAACTGATTGCAGGAAAGGGAATGGAAATTGTCTAAGTCACTTCTCAGATTTTTAGTCTGGGTGACTGGAGTCATTTACTAAGATGGAAACACAATGGGATTGGCATAGCTATATAAAAAACTATTAGATAAACCCATACCATAGGTATTATGGAACTCAATATTGGATTAACAGTAAATTACATTTTCCTTCAAGAATACCTAATAACAATTCAAGGCCTCTCAGCACACTTCTAATTTCTTGCTCTCTAAGACGTTCAGGTAGTTGAAAATGTATGTTTATCTTGGATTCTTTGGCTGAGTTCCTCACTTCTCTCCATCTGAATATGTGTGCAGCACAAATATTAGCTTTGAAGTTATTTTCATTTGCCTCCATAGTGATTTTCCTAGCTACTTTAGGCAGCTATCAAAGCCTTAGTGAAACATCCATATATAAAATGGAAGATTTATGAGGGGGCAAGAATATAAGTGTGAGTCACTGTCATTTTTTAAAAGTCTTGGATTTTGAAAATAAATATAACTAAAGCTAAGTAATTTTTAATGTAAAAAAAACAGAATCAGAAAAATTTAGTTAAATTTAAGGCTCCTTATGCATGCAATACAAAAGTGTTTTAATCCAGAATATCTCAAGCCAAAAGTGGTAAGAAGATCCATTTAAAATATTCATAGCACAGCTTCTGAATTAAAAATTAGAACGGATTTTTAATCTTTTTTTTATTGTGGCTATAATACATCAATATCTTTTTTTATAAAAGTAAAATTATTTAAGCCAATTTTTCTGTAGTTGATTGCTTTAATTTCATTGAATCATGGTCACATGGACCCAAAGCTTACATTTTAATTTAAATTTATGATTAAATGTAGCATTTCAAGTAAATCAGGATAACTCACATCTTATTTATGCTACCATGAGGAAAATATATATACTTGCCCCATTTTTATTTTTCTTGAAAGCATTTATTATCTATTAACTAAGGCTTATTGTGTTAGCTACAAAAAATGCAGAAAAATACTTTTTGTTGTAAAATAAGAACAGAGTAAAGGGAATGAATAAATTGAAATCTAGAAGTAATGTCCATATCTGCATATGTATTGGCCCTGTAACATATTTATTAAATAAATAGTACTAGTCCTTCCATTTTAGAAATAAAGAAAGAAATATTCAAAGAATTTATGAAGATAATTGACATTCAAACTCAAGAAAATTGAATTCAAATTTCTGTTCTTACTGCTGTATTATTATCTTATATACTCAAGCTATTAAAATTGTGCATTATATCAAATAAATTCATATACAATTGGGAAATATTGCTTAACTGGTATATGATGAAAAATAACACAACATGATAATTATGACCAATATTACAAAGTATTGCTACAAAATCGTGGTTGGAAAAAACTATCATTATCTGAGTACTTGTTAAATATACAAATTAGTGATCTTCACCGGTAAACTATGGTATCAAGTTTCTGTGGCTAAAGTCCAGCAATCTAATTTAACAGCGTAAAAGAGGTTTTAATGAATTCTAATTTTGAAAATAAATATGTTACAATATTTGAATAGTAGATATACTAATTTATTATGGTTTTCTCTTTTTCCAATAAAGATGTTAAGCTTGATTATGTTTGATCTTTCATAGCTCTTATAATTAACAAGTGGCAGAGTAAAACCTAAAATAAAGTATCCTGTTTACTAGTAAGGGGAACTTCAGTGAGATTTTTCACTTATTATGCATTTGAATTTTGCTTTTCAATGGCATAAAAATGTGGCTTCAAATAAGAATCAAAATAGCACATGTACACACAAACTTTTCTAAACACACTGGAATGACAACTGCGGTTAGAAAGACAAACTCAGAAAATCAAATCTCACTCTGCAGGATGTCAAATCCAGCTGAAATAGGGCAACTACCAGTGAGGTTCACAGATGAAACACACTGAGGATACACTGAGCCAGCATGAATTGATGAGGCGTGATTACAGAGTGTGGAGACATAATCACAGCGCAAAGAACAGGCCAGGGTACTGAAATCAGAAATGTGAACAAAGGCTTTGCAAACATCTATTTTTCACACTATTCAACATTACTATTCACATTTGCCCAGGGTAAAACAGTCTGGTGATCATATCTTGTCAAATTTAGATTTCAATTTTGAAATACGAGAATGAAAAAATATATACAACTACATGTGTGTTGAAATATACAGAAATGTCCCCCAAAATGCTCTCTAATATATATATATATATATATACAGATTTACAGAGATACATGGCATTTTGGTATACTCAGAGCCATTAATTTTTTTTTTTTAACTTTGAAAAGTCTGGGAAAAGATTAGGTACATTCCCCAGCAAGTAGAGAATGACATGCACTTCAGTGTATACATTATCACTGATGTATCCAGTAATAAACAAAAACTTCCTTTTTTATTATTTGTATATGTTTCTGATACATCATGATAATTGCATTCATCTTGGAGAACTAGTACCTATACATGTTGCATCATGATGATTTTTTCCTGCCTTTCCCTTGCTCTTCTATATCCCTACTTCCCAGGATCTTCTTTCCATCTCTACACAGTGCATCTCCCTATTTCCTCCCATCTCTCCTTTATTCTATTCTTTAAATTAGTTATATTTTGGGTTTTTTTTTCATGAGAGAAATCATGTAATACTCAACCGTATAGTCTGGTTTATTTCACTTAGAATATAGTCTGAAGATTCATTACTTTTCCTATAAAGTTCTTAAATTTTCCTTCTTTATGGCTGAGTGGTACTTCATCATTTATGTATAGCATATTTTCTTTATTCTTTTATCTCTTGATGGACACAAAAGCCACTTCAATAACCTGGCTCTTGTGAATCGTGTTGCTATAAATATAGCTGTGTTTATATCACTGTCACATAATGACTAATTCATTCAGAAGATAGCCAGAAGAGGTATATCTGAGTCGAATGGAATTTCTGATTTTAAGTTTTGGGGGAATCACAATATTGATATCCATACTGTTTGTTTACATTCCCTTGATTCTTTTTTTCTACAACCTTGCCACTACTTGTGTTTTGAGTCCTTGTTGATAGACATTGGTAAGATGTTATCTTAGGGTTGTTTAGATTTGCATTTCTCTAATGGCCAAATATACCATCTTTTAATATATTTCTTGGTCATTCACAGTTGTTCTTTTCAGAAGTGTCTATTTCATTTGTCCATTTTTAATTGGGTCATTTATTTACAGGTATATAAATATTTCCTGTACTTCATATAGTCTAGACACTCATCTCCTGTTTGAGTGGTACCTGGCATGTTTTTCTCATTCTCTGGGATATCTCTGCTTTGTTGGTTGATTCCTTCTTTAAATTTTTATTAACACCACATGTTTGAAGCACATAATGTTTATATTCACTGTAGGAAATGTCTACCTTTACATAACGCATTTCAATTACCTTCTTTTTACCCCCTCCTCCCACACTTGTGTTTTTGTTTTTTTTCCCAGCATCAGATTCATTTATCTTACGAGCCCTTAAAGTAGTTAATTACCTTATATTTAGATTGAAAATGGTTTACAGATGCTTGATTTGGTATAATTTGATCTGTTGATTCTTAGCATTATTTCTTGTGTAACTGGGGCTCTGCTCAGAAAGCCTTTGTCTATGCCTATGTCTTCAAGAGTTTTGCCTAATTTATCTTCTAGCATATGGAGTCATTCTGTTTTTATATCTAGGTCTTTGATCCACTTTGATTTTCTTTTATTACAGGGTGAGAGGTGGGTCTAGATTCATTCTTCTGAATTTGACTACAAAGTTTTTCCCACATCATTTGTTGAAGAGGTCATTTTTATATTTAGTGCATATTTTTAGTCCCTTAGGAAAACAAACAATGAAAGGAAAAAAAACATGGCTGAAGGTGTATGGGATTGTTTCTGCAACATCAGAACTGTTCCTTTGGTGAAGATGTTTATTTTTTTATGCCAGAACCATGATGTTTTTATTACTGTGGGTCAGATCAGTTATGATGTATATAATCTTTTTACTGATTTATTGTATTTTGTTTGCAGGTACTTTGTTGATGATTTTTCCATCTGTACTCATCAAGGAAATTGGCCTTTTTTAAACATTTCTCTGATTTCAGAACTAGGGTAATGCTAGCTTCAAGGAATGAATTTGGCAGTTTTCTTTTGCTTTTCATTTCATGGAGGATTATGAGTACTATTAGTGGTAGTTTTTCTCTGATAGTCTCTGGTTGGTATGCTTTTATCAGTGCTTCAATTTTACTCCCTGTGACTGGTTTGTTCAAAATTTTTATCTTTTATTTCAGTTTTGGAAACTTATATGCCTAGAAATATATCCATTTCTTCAAGAATCATCAATTAGTTAGAACCTAAATTTTTTTTAATAGTTTCTTATAATCCCCTAAAGTTTGGCTGAGTCTATTGTGCTTTTGCTTTTTTTTCATTTCTAATTACTTTGATGACTCTTTTCTTTCTTTCCTTTTATAAATTTGGCTAAAGGTTTATCAATCTGATTTATCTTTTCAAAAATTAACTATTTGATTCATTGATCCTTTATGTCGATTTTTCTTTTTTTAGTTTCAATTTCATCATTTTCCACTCTGATGTTTATAATCTCTTTTCTTCTATGAATTTTGGATTGGAATTGTTCTTGTTTTTCTAGGACCTTGTGATGCATGGTCACCATATTTATTTGAGGTACCTCTATTTTTACACTGGAAGCATTTACAGCTGTAAACATTCTGGATAGCTCTGCTTTCATTACATCTAGTAGGTTTTGGTATGCTGTGCTGTCATTATTGTAACTGGATCTAGCTCTCAGGTTGTTGTAAAGGGGCAATGAAGATTGTAGCCCACAAAACAGCAAACAGTAATCAAGTGGTGGGGAATGGTCAAATGTGTATTTATTAGCAAATATAAGAGAGAATCTCCCCTGTACTCAAAGGAGTGTTCTGTAAGGTAGACACTGTAGATGTTCAGGTCCATTGAGTTTTCATACAGTCTGGGGAATGGGTGTGTGAGACACAAATCCGTGATGCTCCTGGTTGTAGTAGGCCTTGGATGTCTGGAAGGTAATCTGCTTCATTTACATTTCACTTCCTCTAAGGTCTCTCCCATTTGGTTAAGGATGTCTTTGCCTTTGCTATTTCATAGGCCTTGATAGCACTTAATAGTGTGCTAACTCACTGAGGCCTGACTTTAGTTCACTTTAAATTACGTAGTAGGACCTGTGCCCTATCTGCCTAAATTTCACCATCTCCTGACTTCATTATCACTCAAATCTAGAAATGTTTTAATTTCACCCTGACTTGTTCTGTGGCTCATTTTCATAGTTTTTTCAGTGTATGTACAAAAGTGCAAGTATTTGCATGGCTTCTGTAGTTTGTTTTGCTATTGATTTCTAATTTTATTTTGCTATGATCCAATAGAATGAGAGACATTATTTCAATTCCTTTCTGTTTATGTAAGTATGCTTTATGTCCTGTGGCACAGTGTATTTTGGAGAAATTTCCATATGTTACTAAGAAAAATGTATATAATATTATTCATTAAAATAGTCTTAAAATATCTATTAAGTTCATTTGTTTGATAGTGTACACCATTTGTTTGATAATTCTTTGTTAAATGTTTTGTGGAGTTGACTTGGCTATTTGTGAGAGTGAAGTATGAAAATCCTCCACCATGACAATATTAGGGTCTGTGATCTCTTTAAATTCAGTAGTTTTTGACTCATGAAATTGGTTGTGACCTTCTTTGTCTCTTCTGAAAATAGGATCATTCTTTCAGCTTTCAAGATCCATTTGTATGAAGTATCATTTTCCATCTTTCACTTTCAGGCTGTGAGGTTTTTTGTGGATGAGGTGTATCTCCTGCAGGAAAAATATGACCAGACTTTGTTGTTGTTGTTGTTGTTTTTATCGAAGGTATCAGCCTATTGTTTTTCAGCCTATTTTTTTTTATTCAGGAGTTAAGATCATATATATTGAATGTTATTTTTGAAAGTGTTATGGCTTCTGTCTAGATGCTCCCCCAAAGCTTCATGCATCATAGGAGAGGCTTTTCGGTGGTGGCTGGATAGGAGTGTGTGATGCTGGGAGCAAGGGTGTGCAAATACTAAATTACTCCATTGCTCGGTTTGGTATAGTTCTGGGTGTAGATGATGGGAAGGCCCCTTCCCTGGGTGTGAGTGCTGCTCATGTAAGGGTATGTAGCTTGGATAGCATATAAGGGACAGAAAGAGGGCTGCTGCTGTCACTTGATCCTTCTTCACTACTTCACTGCTTTGCTACCTTCTGCCTACCATGAACTCTTTCTCCTCTGCAGTGTCCCTCTGCCACGTCACCCTGCCTTTGGGCCAGCCAAGTATGAACTGAAACCTCTACAAACTGTGAGCTAGAGTAAACATTTCCTCCTTTAACTTTGGGCGTCAGGTATTTCATCTTAACAAAAGAAAAGGTAACGAAGACACAGATTTTACGAAATCCTGTCTTTCGATTATTTTTGCAGTGAGGATTTCTTTCTTTTTCTTTATCTACTTTCTTGGTGAGATGTATTATTTTGTATAGGATCATTGGTGGCTTTGGCCTCACTGTCCCATTCTAGGCTTCCTTCTGAAGAGCCTGTTTAATTGATGTAAATATGTTTACATTCCCTTCATCACAGAAAATCTTTTCTTTCTCTATCTATTTTGAAGGATAATTTTGAGGATATATTAATCTGGATTGGCAGCTGTTCTGTTTGAGGTCTTGAAAAACTGTTCCCAAGTCTAATGCCCTTTAAATTTCATGTTGAAAAATACACTGTTATGCTGGTAGGGTTGCTTTTATGAGTTATTTGATATTTCTCACAAACAGCTTTTATTCTCTTTTTGGGCTGAATTTCTCAATTTTGTCTATGATGTGTCAAGGAAAAGCCCATTTCTCTTCATAGGTATTTGGAGTTGTATCACTGGGATATCCAATTACTGGAATATTCATTTCATTTTCTAGATTTGGAAAATTTTTGCTGTGTTTTTGATTAAAGTTTTAATGCATTTGGTGTTTTCTTCTAATCTTTTCTGATTTGTTCTAATTCTTAGTTTTTTTTTTTAATAGATATCTAGTAGCTGTTATATTCAGCTTTCATTCTTTATAATTTAAAGGTGACAGGTCCTTGGAGAAAACATGTTACCCACACCTTCAGTAGTGCAGCAATGACAGGAAGCCAGTAGCTACTCCACTTAGCTACAAGAAACCTAATTTCACAACCCGCCCCCACACAAGACTTGCTGTACCTGACACAGCCCTGTTTATCAGCCAGTCCTAGACGCATCACTCATGGGACTCTAAAATTTTCCTGCTCCCCTACCTAAATTCCCCTATAACCATGCACACCCTCTTCTCAGTGCTAACAGTCTTTTTCCTCTCAGCCCATCTGCACCCAGGCTACAAAAAACTCATTGCATGTTCTTAGATTTTGCCTGCCTCAGTGCTCTCATGATACTTCCAAAGAGTATCATGATCTACTACATTAATCTTGTCTTTAAATACTAGCAATCTCTCCTTAGATGGGTCACATCTGCTGTTCCTACATTCAATTGAATAGTTTATATACAGGATTTTTTTTATTCCCTTTCACAATTGCCAATTATTACTAAAGTGGTTATTTATATCTTGCATTTTATTCTTGAATTCAATAATGTTTGTGTCTTCTCTAAGCTCATTGAATATCTTATTTAAATCCTTTATCGGTTTTATTTACATTCTCTTTGGATTTATTAAACATCTTATGAAAAATGCATAATGCTTCATGAATTTGTATTCCATATTTGTGCAGGGGCCCTGCTGATGTTCTTCGTATCATTCAAATTTTAGTATATGTGCTTGCAGAGAAAGCACAATAAACCTTTTACTAAGCCTTGATTGCCAATTCATACTTGAAGAAGGACTATTTTTTATTACATTTCTAAGAAGTCTGCCACTAAAACACAGTGACCTACCCTCACCTTTTGTCTCTGTTTCCCTTCTGCCTATTTGTGCCTTTGGAAAAGAACCAGCATCATAACATTAACAAACTAGTGAAAAAGAAGATGCAGACTAGAAAGATTCTTATTTTTTAAAATTAGATATTATTCTATGGAAATACATTCTGAAGAAATTATATTTATCTTCTTGCAAGGCAAAATTATCTCTAATCAGTTAATGGCTCATATTTTGCAGAAGAAACAATGTTTCTATTGGCCATAGCCCACCAGAGTGTAATTTACTCTATTTCATCAGTTGGGTCCTGAACATTTCAGTGTTATCTATTCTTTCTCTAGCCATTCACTTCATACAAGAAGGTATCACAAATGATTTAGGTGAAATGTTGCCCTTAATTACATTGTAACTTAGTGAATTATATTTTTCCTTGTACTATTTAATGGTAGTGACAAGTTAGAATGCAGGTACATTATTTTTCTCTTGCATATCCACTACTGCACATTCTGATTCGGGTTTAAAAATAACAATGTAATGAAAGTATTGATAACTTTCAATCCAAAATATATATGTAGTTTAAAACATTTCCTCTATATTCTAATAAGATGATTTAAAAATCATAGCTTTGGAAATCTAGATGTTGTTAATTAATATGACAGACTCTGTTATTTCAATAATGTCCTCATACATAAGAGGATAAGATTGACATTTGTTTTTATTCTATTTAAAAATATGAGGAACAAGAGTAAAATGATAAATATACTGAACATCTTGTTTAAACTTCTATTTAATCCAGTGCCTAGATTTTATTTGAAGAGTATTCTTTCAACAATAAAATAATTATTTAAAAGAAATAAATTGTGAGAATAACACATAACACTCAGCTTTTCCCTCCTCAAGTTTCTAAGAGATTCTGAGTTGTCTTTCTTTTTTCTTCTGGGCATGAAAAGATAAGCCCCTCTGACTTCCCCTTCTGCTCATTTGTTTCTTCAGACTGTGTCTGTTCGTGGAGGGAATAGAAAGCATCAGAAAGCTTAGAAAGTAACATATATTAGCAGTGCCTGATTATTACATTTTCTGCCTGATCAATAAGGAATCATGCTATAACTCATACTCTTCAGTATTATTGGGGCATTTTGGCCAAAAGGAGAGAGAGGAAAAGGTAGTATTTTTTAAAGTTTCTATAATGAGATAATTTTAGACTCAAAGAGCTGTTGTACAAATAATAATGTTGCTATTTATTTCAACCAGTTTCTGCTTCTGGTCATGTGAACACCTTAGATAATCATAAACTACCAAAACTAAGAAACTAACACTGAACATCATTAACTGAAATAGAAAACTTAGTTGAATTTTAACAATCTTCTTGTACTGCTGTCCTTTTTAAGTGTCACAGCTCTTTCTTTCATGCGTCAGGTCTATTTAATTCTCTCCCAAGACTGCTTCAGCCACTTCCTCCATTCCCAGTCACGCACTCTTGAAAAATACTGGTCATTTAGTTTTATAATGTCTCCAAATTTGAGTTTTTCTGATATTTTCTCTTAATTTATTGAACTTAGGCATTATTTAGGAATATATCTCAGAGCTATATGTCTTTCTAAATACATCAGATTAGGAAGTATTTGTCCCGGTGTCTTAGTACTAGTGATGATTTTGACCATTTCACAAGAGAGGCGCTTAGTAAGACTCCCAACTCAAAAGTTATGTTACACCTTTGTTGTTACTAAAGATTTTGTATAACATACATTGAGATAAAAATAAATATCCTGTTTCTTACTCATATCCACTAATCTGCATTCTTGGGTGAAATGGTGATTTTCCAGCTTTTGGTTTATTTCCACCATTAATATTTGATTTGAAATTCCTCTATTGGGAATTTTTTCTATCCTTCTATATTCATTCACATATTTTGTTGACTATTATATCATATGGACCGATACATTTTTAAATTTTATGTAGTCAGTTGCAATTGAATACTAAAATGTTCAAAGTTTTCCAACTGTGGCTATTAGGGACCATTTTAGGACATTTTAGCTCCTTTCCTTATATTCAGGCACTCTAAGGTCCTTCATAATCATCTTGTTTTTCCTCTGCTCCTCTTCAGTAATCAACTATTATCTAAAGAGGCCAAACTTCTTTATTATGAAGAATGGTATTTAGATAATGGAGAATGGTATTCAAACTCTGAATCATAGATCATGAACTCATTGCTGCAACATTGTTACTGCTGGAATTTATCAGTGCATAAAATGTGATAGGTAGATAGAAAGATAGTCAAATGGAAATATGTGAGTACAGAAGACATTTTGTGCATAGATGCATATATTTTATGTACTTACATATAATATACAAATATGATAGTTTAAGAATGCTTAATCCATATCCCTGTGGAATAAAAATTCATCAACTAGATTACAGTAATTCTGTAGGGTTTTTTTTTAATTTAATATACAAAGTATTTCACCAAAATTTCTCCCTGAAATTATTTAAATCAGTGCCTTCTTCATCAGAGGACACATTTTAAATAAAGATCCTAGAAAATTTTATGAAACCTAAAATGAGTTCATCTAGGCTTCCACAGGAACTAGAACTAAAACCTGGAGTATTTCAAACATCTTCTCATATCACTATTTTCTATTTCTCACTACTGCATTCAGTTGTTCTCCCATGTATCATCATTTCTATACATCAACTGTCCTCACTCTCTCTCTCTCTCCCTCTCTCTCTCTTGCTCGCTCTCCCTCCCTCAACTGCTTAAAATTTTGGACACAGATCTAAGATATGACCTGGGGCTTTATATTTTAGACTTTTATCCAGCTACTGCTCAACCATGGAAGAAGCTGAGTTTAAATCTGGTGCAAAGTTTGAACTACTCCAATATTCTCATCAGTGATGATCATATTACTTCTCAGACAATTGTCTGATTGTTTTATATGTAAAATTATCAAAATATCCCAGATAAATTTCAATTTCATTTCTCAAAAAAACCAACAATATCCACTTATCTTTATTAAAACAAGAAGTCAATGATTGTTATCTTAAATTTATGACTCCAGGGTCAGGGTCACAGAGTTATGGTTTTCCTAATCCACAGTCTGTGCATTGCTCCTGTTGCCTGTATTTAGTGGTAATATCTTCTGAATTTAGCTGTTCTAGAACTTAAAACAAATAGTCTTAAGACCAAGGTCAGCACACCTTTTCTCAATAAAATTAATTAGCAAATACTTCCAGCTGAGGACCATGTGTCTCTGTTATACCTGCTCAACTATATCTCACAGCTTAAGGAAGGCATTATACCACATAAATGAATGACCATGAGTATGCTGCAATAAAAGGGGAAGGAGAAATGTGAGGGGTAAGGTAAAGGAAATAAGGGAATAGAATTAATAGGAGAAAATGAAACAAAGTCTTTGTAAATAGGGAGGGATGGAGGGGTTGAAGAGAGGTCAGGGAAATGGGGAAAAAAATAAAAACCAAGATAGATTGTGTACAGGTGCAAATTTCCAATGATGTATGTCATTATTTTGTATACCTAAAATGTATTAATAAAATTAATTAAATAAAAAAGAAATAAAATTTTATTTATGAGCGATTACTGAATTGTCAAGTATTGTGCTATAAAATAGTAAAAAGTTAATCATTAAGGGGAGAGAATTTAGCTCAGGGGCACAGCGTGGACCTGGCAAGTATGAAGTCCTGAGTTTGATCTCTAGCACTGGAAAAAAAAAAAAAAGTTAACCCTTAAATCTTCAAGAAAGTTTCCTTAGCTGAAAAACCAAGTAAAAACCTTCCAAGAACAAGATTTGGCCATGTGTAATAATAGTTTGATAATCTTTGTTTTATATTACAAAATTTATGACTTCAGAATACCTCACACACAAATTTGGAAGATAATAAGAATAATGGTAAAAAATTCCATTCAGGGAAAGAAACGTGTCATGCCTCAGCCATTAGCTCCAAAAAGTTGAATTTCATAGCCTCCCAAACAGAAATAGTGACTGACATAGGTACAATTTTGTTAGTATTAATTACTTCAGATTGATAACCTTATATAATATAAAGAAGGCTTTTCCTTATATAAGGTCAACAAAACAATCTCCTAAGAGGGAAGATAGTTTTGATTTGTGTTGTTATTTGTTCATTTGTTTCACACCGCTGCAAACAAAATCTACATTAGCTGCTCTTATACAATAGGAACTTTTCTAGTATTTTGATCATAATCATAAACAAAATAGCTAAAGCTCTAATTCACAAAAATCATTTTCCAGCATGTCTTTGGGAGGCACTCTGAGCAGATACCAGAAAAATTAGAATGAAGTAAAAATAAATGATATATCTGCATAGAGCTAAATGCTGCAGGAAAATTAATGTTGAATTGATTCGTAGGGGTGGGAGAAATGGGACAGGGTAAAGTTAGTTTTAAGTCAGGTAGTTAGATTAGATCTCACCTAGTAGATGAGTGACAATAGATGATTTAAGGGAGATGAGGCCATTAAATTTATGGAAAATCTAGGGGCTGAGAGCTTCTAGGAGAGTGCAAAATCCTGAGAGTCCTAATGTGTCTGGAGCAGCTCGGTGTGTCTGGAGCAGAGTAGGGCAAGTCAGGAGTAATAAAGAAGATTGAAGGACAAAGAGACTGTTGCATTGATTTAATTCAATGGAGAAAAGTAATCTTACCCAAGTAGATATATGGTAGAATATCATAAAGGAGAGAAGGAAGGAGGTAAGACAGGAAGAAAAGAAGGAAGAGAATAAAAACGGAGGGAGGTATTTTAGTCACTTGTTCATTCCACAAGTCCTAACAGCAAGTCAGCTATAGAACCTCCGTGAATCAGTCACCTTCCAAGCACATGAAGCTTTTGGGGGCCATTTTAGATATACCATAACAGGAGGAATAAAGAAGGAAGGAAAGAAAGGGAAAAAATCAGTACTAAAAACAGAGCATAAACAGTCTATGTATCTATATATCTATATACATATTTTACCACCTTATAAACTCATACATAAATATGAATGCATTATATATAAATATATATGTATAATATTTTATTTTCAACATTTCAATATATTTTTTAAAAATGATTGCATATCTTTCTATTTTTATTCAAGTACCAGTGCTGTCTGCTTAGCAGGTTTAATTTGAGAAAAAAACTCTAAACAAACCTGATAGTATTAGAATATCAACACTCATTATACATTGGAAAAATATAGCAACTTCAGAATTGCAAAAGCAATGATTGCTTTCAAAATTGATGAGTGATTGTTTTCTATTTCAAAAAGCATGGAGACATTCTGTATAGTACTTTGGTTTTTGTACTTGCTAGCTATGTGTAAAATTTTGTCTTCAAGCCAAAGTATTAACAGCGTTTGTTGAGCCACTTCTAGGTTATGTGTCCTCCAGCAATCATAGTTCTATTTTTTTCTTATTTGAATAGAGATAAATATTTCTAAATCTCATACAATCTGCATTTTAATAAGATACCTAAGGCAAAGTGAGTTTTTATTGCAATTTCCTGCTATTTTTGAATATGGAAGCCATGAACTATTACTTTTATTAAAAACATGACTTAAATGATTTAGATATTAAGAAGTTTTTAATAAAAAAAGTTTTGGGCAATCCATTCCTCATATTTTACTCCCTTATTTCCTACAATTTATTGAAAATGAGAATGATTTAAAACAGACAGAAACTTCAGACTCTAGGGAAATAGTCATGGAAACACAATGCAAAAGAGAAAAGAAGTGTAAACTTATAAAATAATTCATTATAATAAATACTTAA
This sequence comes from Fukomys damarensis, assembly GCF_012274545.1. Lineage (NCBI taxonomy): Eukaryota > Metazoa > Chordata > Mammalia > Rodentia > Bathyergidae > Fukomys > Fukomys damarensis. The sequence continues at coordinate 78,251,678 of NW_022900926.1, forward strand.
TTAACAAACATATTTTATTTTTTTAAATAAATTTTGTTTCTAATGTGCCACTCTCTTCCTGAAACATTTTTCTTCTTCAGGAAATACTTACCAGTATTGTAAGAATTTTATTAGAAAAATCTCTACATTTTTATGTTTAAAATTATATTAATTTTTTCTGACTCTTTTAACAAATACTAGGTTTATATTTATTTTCCTCAGAAATTAAAAAAATACTAAGTTGTTTCCCATGTCCCTTAGGGACTGATGATAAGTTTGAAAGCATACTCACTCATTATTTAACAGCAGATATTTAGTCTCAGAAATGTGTCCGGTGATTGTCATTGTATCAACATGATGGAGTTTACTTATACAAACCTCAACGACATAGGCTGATCATTTGTTGTGACCACTTGACACAAATAAGGAATGTAAACAGGAGATATATGAGGCTGCTACTAGTTTAATGTGCATATTGGGTTTTATTGTTGTTGTTGTTTTTGGTACTGGGGATTGAATTTGGGTCCTTGCGCTTGTGAGGCAGGCAACAGCACCACTGAGCTAAATCCCTAGATCATGTGCATATTGTTTTATGATAAATTTTTTTTCTAATAAATAGAAAAAGGACATATTAAAATTAAGGTAAAATTTTAGTGTATTAAATATATAGAATAAGATGATGACATCACTATGTACTATGCACTGCACGTGATTATATGTGCCATATTTTATATCAGGAATTATATGTTTATTCACTCCACCATGACACAAGCAAGTGAGTCCTTCTTCGTGCTATGGTATTATGATACTTCTGCTGTTATTAGGTAACAGAAAGCTTTCAGCACCATTGCAATTTGAAGGACCACTACTGTATATACACGGTCTGTATGTTGAAAGGTCAGTATATGGATTGTGAGTGTAATGATAAGTAACTATAGTTAATGTTCATCAGTTTCTGTATATGTAGCATGCGTGATTTTGAGGGTTGTGAGAAAATATGTGCAAAGAGCTCATGTGAGGAAACTGAGGCTCAGAGAGATGGAGAAACATGCATGAGTTAAGCACCTTAGAAGTGGCAGCACAGAGTAGTGCCCAGGGACTTCAAATCACAGCCTCCAAAAACTGTTGTCCTTCTGAAGGGTGTGGCTCTGTTTTTATTATTTGGTACTTTTTGAGCTTGTATTTTATCTTTAATGTTTATCTTTTTTCCTAAAATGTGGCTGGATATATTGATATTAGTTCTTTGGATATTTTCCTTATCATGGTGTTGAAATTCACCATTGTATTAGTGTATTGTAATTTTTGTTAAAGTGTTTTGCTGCTCTGAAGATTCTTAACCCTTAGCCAAGAGAAGTTTCCTTGATTGCATATATCCCTAATCTCCTGCTGATTAGCGGCATAGCCTGGCACAAGGTTAGATCCTATCTACAAAGAAGGTGCTATCTTATTTTGATACTCTGTATTTTTCTTCAATCTTGTCTTTGCTCTAAGTATGTTTGTTAAAAAGAATAACAATGAGAACATCGTAATACATAATTATGAAATGAAAATAGGTTATTTTTGTTTTATTTTTTATTAAAAATAAATTTTCATAATTAAACAGAATAACAATAAGAGAATAACAATAATAAGGACAAGGTACACTGTTATCTTCAAAGTAGTTAGTACAAGAGATGGACCAAACTTTATTTTCAACAAAGATAAACAGTATAAATGAAGCAAATTAGTATATATACTGAAATGTTTTTAAAACAAGATAATATGTAATTTGAGAAAGTATTTGAACTTCTCCCTACTTCCTATTTATCTCACTTTTGGTTGTCATATCAGAGAATGTGCAATATTTGAGCTTGGGTGCCTGACTTATTACACTTTTTGTTGTACCATATATTGTTTCATTCTTTCCTTCATTGAAATATATGCTTACTCTGAAAAGATTTATTTCTGATGATATAACGACACATCAAATGGACACACAAATACCTTCCAAAATCTAAAGAAGATTTCAGAAGGAGATAAGATTCAACATGCCAATATAAATGCTGTTCTAATTCCAGGGTAAAGATACAGAGTGCAAATAT
>NW_022900926.1:78253846-78267726 GCF_012274545.1 Fukomys damarensis
ATATAATTTTATTTATTTCAATAAATAGAGCTATTTGCCCTTCAAGAAGAATCTTTTAAATATTAAATTGAAATTTAAGATATTTAGGTATAAGTAAAAATATTTATGTACTCCAACTTTACTCCATTTCTTTCCACATACTGAGCCAAAAGAACAAAGTGAGAGACATTGTATTATTTGATCTTAAAATATTCTATCAATCTGTGGTAATGCATGTTATTGGCAAACAGATATATAGACTAATGCGAAGAGAACAGAGAGCCTAGAAGTGAATTCATATATGTACAGCCAATTGGTTTTCATCAACCATGCTAAGAACCTGCATTGGAGAAAGGATAGTCTTTTCAATAAATAGAGTTAAGAAAGACTTAATATCCATAGAGAGAAAGCTAAAACTAGTCCTCTACTTCTTACCAGAGATAAAACAAACTCACAGGAAAGACTTAACTATAGCACCTGAAATTCTGAAACTTCTGTAAGAAAATAGGAAATTTAAGATAAAGACAAAATTTTGGACAAGACTCCAAAAGCACAGAAAATAAAAGCAAAACTAGTCAAATACAATTATATCAACTAAAATGTTTCTGCACAAAAAAGAAACAATCGACAGAATGAAAATCTATAGAAGGGAGCAAAATACATTTGCATACTATTTATCAAACAAGAGGTTGTTATCCGGAATATATAAGGAACCCAAAAACTCAATAGTGAAAAAAAATATGCCCTAGACTAAAGTAAGATGTGCCAGTTGGTTATGAAAAACATTTTCAGTATCCAAGAAATTAAAAACATATTGAGGACATCAAGCAAAAATCTCAGAAAGTGAGTAGCCTTTGTTTGACTCTGTCTGACCAACGAAGGAGAGACTATTTCCTGTTTTTAGGAAATGAGGCAGTGATGTGGAAATCAGTAGAGAAACAAAGGAAAACCTAAACATCATGGAGATATGGGAAAGCAACAAAGATTGTAGAAAAATTCCTAACTTCTCTCCTGGTTCCTGAGCTAGTGCAGAGAAGCGCATGCCAGGAGTGTCAAGACAAACCTATTTAAAACAGTAAGGAAGAGGGGAATATAGGGCAATATTTAAGCCCTGAAAGAAAATAACGGTCAACTTATAATACTACATGACAAACCCTCTTTCAGAATTTAAGGTAAAATAGAGAACTTTAAGATAACCATTAAATAAATTAATCCATGACCCTGAAACCAGCCTTGAAGATACTTAAATGAACTTGAAATAAAGAAAAACAAACAAGAGAATGAAAGCCAAGAAAGTATCAGACATTACAAAAAAATGACAGGAATAAGTACATATTTTCAACAATAATCTCAAATATAATGGTCTTAATTTTTCAACTAAAAGACAGACTGGCAAATTGGACTGGAAGCAAAGACGCAACTGCTTCTTACTTACGAGAAACACTTCACCAACAAAGGTATGTATAATCTGAATGTGAAAGGACAAAAAAAAATACTCAAGGTAAATACAATTTGAAAGCAAGCAGGAGTAGTTACACTCACAACCAGCAAAGTAAACATCAAAATAAAAGTAATTAGAACACACAAAGGAGAGCATCGCATAATTGATAGAAGAAGTAATCTATCAAGAAGTAACAGTTATAAATATATATGGACCAAATGTCAGTTCAATGAATTTCAAGAAACAAGTACTATTTGACATGAAAGAAAAGACAGGCTCTAATGGTGTAATAGTGGATGACTTCCATTCTCTGTTCTTGCCAATACTGTTGACAGCTCATCTATATGAAAATCAACAAAGAAACATTAAACTATACCATGCATCAAATAGACAGCAGACATCTGTAAAACATTCCTTCCCATGAGTACCATGAAATGAATATACCTTTATTTCAGAAACTCATAGAACTTTTCCCAAAACAATTATATTTTAAGACAGAAAGAAAGTCTTAAGAAATATTTAAAAAATTGAAAGAATCACTTTTTCTTTCAGACCATAATGCAATGGAAGCAAAAGGATTTACAGAAATTATACAAATGCAAAATAACATGTACCAACTCCTTACAATAAATGTAATCATTGTATATTGCAAACATAGGCTAATAAAAAATAAAATCTTCGAATCAAAAAAGAAATTAAATATATTTATAAACTATTATAGACTGAAACTACATAAACTAATTATAAGAAATAAATTGGAATTATTCGAATGTAGTACTACAAAAAATCTAGTCTTTTTTTAAAAGAAGGAATTATACAAACACATGGAGATTGAACAATATATTTCTGGTTTTTGCTTTTATTTATTTACTTTTTCATTAATGAGGATCAAATCCAGGGGTGCTTTACCAATAAGCTACATGTGCAGCCTTTTTTTTTAAATTTTTCTTTTCAGGTAAGGTCTTTCCACAGTGCTCTTGCTTGTCTTGAACTTGAAATCATTTGCCTCAAGCTTCTGAATAACTGAGACTAGCAGCACTGTTTTAAATATTGTAATTCAGAATGATCAGTGGGTCTCTGAAGAAATCAGAGAAAATAAAAATACCTAGAATGAAATAAAAGTGGTAACATAGTATACCAGAAAATAGGTAACACAATGAGTACAGTTCTAAAAGGAAAGTTAATAACTATTACATTGGCTGCATATAAAAAAACCGATCGATTTCAAGTAGATAATCTAATGATTTATCACAATCTTTTAGAAAAACAAGAATAAAAGAGAAAAGAGAAAATAAATAAGAAAATTTGGCTCTAAACTTATAGAAATAGATACTAAAAAGTAAGTTAACATTTTTTAAATTCATAAATTTTTAGTGTTTTGGGTAAGAGAGAATGATACTAATGGAGAATGAAATTAATAGAGGCATAAAAAGAGAATGTTACAATAAAAACCATTGAAATCCACAGTTATTGGCCACTATTTTTAAAATACATACTCCCCAAAATTGGACAATCTAAAAGAAATTGATTAGTTTCCAGATATAAAAATGAATGAAGAATGTATAAAATCCTGAACAGACCAATAAGAAGTGATATTTATGTGATAATAAGAAGGTTCATAGTAAAGATAAAACAAGGGATGTATCATCTCACTGAAGAATATTACCAGACCAGTAAAGATGAACTAACATCAATGCTCTGCAAACTACTGCATGAAATAAAAAGGGAAGTAAGCCTCCCAAACTTATTCTACAAAACCCTAACTTCAAAACTAGAAAATGAAATACTAATTTTTTAAAACCGTAGAACAAAATCCTTGATGAGCATAGATGCAAAAGTGCTAATAAAATATTTGTAAAACTAGTTCAACAGCACATGAAAAAGGTCATATATCATGATGAAATGGTTTCATTCCAAGAATGCAAGGATGGTTCAGTATGCAAAAACCAATAAATGTAATATGACATATAAATACATTCAAGGATAACAATCCCATGATCATTTACACAGATGTAGAAAAAATGCCTTCAATAAAATTCAACATCCCTACATAAAACAATCTCTGAAGAAACTAGATGCATAAGGATATTATCTCAATAAGATGCAAGCTATATAAGACATTTGAACAGCCAACATCATGAAGAATGAGGAAATTTTTAAAGCATTTCCTCAAAAATGAGGAACACAAGGTTTTCCATACTCTCTGACCCTACTCAATAAGGTACTTGAAATGCTAGCCAGAGCAATTAGAAAGAGAAAAAATGAAAGTGATATAGATAAGAAAGGAAGAAATAAAATTATTTCTATTTGCAGGTGACATGATCCTTAAAAAGATCTTAAAAGATCAACTAGAAAAACTTGAAATCTGATATGAAATTCAGAAAAGTAGCAGGATGCAAAATCAGCATACAAAAATGAATAGTTTTTCTACAGACCAATAATAAACTAGCTTTTAAAAGATATTAGGAAAACAAATACATTGACAGGTGGTTCAAATAATCAAATAAACAAACAAAAAGTCTAGTAATAAATCTAATCATGTGTGGAAAGACCACTATAATGAAAACTACTGAACACTGAAGAGAGAAATCAAAGAAGACAATCAAAGATAGAAAGACCTCACATGTTCATGTATTAACACAATCAATATTCTTAAAGTGGCCATATTAAAAAAAAGAATATATATCTCCAATGCAATTCCCATCAATACAAATTACATTCTTCACTAAACTAAAAAATATCCTAAAACTCATAGAGTACAAAAGATATCAAACCCAAATTCTATACAAACAAACATGTAATGTTGGATTTTAAAATATACTACAGAACTGTCATAACAAAACCAGCATCTTACAGTCATAAAAATGTACATACCAATGGAATGGAATAGGAGGCACAGAAACAAACCCCACAGCCACAGCCATAAGATTCTTGGTAACAGTCCCAAAAATATGTTAGAGAAGAGACAGCTTTTATAACAAATGCTGCTGGAAATTTTAGATTTCCATATTCATGAGATTGAAATTAAGTCCCTATCTCTCACCATCTACAAACTTCAGTTCAAAATGTAACAAAGACATTTTGAAACTACTAGATAAAAACCAAAGAGAAATTCTACTTCAAGATGTAGACATTGAAAATGAGTTCCTGATTAGGATTCTAATGGCTCTGAAAATACTACCAAGCATCAACAAATGGCATTTTAATGAACTAAAAAGTTGCACAGCAAAAGAAACAACTGACAGAGTGAAAAAGTCTACATAATGGGAGAAAAATCCTTGTCAGGTACTCATATTTAGAATATTAATTTCCAAAAATATATTAATGAATTAAAAATATCACCCAATGCAAGCAAATAACGAAATCATTAAATGGGCAAATATACTGAACAAAAACTTCTCAGAAGAGGTACAGATAATACATAAATATATTTTATAAATATATTGCATTTTATTCTTCAAGCAAATGTGCATCAAAACTACTGAGATTCCATCTCTTCCCTGTCAGATTGTTTACCATCAAGGATACAAAAAAGGATAAATTCTGGCTAGATGCGAGGGGGAAAAAAACCCTTACACTTCATTGGTCAGAATATAAATTAGAACACCCACTATGGAAATCAATCCAGAAATGAGATGTTAGAAATGAAAAATAGAAGTACCATATGATCCAGCTATACCACATTTCAGCATACATCCAAAGGAAAAGTCACTATACCTCCATACCCATGTTTATTGTGTCACAATTTATCATAGCCAGGTCTGTGCAGGTGTCCCAGATGACCATCAGCAGATGAAAAGATAAAGGAAACTTGGTATATACACACGATAGGGTATTAGTCACTCAAAAAGAAGACAGAAATGCCATTTGCAAAAACATGAATGAAACTAGAGATACTCTTGTTTAGTGAAATAAGGCAGACTCAGAAATCATATATACATCAGCATGTTCTCTCTTAAAGTGGAATCCAGACAAAAAATTGATGATGAGAAATTGAAGAAAAACTATTACAGAACAGGAAGGAGATTGGGGGAGATGTGAGGAGATAGCAGTGGAAGATAATGGGTGAGTAGATTGGAAAAATACTATGGTATACGCATATATGGTTACAACAAAACCCCTTTTTTCATTTTATTAATATACATTTATACATTTGTAAAAATAATTTTAAAATCTAATTTCCTTTAAAAGTTAAAGATTTAGAAAATTTCACAAATTTTATTGTACTGCTTAAATTGTATTGTCAAGCAACACCATTAAAACCCACACCGAGATATCTCCTTATCCTCCAAAAAATATAGCTGTTATTGAGTTGGAGAAATAGCTCAGTGGTAGACTGCTTGCCTGATATGCGCAAGACTGTGGGTGTGATCCCAGTACTAAAAATTAAAAAAGGCTTCAGAAAACAAATGCAGACTATTTGACAAAGGGTACTCTTGCTTCTGTTATTAGAATTCTAAGTTAGTACAGCCATTATAGAAAATAATATTAATTAATAATATGTTTATGATTCTATAATCACACTTTTGGGTATATACCCAAATGTAACAAAATCAGTTTGAAGAAGAGATATCTGCAAACTCCTGTTTATTAAAGCAGTATACAAGGGATTTTCTAAGACTTATAACTGAATATCATTTTTAGGAGGCAAATGAGTTTTTCTGAAAGGACCTAATGCTCCATACATTTTTGCCAAGAAGCCATGTAAGAAATGAAGTCAAAATTAAACAGTGAGTTTGCACGAGATTTCTTTATTTTGGCAATCAGTTGAACCTCCTTAACATGAAATTTCTAAAAATTAAAATTTTAAGAATTAAAAAATTAGGGTCAGGGATTTAGCTCAGTGGTGCTGCTGCCTCCTTGCAAGCTCAAGGTCTGAGTTTGCTCCCCAATACTGAAGAAAGAAAGAAAGAAAGAAAGAAAGAAAGAAAGAAAGAAAGAAAGAAAGAAAGAAAGAAAAAGAAAGAAAGAAAGAAAGAAAGAAAGAAAGAAAGAAAGAAAGAAAGAAAGAAAGAAAATTTAAAAATTAAAGCTATAAATTAAATTGTTTATAGTATTATTTCTGAATGATTGCTTATTCATAAAAGCATCCTGAAAGCTTTATTAAGATATGGACATTATTAATTTCTTTAGAAGTTCTTAAACTAAAAAATTTGTGAGGAAATAGCAGTACAAGATACTTTGATTTAGAAGAAAAGCACAAAGCGATGAGCAAAGACATGGATACTATAACTGCCAAGGTTTCCACACTTGCTCTAAGCCTCAATCTATACACTTGACATTCAGAATAAGGGCAAATCCCACTTTAATGAGACCATTCTATCACCATGCTCTGACTTTCCTAATTTAAGCAGCTGGCTAATAGTAACAATATGTTAATGATCTGCTATGAAAGCAAAATAAGAAATTATGAAAAATATAGCCTCATTCATGCATCATTGACATTATTTGGCGGATATTTTAAAATTAGTGTGTATATTTTCTCTTATGGCTGTATTTATAAGATAGTTTTTTGGTATCTTTCACAAAGAAGAAGCACATACAACACTAAAAACAATAACAGAGGAATAGAGTAATAGCTAATCCATCAAACCTCAGAATTTAGATATAAAAAAGAATTTAGAAATTAGTTCAATTAATCTCATGTTGAAGATAAGAAAAGTAAGGCCAAGGTAGGATAAACATATGTATAGAGCCAAGTATAGGTACCAGTATTCAAAGAAAGGAGTAGAAGCCAAGACAGAAGCTGGAGTTTTCACTGTTACAGCTGAACAAGATGCACACACACACACACACACACACACACACACACACACACTTACAGAGATAACAACACTGACATAGAAGCATATGTACATACCTAGCCACAGTCATAAGTGTGATGATAAGCATGCACACTAGAATACACAAACATACACATACAGCCACGTGCAGAGATAAAGACACCCACCAAGAAACTCTTGATGGTCTTTAATAAATACACAGAACTCCAAATTTTATTGATTTATTAAATATATATTAACCTTGTACCATATATCAGGCCTTCTGGTATTAACAAATGCAGAGCCTAATAAAATATTTGAATTTTAGGACAAATAGAACCTGCCTGACCTTGCATTGAAAAAAAAGTTATGTTACATCTGGTTCTACTTGTAATTGAAAAGTAACTCTTAACTCCTCCTGAAGTATAATTTTAAAGTCTATCTCTTCTTTAGTAATATTTTTCAGAAAATGACAGTCTCTTGCGCAAATAAGCAGCATAACATCTAATCCTTTTCTATAGGGCAAGACAAATTGAACTGTGAGTATACTGGATAGCTATCAGAAAGATAAAGAAGTAGTACTCCGTTATATAATGAGGTCATCGGTTCAAGAGAAAGAGAGAATTTAAATACCATTCAGGCTATCAATATTGGACAACAGTGTCTTCCCGTAATGTTAGAAGATAATGTGTGAAGAAAATTATGGAAGACAGTCATTTTTCTACACAACAATTTTCCAGGTCATATAATAAGAGGTGTATGTGTTTTAAACTGAAGGATACCAGAAAATGGAACTAATCACAGTAAAATCCTAGACAGAAAAGAGTATATGAATAAATCAGAATGTCTTCAGAAAATCTGCATCAGGGCCAACTTACAAATCCTTATGAATTCTTCAAGTAACTAACTCCCCCTGATGAATGTACTCATTAGGTACACAAACATGTACTAAAAAACACATAAAATGCCAATTGACAAGTAGGTTTATGTGACTTTTTTAGTATGCACATTGTAGAAAATATAGAATAAAGCTAGTTAATGTATTAATTAGTTCACCTACTTATCATTTTTTATGTTATCAATTTTTAAAATCTATTCTTGGGTAGTTTTTACCTACACATTATTATAAACTATTGTGATGAACAGCAACTTTATACCCTTTTTTCATATTCTGCTTCTCAGTTCATGTAACCAACGCTATCATCTGTTTCTGTGAGCTCAAAATTTTTAGATTCCAGGTGTAGGTGAGATCATGCTGTGTTTGCCTTTCTATGCCTTAACTTATTTCTCTTTTTGACATAAAAATGAGAACTTGTACTTGGGTAAAGAATAATTCTTAGTATATAATGGGTACCTCATTAGCTTATTCAATTAATGAACAAGTGAATACTGTCCATAATTCAGTATTGAAATGGGTAACACGAAGCACAATGTAGTCCATCTTTTTTCTTTTTTAGAATATATCTTTGGCATTTGCAATATTTGAGGTATCATTTTTGGGTCTATTAAAAATACAAAGTAAAATGGACATAACTCTTCCATCAAAGTACAGATCTCAACCAGTGAGTTATGACAAGCATATCAGAATCAGTTTCTAAGAAAATTCAGTGAACACAAATTGACAGCTATAACATTCAATGGAGAGAAAAGTAGAGCAGAGAATGAGAGCTGTTCTTTGACTATGGGTGATGGAGCTGCTGAAATAGAATGGAAAGAAGTGTACAGGCATTAATCGAAAATAGTATGATTGTGCCCGAGCATAAGGTATATAAACGAATACTGAGCACAGGCATGATGAGTTACAGTAAGGTTAAATCCCGAGATTACTATAAATTATTCTAATTCTCAACTTTACCTTAATGCTATGAAGGGTCCAAAGACCTACAAAAAGTAGAATAAGAATCCAAGTGTCTTAAATCTGGCAGTCATCTGTGGGAAAAAGAAGAAACTTGATGTACATAAATAAATTTAATGATTACTGAAAATATGCACTATAAAGAAAAATCTTATCATTACTATCCGTGAGTTTAAATGAAGGAAGATATAATTTAATATAAGATAGTATTCTGATACATTTAAATTGGATCCTTTATTAAATTTGATTGTTTACTCTTAAATATCAAATGTTTAGTATTTTAGGAATATAAAATACATTAATAAAATCAATGTATTAGTCATTGTAGTTTACATTATAGCAAACTCCTGAGTCTTATCAACTAAATGTTTTGAAAGTTTTTTAAGGAACATTATTATAGAGTTTTTAATGGGAAGAAGAAGATCAGTTTCACAGCAAGAGAGGTCTCCATCAAATGATAGGAGAAATTTACAGTTCACTACATTTTCTACAGTGCATCTTTTGCTTCTATTTCTTTCTTGAGTTTTAGGTTAGTAACAATGATAGGTAGAGGTGACAAGGGTCAAATTGAAGTGGAAGCAGCGAACTAAATCATCATAAACAAAAAATCCTGGAAAAGGTATGAGCAATTTCCCAGGAAGTGAAATCTTAAAACAAAAAAAACCCTATTTGCCTCTGTCCTACAGAAAAACGAGCTTTCTCTTCTCATAAATTTGCAATCAGTTCTTGATTATCTGCACTAATTGGGGAAGTAGTGGCAGCAATCTCAGATTCATTTGTATGAGATGACTGACTCAAGAGCTCTTGATAGTATTCATGGCCTGTTGAGATTTTTGAAAGCACAATATTCAGATGATCAAATACCAGTATTCTAATGCCAGTTCTTAGTAACCTGAAAGTGCCCTTGAGAAAACTGAAAAAGAGTGAATAAGACAGAATAATAAGTGTTCCATTTTAATTAATTAGCTGTAGAGAACAGGATAGGCATGATAGCATCAGCTGAAATAGATTTTTCACAGTGCCATCCTGGGATGTGCCACTGAGGCAAAGTATAAGATTTTCTTCTATAAGGAAAACCCAAGGTCTCTAAAAACTTACACTAACTAAAATTTAGATCATCTTACTCTGTGATAAACAACTCCAAACTAGATTCACAATCTAACTTCAGAGATGAAAAAACTGTGTCATTGGTCATACTCTAATGGGTCAGATTTACAGAAAGCAATCCAAACCAGCATCATCCTCTCTCTTTCCCTATTTAATTCTCCATCTGTACATGTATAGGTATTCACAGGTGAATTTGCAGTTCTGAAAAAAAGTTATATATCCTGGTTTCGGGAAAAAGTGTGTTAAATTGCCTAATAAGTTGCATATATTTTGATGAATTTCATCAATACGCCATCTCCAGACAGTGATTTCTTTTGTTTTGTCCTAGATGTGAGGTATTTATTCAGTTGCTTCCAATGATACACAGCACTTTTCACAGCCTTTGTTATGGAAAGCAAATTTAAATTTTGTGTGCCTTCTGGTATGGATGATGGAAAAATGAAAATAATCAAAATTATACTCATAAAAACAATGTCATTACCAAAGCCTGAAGATTTCATTTAAACCACTTAATTGAAGACAAGTAATTTCTATAAAATAGTGAGTGAGGTGAAGCGAGTTGTTTTTATAAGCCATGGATGAATAGAAAAAGTAAAAGTATTTTTAAAGCTACTCAGTCCAACTTTGTAAACTTCGTCTGAATACTTATCAGGGATGACTTTTTATTTTAAAATTGACCTGCTCTAATTAAAACAAAATTCTTCCACATTGAAATTTGCCTTAAAATTCCAAGTATTGTTTTTCTTCTAGGTTTAGGTGTTTTAGCAATTTCTGAAATTTCTTTATTTATGTGTGGCTTCATAATACGCAGAAGATTTTTGAGTTAGTATGAGAAGGGAATTAGTTCTGAAGTCTGCATGGGATAAGTAAAAGAATGGAAAATGTACACATGTTATCTTTAAGGGGCAATTTTTTAGCATTATTGATGTTGTAAACACTGACTTGCTCAAGTATACTGTTTAAAAGATGGAAACCCAGAGTGCCCAGAGCCATTGGGAGATAAATAAAAGATAGAAATTCCATTATCAGATTATAGAATGGAGTTTTTTGCAAGTTGGATGGTTCAGATGGTTCAGATGACGTCAAAGAAGGAGGCCTGGGGCTCAGCACACATTTCTGTCCACCTGCGGCACTGTTGTGTCCCTCTATCCTTTTCTCATTTAAAGAAAAATCTATACCTGGGGATTTTGTAATATTTTTAATCATTTTCATTCTTGTGTCAACCCACTTGTATACCTATTTTAATTGGAAATAGGAAATTAAAGTCATTCTCATAATGATATAAAGCTCATTTTCTAAATATTAAAGAAAGTGAAATATTAAATATAAAGCAGCTTGTATGGAAAAATTGTGAAAAGTAATTGATTCTATGTCATAATATTTTCTGTCTCGCCACTCAGCACTGATTTTACTTTTCCATCTCTACTGCACAAATATTTGCATTGAATTTGTTTAGAGTTCCTTTTGAAACAGAGAAATAGCAAAAGACCCATTCTCTTCCTCCACCAGCAGGTGGGGAATTAAGCAGGGTGATAACAAAAGACTTAAGGCAAAAGAACCAGGAGCCCTCCCCACGTTTCATTTCGTAAGGTTTGGATATTATTTCCTAACCAAACAAGAGGCATCCAAGAATAGTCTAAAACAATCAGGTGCTGTACAATATGATGTTGCGGATGAGCAGGAACCTGTGGGAAGAAGAAAGGATTTCTGAGAGTGACAGTGGCCCTTAAGAGGAGGGCATTGTGGAGAGTGTCACAGACAGGGCAGGCAGCCAGAAAAGATTCAGTGAAAGATAATGGCCAAGTCCAGGGCACCTGAGGCTGAACGTGCAAAGGCCTCATTGGATACAGGGGATTTTCTTGCCCACAAATAAGATATTTACATCTCTCTGAGCTATCTTTGTTCTGTTTAAAGTTACAATTAATGGTGTTACATTCTCCGAGTTCCTATAGGCATGCTTCCAAAGTCAAATTTTCCTTCTTGTAACCCATGGGTTGATCTCAACTTGGCTGAGACTAGTCATTTTTCTGCATAAAAATCCCTAAACAAAGAGTCCCTTTGACAATACTTCCAGGTTCAATTGCCTGGGGACTGTTCGTCTTTGCTCTACAATAAATACTTCTTTTTGTGTTTGCTCCACAAAAAATATTTTTGCTCAGTCCTCTTTAGACTCTCTGCGTTCTAATTCTTTTCAGTTTGAGAGAACAACCCAGCAGCCAGATATAATGCCCTTCCTTTTCGGAAATTTTGACATTTAAAAAAATTTAAATGTGTGCCTTTAAATTTATATTCATATTTCTTTGCTGTTTCATGCTATTTTTCACTCAGTACTTACATTGTTTCATCCAACCATTTGTCATTCATTTTATACTTAGAATAATTCAGCAGTCACTTGCAATTTTCTCTTCTTGAATGTTTAAGGAAGCAAATCCACTTGTAATGAGAATGAATGAAATCTAATTGTTTTGTGATCAAAAAGAGCTAAGTTTGGATTTTCATCCAGTTCTACCTAGCTAGGTGAATTCTGTCATCATTCTTACCATTTCAACCAGAAATCCTCACTTATATGTATTATAATACTTAGTATTCAGAATTTTTGAAAGATAAGTGCATTGATAGATGTTAAATATTCAGCCAGTATTAGCCATTAACAGGTATCATTTCCTCTTGTTCATAGCTCAGGAAAAATAAATAAATAGCCATCCAAATCTAAATTCTTGTGCTGGACTTTACTTATAATCTTTATAACATTTTGTATGATTTATACTTAATGATATTAATATCTCAAGTGTCCTGATTTCAAGAAACAGGTTGGAACAGTGAAAAAAAATCTAAGTTTCAATCCCAGCTGAATCATTTCCTTGCTGTATGTATGACGCCAAGACAGTTAAGACAGTTAATTGACTTTTTGTTTTTTGTTTTTGTTCCTGGGATCGAACTTCTTCGGACCTTGCACTTGCGAGGCAGGCAGCAGAACCACTGAGCTAGATTCTCAGCCCAAGCCCTCTGATTTTGAATTTACATGTCTGTTAAAAATTATTGTATTGATGATTACTCAAAGGATTGAAAATTTGGGAAACAAAATTGAGTTTTATGCTTTGTTACACCTATGCACATATAAATAAATATTATTAATGGAAATAGTCCTATAGTTTGGCCCTTTAATGAAGTACAATGACATGGCATATAGAACGGGTGCTAAATTTGTAGACTGATAAAATCAGCCCATGTGAAATTCTGGAAAATAATTTCTACTATAATGCACTTCTCTTCTCAGTCCTGTCAAGACAAACAAAGACTTAGCTAACATTTTACGATTTGTGCATTGCTTATCTTCGTTGTATTTTTGTCCATTTTCTTTGTAATTCAAATATATATGTATGTGTATACACACACACTATATGACATTTACTCCTTTCTTCTACTGTTTTATGGTTCACATTTTGGCTGCTTATCAGAAAAATGCATATCATGGAAAATCCAAATGTTTAGCTTACACATCAGATCAATATAAAGAGAATCTAACAATTGTTCTCAAACTTTATCAAGCATCAACATCGTCTGAAAGACTTAAGAAAACGCAGGTTTTCAGAGCTGAGTCCCAGAGTTTCTCAATAATTGATCTCAAGTATTTGCGTTTTTAGCAAATAATCTGGTGATTCTTTTTTCTTTCTTTTTTTTTATTTTTTTTTAATTTTTTGAGAGAGGGTCTCACTCACTGTGTAGCAGGCTGTTC
>NW_022900926.1:78267736-78294812 GCF_012274545.1 Fukomys damarensis
TTTTTTTTATTTTTTTTTAATTTTTTGAGAGAGGGTCTCACTCACTGTGTAGCCCAGGCTGGTCTTGAACTCACAGCGATCCTCCTGCCTCAGCCTCCAGAGTGCTGGGATTACAGGTGTGTGCCACCACACCAGGCAAATAATCTGGTGATTCTGATCCTGTTGTTTCAACAACCATTTTAGGAAACCACTATGTCAGATTAAGATTCAAACATCAGTGTTTTTATAAATATGATCGTAAAAATATCCTACTATACTTTTCTTGGCTTCAAAATATACTTATCTGTAACTTGTATTATTACGCTACTTTTTTCAATCCACAAACCTGCAGCTGCTACCCTTGTCTAAAGAGCAGGAACATGCATATTTTCCGTCCACCCACTTAATAATCTATACGCTTAACCATTGTTTCAACACTTACAAATGAAATAAATTATTTACTATAAAGTATTTAGTAGCCGACAACAAAACTAAAAAATAAGCAAAATTGTAGTTTAATATAAATGTGTCTAATTTTGAGATTAAGAGCTAGAGAGAAAACCCATTTTGACTCATAGAGTATATGGTGTTAAGGACAAATCCTGATTATAAGAATGGATTAGAGAAGTGTGCAAAATAGGAAAGATCGTCGTCAAGTGTTATTGTATTCTATTTTTAAATTTTTACTGTCTTAGAAGAGTTCCAATTAGAATTTCTTGAT
Source organism: Fukomys damarensis (assembly GCF_012274545.1). Taxonomy (NCBI): domain Eukaryota; kingdom Metazoa; phylum Chordata; class Mammalia; order Rodentia; family Bathyergidae; genus Fukomys; species Fukomys damarensis. Next base: position 78,268,437 of record NW_022900926.1, read on the forward strand.
TTCTTGGAAGTATTTCCTTCATTATAAGACATGATTGCCATTAAATGACCTAGGCAGTTGTTGAAATACATTGGTGGGTTGTGGGTGACAAGGGGACAAATATATTTGGTCAAGCTGTGCTGATATTCAGTATAAGTTTTAAAGTTAATGTCAGCATAAATCCACATTCTATAGCTCAGGATAATCCTTACTTAGCAGAAAGATTAATAGGACAGAGGTGCAACAACTTTCATCTAAAATTTATCACAGCTCTTTTTTGTAGAGTCCCTCAAGTCCCCCTTGCATTTGTCATCTGGAATTACTTATGCCTGGTCAGTCCTAAACAAGATAGGCTATCTATCAGGCTCTAGTCCCTGACCTCTGTTGGTGCCACTGAAAGAATAATTAGCACCTGCATCACAGGCTCAGATCCCAACTTTGGTGCCTGTGCATGCATCATTCCAAGTAAAACAAATTATTTCTGCTGCATCTGCTGACCACCTGCCACTTCATTTCTTCATCTTTTCTTCTAAACATAACCATTAGAAGTAGTCAGAAGTATGGCAGATCACCCAAAAGCATTTTTTGTGAAAGATGTAGCTCATAGGCCTGTTTACTTGAATTTTAAATGTCAAATATGTGTTTCTTTGCACTAGTGCCTACCTGCTAAATTGTTGCTGCTAGTTCCCATATTCTTGCTACTAACAATTGCTTGGGCTGCCAAGTACTAATCTAAATACTAGAGGTGAGAACACAGCTCAGATACACTTGTGACAACAACAAACGTGATGAATTTGTTTCTCTGACTCTAGTAGTGAAGTAATTACTATCTGCATTGCTCCTACTTGACATCTGTAGTGAACATTCCAATGTTTCAACTGATTCAGTTTTTAATTCCATTTTCCTAAAACTTTGACGTTGTCAGTTTTTACCAAGTTGTCTCATTAATAATGTCAAATTATCCCCAACTGCTACAGTATATGAAAGTAGCTATTATATATAGTTTGACAATGTATACCATGCAAAAAGAAAAAGGAAATCATATATCTAACACTAAATGGAATAATCAAGTAATCATAGAATAAACTTTAGCAAGTGCTTGGATATGATATTTAATTTTGGATATAATATTTAATGCTTGTAAACAAATCAAGATAAAAAGATCACATACGTGTTATAGATTGTTAATGGGAAGAAATGAAACTAAATTTCCAGATTCTCTAAATTCACACTTAAAAATCTTTTTACTAGTCTAATTTCTGGGTATTTCTTAATAAAGCTGTATAACAATGGTGAAGTTAATGTATTTGTTATTAAAATATCAACTTTAAAAATTTTGTGAAAAATTAGAAGTTTATACTTGAGCTGTCGGCTATGTTTATTTGTTGAAGGTGCTCTTCTGGACCTACTATAATTTACTCACTCAGCTTTCATGATGCCCTTTTCTACTCTTCTAATCTGACAACAGTATTCACTTGTCTCTTTAGAGCATCATGGACAGCTGCAGAGGAGAGCACCAACTGCAGTTTGGCAGGAGCCCACAGATATATAAGTCTGTTTGGGATACAATCGCAGTTTAATTTGGGTTGATGAGAAAACATACAAGAATTTACTTTTAGGAATTTGGCCACATCTTTGATGAATATGTTTGTCCTTCTCAACATCTACTATTCTTAAAATACAACATTTTGTCTATTTAACATTCTGTGTTTTAAATAACATGAATTCCCTTAAAGATCTTATAAGCTTTGAATTCTAAGACTTCTTGGTCTAAACTTAAATTTACAGATGCAGGAACAGATCCTGAGAGGTTAAGAGACAGTTTGCAAAAGCCAACCCGGGGAGCTAGGCTGCTTCCCCACTGCCAGCGACCTGGGCCTTCATAGCAGCAGACCATTGAGAACTACCCAGCCATATGGAAGCCCCTGCAGCACCCACCCCCAAGCTATCAAGCAACCTGGCTGTGCTTGTACCTGGATCCACACTGCAGAGGCACAGTACTGAGCTCCAGAAGATAAAACAGAAGTGAAAAACTGCAATAAAGGCACTCCAGTCCTCTGTAATTGGTAAGTTGAAGGGGTCATGATCTTCCATCAGAGCTTGGACTACCTTCAGGGGAAGGGCAGCTGGAACCTGCCTTAGACCCTCGCAGAGTTTAACCCTGGAGGAGGTCAGGGAGTTCATCTTGGGCCTGGCAGGCAGAATTCAGCCTGAATCTCAGGGTTCTGCTTTTGGCTTGCTGAAACTAATTAACTTATTTCTGGGCATTGCTGCCCACATTGTCTATTGTGGCAGTAGAGATACACCCTGAAGGAGAACCTTCATGTTTTTTTCTTTCTTTTCTTCTCATTTTTAATATTTAATTTTGAGTTTTATTTTTTCCTCTCTTCAAATTTCCCTTTTTTCTTTCTTCTTTTTCCCACTCCATCTCTTGCTCCCTTACATTATTTGTCATCTCCCTTTTTGTTCCTGTTCCTCTCCTAATTTGGATTTCTTCTTTCTTTTTCTTTTCTTCTCTCTTTTTCCTTCTCTTCATTGCCATCAGTTTCAAAGAAAAGTGAGTATAATTTATAGCTTTCCTGTTACTGTTAAATTGTTCTATTCTTGTGTTTGTTCTTGCACTGTGTCTTTCCCTCTTGTATTTAACAGTTTCCCAGAGTTTGCACAATCATCCTTTGTTCTCTGGCTTTACTTGAAACCTTCTCCTATCCATCTACCTACTTACTCCTCTCCTCCTAACTCCTTCTAAGTCCCCATCCCAAAGGGTAAATTTGCTACATTGAAGAGTTTATTCACTGCAAACATATTTTGGGCCTCTCCTGGATTTTAATTTAATTCACATGGTTAAAGGTGATAGATTAATAACTACCACAAATGGTCAATTTCCAAGCTGTGCTTAATGCTATTGTTTAGCTGATTTTATCAATTGGGCTAAAGGGTTGTGATTGATTTAATTAGTTGTTCTTTCTGCTATTATGAAAATGAGAATGTCTCTGAGTCATTAGAGACTCAAAACCTAAAGAGTAGCTATACCAGGAAGACTGAAGTATTAACCCAGGAATTAAACCAAGGACATTACTAAGAACAAAAATAAAAATGAGAAAAACACTTAAGCAAGCCACAAAGACAGACTTCCATCTTACCAATGGCAAATTGTAGGGGAATTTAGGTGAAAAAGTCTGACAATCAACCATCTGGACACCCTGAACTAATACCATAGGAAGTAATGAAACAGTTAAATTAGGCTCTAGAAAAATTCAAAGCAGAAATACTTTCCCAGATAACCACAGACATGGTGAGAAGAATGAAAGACATGATTAGAGACTCTAGAACAAAACCAGACCAAAAAAAAAAAAAAAAAAAGATGGGTTCAGGACCATGACAGAAGCCATGAAACCCAGTATAGGAAATAAATGGAAACCATGAATGCCCAACATAGGAAAAAAAAATGGGATCCATGAAACTGATTCAAACATATCTAGGAGATTAAAAACTCTATAGGAAGCATTCACAGGAGAATGGACAAATGAGAAGATAGAATTTCAGATATAGACCATAAGATTGTGGTCAGTGACCATGAAAATAGAGATCTCTTAATAACAGTAAGGGATCATGAGAAATCAATTCTACAACTCCTAAATAATGCAAAGAAGAATAATATAAGACTGATAGGAATCCATGAAGTAGCACAAGAAAGTACAAATGACATAAAAGAAATTCACAGAATTAATGACAGAAAACTTCCCAAGCAGAGGGGAAGAATTTGACATACAGTTAAGTGAGGCATATAGGACTCCAAATAGCCCTGATAAAACAACAACAACAACAACAACAACAACAACAACAACAACTACAGTTAGGCATAGAATAGTCATGATTCTGGAAACCCAAGAGAAGAACAAACTACTGCAAGCAGTTAGAGAAAAGAAACAAATCAAGGTCAAGGAGAACCTGGAGCGAGGTATTTCAGGGCCTAAGAGAAAACAATCTATACTGATGTATCCAGCCAAACTATCTTTCAAACCTGATGGGGAAATAATATACATCCACAACAAAGAACACCTAAGAAATTTCATGCACAACAAATTGGCATTCCAAACACTTATAAAAAGTATCCTGGAAAAAGAAAATGAAGGACACAGCTGCAAAAGGGCCAAAAGAGCAAATATACCAGGCAAGGCAAGAAATTAAAGGGAGAGAGGGAAAAATAAAAAGAAAAGAACCAACAGGAAATTAACATGACAATGAAAAGTCAACACATAGCAGTTATAACCGTCAGTGTCAATGGCCTCAATTCACCAATCAAAAGAAATAGGCTGGCAGAATGGGTTAAAAAGCAAAATCCAACAATATACTGTATAAAAGAAACCCACTTAACCCACAAAGAAATCCTTAGGCTGAGAGTAAAACGATGAAAAACAGTTTTCCTTGAGACAGGAGCCTTGAAAAATCGGGGGTAACTATCTTATTTGGAAAAAGAGTAGATTTCAAACCAAAACTAATTGAGAAAGACAAAGAAGGTCCCTATATCCTAGTTAAGGGAGCAATACAAGAGGAATAAAGGACAGTCACAAATATATATGCACTGAATACTAATGCCCCCAAATATACCAAACAAATAATGGATAAGAAAAACAAACGCTAATACAATTGTAGTGGGGGACCTCAATACCCCACTATCACAAGTTGACAGATCATCTAGACATAAAATCAACAACAAAATACTAGACCTGAACCAACCTATTTTTTTCTCTCTCACTGAGTTTATTGGTACATTTTAGGGATACAGTACAGTTACATTTATCCTTGGGCTCTTGTACCTTTACATAACAGGTCTTGGTTCTCATTTTTCCCCTTGTCCCTGCCCTCCCTTCACCCCCTCCTCTCTCCCCTATTTACTAACACTTTATTTCCATTTTTTTCATTTTCTCATATTTTTTTTCTTTTCCCTTATTACCTTTACCCTAGCCTTCCCACTTTCCCTACAGCTTTAGCCCTTTTCTTCCTATTTCACATGGTCAATTATCTCATTAAGATCTTACTTACTATTGTAGTTTTTCACACCAGGGAAACTATTTGGTATTTACACATGTGTGACTTACTTATTTCACTTAAGAGTATATCTTCAATATGTATACATTTTCCTATGAGTGATTCTAATTTCTCATTCTTTATGGCTGAGTAGTATTTCATTTTATAGAAAAACCACATCTTCTTTATCCAGTCTCCAACTGATGGCCAAATGTGCTATTTCCAAGTTTTAGCTATTACAAACTGTGCCGTTATAAACACGGGTGTGCATATATCACTGTGGTTAATTCTTTTAATTCTTTTGGATAGATGCCCAGCAGAGGGATGGCTGGGTTAAATGGAACCTCTAATCCTAGTTCTTTGAGGTATCTCCATATTGATTTCCATAGTGGTTGGACCAGTCTTTGCTCAAAAGTTTGGTTTACTCCCTTCTCCACTGTTGGTGGGAGTGAACCAACCTTTTGAATGAATGGACTTAATAGACACTTATAGAGTCTTCCACCACACAAAATTAGAATATACATTCTTTTCAGCTGCACATTGGTCATTCTCCAAATAGAGTACATACTAACTCATAGAACATGTTTCAGTAAATACAAAGGAATTGACATTATCCCATGCATATTATCAGACAATAGTGCAATTAAGCTGGATATAAATAGCTGCAAGAACTTCACAAACACATGGAAATGAAAAAGCACCCAATCAAACAACCATTGGGTCTCAGAGGAAATTAAATAATTAGCCATTTTCTACAATTAAATGATAATGCCAATACAAAATATAGGAATCTATAGGACACAATGAAAGCAATTCTATGAGGGAAATTCATAGCAGTAAAAAATAATCATACTAGGAAAACAGAGTGAGCTCAGATAAACAACCTATTGCTTAACATTATGCACCTAGAAAAAGAAGAGCAAGACAAACTTGAAGCTCATACAAGGGAGGAAATTATGAAAATCAAAGCAGAAATCAATACAATGGAGACTAAGAGAATGATACAAAAAATCAATGAATTGAAGAGTTGGTTTTTTGAAAGAATAAATACAATCTATAAAGGCTTAACCATCCTTATCAAAAAAAGAAAAGAAAAAGCTCAAATTCATGGAATTAGGAATAAAAAAAGTGAAGTACAACAGATCAACCAGAAATCCAGAATGTCATCAATGCTCACTTCAGAAATCTGTACTCTAATAAAATGGAAAACACAGAAGGAATGGACAGAGATTCCTAGATACACCTGAACTTGCAAAGTTGAACAAAGAAGATATAAAAAGTCTAAACACCCCAATTTCATTCACTGAAATTGAAAATGTATCTAAAACATTACCAACAAAGAAAAGCCCAGGTCCTGGTGGCTTCACTGCTAAATTATACAAAACATTTAGAGAAGAACTATTGCCACTACTCTTTAAATTTTTCAATGAAATTGAGAGGGTAGTAATACTTCCAAATTCATTCCTGGAAGCAAATATTACCTTGATTCCAAAACCAGGGAAAGGCCCAACCAAAAGAGAACTACAAGCCAATCTCCCTGATGAGCATAGGTGCAAAAATCCTGAATAAGATATTAAACAGGATACAGAAGATCTCAAGAATATCATACAACCAGACCAAGCCGGATTTATCCTGGGATGCAAGGATGGTTTAACGCACATAAATCAATAAATGTAATACAGTATATTAACAGAGTCAAGGACAAAAACCATATGATCATCTCAATAGACACAGAAAACGCATTAAAAAAAATTGACACCCATTCTTAAAAAAAAAAAAAAAAAACTACAGAAAATTGGAAGAGGGCTGGAGATTTAGCTTAGTGGTTCTGCTTCCTGCCTTGCAAGGACAAGGACCTGAGTTCCATCCCCAATACAAAAAAAAAAAAGAAAGAAAGAAAATGGGAATAGATGTTTTTTATCCCAATGTGATAAAATCTATTTTTGAAAAACCAACAACCAATATCATGCTAAATAGTCAAAAACTGAAATCCTTCGCACTAAAATCAGGAACAAGACAAAGACATCCACTATCACCACTCCTGTTCAATATAGTCCTGGAAATATTAGCCACAGCAATTAGAAAAGAGAAATAAATTCAAGCAATAAAGATAGGAAAAGAAGAAGTTAAACAGTCATTATTTGCTTATGATATGATACTCTACATAGAAGACCCAAAACATCTACCAAAAGACTTCTACACTTAGTTGACAGATTCAGTAGAGTAGTTGGATACAAACTTAACACTCAAAAATCAATAGCCTTCTTATACACAAATAGACTCACTGAGAGAGAAATTTGGGAAATAATTCCTTCACAAAAATCATCCAAAAGAATGAAGTATCTAGGAATCAATCTAACAAAGGGAGCAAAAGACCTCCACATGAAAACTATAGCACACTGAAAAAAGAAATAGAAGAGGATATTAAAAAATGAAAAGATATACCTTGCTTCTGGGTAGGAAAAAGCACCATACTGAAAATGGCAATACTTCTAAAATTGTTGTACAGATTCAATGCAATCCCGATTGAAATACCCCTTTAGCCATTTTCTTCCTAATTCACACTATCAATTATACCATTTGAACATTATTTATACTTTTAGCTTTTCATACCAGAGAAACTATTTGGTATTTACTTCTCAAAGATATTGGCATAGGAAAAGACTCTATGAACAAATCCTCAGTAGTATGGGAGCTAGCACAATCAATAATTGGGATCTCATCTTTTTAAAAAATTTCTGCACTGCCAGAGAAATCACAAGCAGAGCTAAGAGACAATGCACAGTGTGGGAAAAAAGTTTCACCAGTTATTCCTCAGACAAATGTCTACTATCTAGAGTGCATAAAGAACTAAAAGATATCAGACCCCCCCAATATAAAGACCCAATTCCAAAATGCGCATCTGAAATGAACAGATATTTCTTAGACAAAGAAGTAAAAGCAGCAAATAATCATATGAAAAAATAATTGTTCAACATCAATAGTCGTTTGAGAAATGCAGATGAAAACAACACTGATATTCCTCCTCACCGCAGAAAGAATAGCTGCTATCAAGAAATCAATTAAAAACAAATGCTGGTGCGGCTCTGGGAAGAAAGGAATCCTTCTCTTTTGTTGGTGGGAGTGCAGACTGTTACAATGACTGTGGAAATCAATACACAGATTCCCCAAAGAACTAGAATTAGAGGTCTCATTTACCCCAGCTGTCCCTCTGCTGGGTTTTTTTCCAAAAGAATTAAAAGAATTATACCACAGGGATATATACACATCCATGTTTATAGCAGCAAGTTTGTAATAGCTAAAACTTGCAAAAAACCCAAATGCCCATCAACTGGAGACTGGATAAAGATTCGCTTTTCTGTAAAATGGAGTACTACTCAACCATAAAGAATGAGAAACTAGAGACAATGTAGCTCAATGGATTCACATTGAGGATATATACACTTAAATAAAATAAATAGGACAGACACACTTGATTAAATACTGAATAGTTTCTCTGGTGTGAAAAACTAAAAGTGTAAATAAGGTTCAAATGGTATAATTGATAGTGAGAATTAGGAGGAAAATGGCTAAAAGAGAAGTAGAAGGGGGAAGGAAATGAGGGAAAAGAAAAACATGTGAAAAAAGTAAAAAATGGAAACAAAACATTTGTAAACAGGGAAGGATGAACGAGGTGAAGAGAGGGCAGGGGGATGGGAACAAGAAAAGATCTAAGACATAACATGCAAAATTACAAGATCCCAATTATAAATGTAACTGTATTGTTTGCTTTAAATGTGCCAATATACTTAATGGGGAAAATAAATAAAAATAAAATGATATTTCCTATGTAATTCCTAAAACAATATAAAATCGATTTCTATTTCTATGTCACACGCTTATCTGATTCAATATGCCACACAATTCTTTGAAAGTGTTAAAAATAGTTTCTCCTGTTTTGATGCAGTTAGATGTTTTTTACTTATCTTAGCATTGTACAGTTACAATAAGTCTGAGAGTTCATCTCCTCCCATCTTCCCATAACTTTGTTAATTGTGTGAATTATTTCTTTTGCAAATTCATCAACTCATTTTGGAATACTTTTAGTGGAAGGCACCTTTGTGAAGTTAACTTTTCTTTATTAGACAAGTGGAATAGATTCAGCTATTATTTTAAATAATTAGTATTGGGCTGGGGATTTAGCTCAGTGATTCTGCCACCTTCCTCACACATACATGGCAAGGTCCCGAATCCAATCCCCAATACCAATAAATAAATAAATAGTATTAATTGAAATTTTCTATGAGCAAAATAATGCATTAAGCACTAAAACAATAAACGGAGAAGTCATGGTGATATTACTAGCTCATAATTCAGAAGAGAACAAACATAACCTTTATGCTCACATACACATAATGCAAATTAGAAGTAAGTTTTGTAAAAACGTTTTGCAAACAAAGTGAAAAGAGTTGACATTTCCTGAATATTTTCTTGTTTTTTTTGACATTTTCCAGTTAAGAGTATATTAATTCAGGGAGGTAAAGACTGTCATCTTCTATACATTACTTATGAAAATATCAGGGAGCAGCAAGTCAAACTTGGAGCCATATCTATATTGTGAGTTAGTGTTAGATTTGGAATCCAAACTAGTATGTTTCTAGCCAACCCTTCCACATTATGTTATTTTGTCGATATTAAAGGTAAAAGAAGTTAGGAGGACTAGAGGTGAGAAAAAATTTCATAAGAAAATAAACTGAAGAAAAACAGACTGAACAAAATCTTAAATTGTGGACCATAAAAATGTGTCAGTTTTAAGAACGATAATGCTGAAGGGCTAAGATAAGGCATGTAGACTGTAGTCAAATTAAAGAGAACCTAGTATGCCATGCTCGGGTGTTTGCTGGTTATTGAGAAGTTATTACAGTTTTTGAGCATAAAAAAGTAATGTGAATTTCAGGGAAATGAGTTTTTAGAAGGGTCTGAGAAAATGTTAGATGAAGTCAGTGATTAGAGAGTGATGTGTTCAATGCTGGCAATGACAATGAAATTGATATTTTTTTCTACCTTAAGCCAGTATGTTTTTTCTTATATTTTCAATATTACTGATTATATTTCTACCTTCTGGAGCGACACACTATATATGGTCTAATGTATTTTTCAAAATGTACTATGAAATTATGTGAAAAAGTGCGTATGTAATGTATTTGAATGGCAAACTTTCAAAACTACTGAATGTTTTACCTATTAAATTTTCTATTCTTGAAACTAAGCATGAAAATAAATTTTGCATTCCAAATTATTTTTAAAATATACAAACAACATTGTTATCAATAGCAACCAAGACAGCAGCTATATATCAGATTTTTTAATGTTTTTAAGATTTATACAAATGTATTAGAAAAATTTTCTGAGTACATAATGTATAGGAGTACATATTTATATTTGTTTAAATGATTTACGGAAAGATAGATGGAGCATTTGTGGTATGGTTACAGGAGTATTGAAAAAATTATGAACTCAAGCAATAGAGTAAAATATATAGAAATTGACTCTACTGATCATTGCAGAAGAAATCAAATTAGGACGTATGTAATATCTTTTCCTGAAACCATGTTTGAAAATTTCTTGTCTTTAAATAATACAACAGTAATAAAAAATAATTATATTTTAATTTCTTTTATTCATATATTCTCTACATAAAAATCAGATAATAAAACAATCATTTTCAAACTATCCAATTTAAATGTATTTAAGATTGTCACAGTCCCTAAGAATGTGAAGAATATATAAATTCTCAATTTCAACTTATTCTAAGGAAAAAATAATGAATGGATGCCAGAATACTAGTCTACAAAGGCTTATTATATTTCTGGTTAAATTAAAGCAAATGAAGGATTCATTGATTTAGAAATGATTTTTATAAATATATATTCGGTAAGTAGGAAAAAATGTTTTTTTGCTATGTACCTCAGATTGGCCTTGAATTCACTGTGTTGACTAGGCTGGCCTTGAACCTGCAGCGGTGATCCTCCTTCCTCAGCCTCCTGAGAGCTGGGATTACAGGTATGCATCATGATGCCCACCTATGAAAAATTTTAAATACAGTACATTCAATGAATAGTGACTGCTATAATTATGTGTATATTTAATATATGTGATGTTAACATCCATTTTCACTGTGTGGTAATTGTAACACTTTTATGCTCTTATTTATTTATGACCTTTTCCATTAGGACATACCTTGGAAAGGGTATCTCTTAAGTTTTTATTTAAGTTGCAGCAAGACTTTTGAACTACATACTTGAAAATTATTCATTTCACTGAAGTTTTCTTCAGTTATATATTTGGATGATGGCTTCTGTAACAATTTTTTTATTTTTACAGGAACATATGTAATTCTCAGCATATATATCAGCCTATGTAAACCAGATTCTCATGATATTTTTGTGCATTCTTCAGCAATGGGGTGGTCCTGAAAATTTAATCCATAGTAGCCAAGTGCTGTACCACTAAGCTACATATATCCCCAAGCCTACTCTCCAATAAATGTTACCTCTAAAATACACATTCTATTTTCTACATCATTTATTCATCTTTTATATTTCCTTGATATTTCTATTCTGTTATTATATCATTAGTTTCTTTTCAGTCCTTCACTCCCCACATAATATAGTATTATCTTTTCATCTCAAAAAATACAGTCTTCATGTTGATAAATTTCATTTTGTGGTGGGTTCTTTCAATATTTTGTGGATGTCAATAGATGTCTGAATATTTCTCTCCATCATCTACTCCAGGGCTCAGTGATCTTACTCTAGTCCTCAGGACTATACTTTTATTATTTGATGTTCACTAAAGTTTGCTCTTTGCTTTGTTTATATACAACTTAGTTATGCATACTCCACTTGCTCTGAAACCTTATTCACTTGAGAGTCTGTTATATCTTCACAGACATTGTGACAAAGTTGAATTGCACAGTGTGAGCTTGATTTCTATTGTTTGGGGATCATTCTTTGACCAGGATTACCTAACAATGTGAACTAATAAAAATTGTCATGTACGTGTATAAAAATGCCACAGTAAAATCCAATATCCCAAATAATCAGTATGAAAAAATGTACATGTACACACACACACACACACATATATATACATACATATGAGCATAAAATTAGTGATCATATATTGAGTCTCAGTTCTACCATTTACTATTTTGACTTGAATACATGAAACCTTCAGACCACTTGCCTCGCCTGAAAATAATAATAATATGACTTTCTTTATTAGTTGTCTTGAGTGTCTACTGAATAATTGTGTATGAAATGCTTAGAATAGGATTGTTGTGGTAGACTCAGCTATGTGATTGGCAGCAGATACCGAGGCCTTGTTGACCTCTCCCAGGGACAAGAGAGGGCGTGGAAGGCTGCCCCCTCCCTTGTTTAGGCACAGGGATGCTGTGCTTGAAATACCCACCACCCCAAGCAGAATAACATCAGCCCAGGGCTAAAAAAAGAAAATTACATATGTAGGTATGGGTTTGTTATAACCATTTACAGTTCATTTGTTCCTTAAATCGGGTGTTTGCTACTTTGCCTTGTTCTACTAATAAAGTGGGGCTTTTCAGATTCCCTGTGCGTTTGTCCTCCTGAAACAAGATCCCCTGGTCATCCTTACTTAGAAATTTATCTTTGTCTCTTTATGCTACATTTGTATTCCCTGTGTCAGTTTACTGGCTAGCTCCTACATTTGGTGTCTGAAAGGGACTTAAAGAAGGAGGCCCCCCCAGAGTGCAGAATGCGACAGAGGATGGGAAATCCCATGCTGAGAAATCCAAAGGCCCACCAGCAATAGGGAAAGTAACTGCAGAAGATCTTCAAACCAGGGAAGTGGGGCAGAATTTATCCGTTGAAGGCTATGTGCAGCTGCTTAAAATGCTCTTAAAGAAGACAGGAGTGCAGGTTAACATGCAGTCTTTTTCAAAAACATTATGAGAAATCATTAAATAAAACCCTTGGTTTTCCCAAATGGGGACATGAGATATTAATAATTGGCCCTGAGTAGGAGAAAATCTTAAGTAAGCCCATTCACAAGGAGCCACTATTTCTCCTGAGACCTTTTCAACATGAGGACTGGTGTGCACAGTCCTGGGTCCTTTGTGTACTGGTGCTGCCCAGAATCCTTCTGCCTAACCCTCAAATACTGACCAAAGAGGACTTTTGGCCCTCTCCAACACCAGATTTCTCTATAGATAAAAGAAAGCATTTATGTCTCCTCATCAATGATTAGTGCAACCGGCTGCTCTAGAAAGGGATCCTTTAGGTAGCTGTGCTTTTCCTATCATATCATATAAGCTCTTAAAAGAATTACAGCAAAGTGTAATGAATAATAGTGTTCAGGGTCCTTTCATATTGGGACTTTTAGACTCCGTCTTAGACACCTCGCATATGGCCCCTTTAAATGTTAAATATTTAGCTTGCTCTTGTTTATTAGTAGGGCAGTATTTCAACTTTCATGTAAGTTTACAAAAACTGGCTAATAAACAGGCTGGTCAGAATCAATCTGCCAGATGGCCTAGAATTAAGGAAGACATGCTTTTGGGAACGGGCCCATATTCTAATTTAGGGTAACAGTTAATCTATCCTGATGAGGACTATCAACACATAGCTTCAATGATAAAGAAGGCTTGGACCAATATACCAGAAAAAGATACTCCGGTTCAATGTTTTCTCCATATTTTACAAGGCTCCAGAAAACTATATATACAATTTTTAACAAGGCTTCAAATATCTGTCCAGAGACAGATTCCTCATGCTCACACTACAAAAATTATTTTTTCACAGATGCCTTTAAAAAAGGCTAATAAAGATTACAAACAAGTGTTAGACACAGAACAACAACAACAACAACAAAAACTTAAATAATTGCCTCAAAGAGTGCCAAGATATAGGCACAAAAAGCTATAAGTTCCATGTTGGCTCAAGTAGATATTTCTTTAATTGCATCTGCTCAGTGGTCTTTATTGTAGCCTGCTGAACCAGCTGTTGCTTCTTTGGTGAGGCTAAGATTCCTCCAACAATGGTTTCAGAGTACTTCTCCTATACCTTATACAGGACCAGAAGGAAAAACCAGGATGTTCCAACCATATACAGCACCTAGCTCAGTTAATTTATGGCGTAGGATATACTAAGATTGGGAGGGCTGGGCATTTAGCTCGGTGGCACCGAGCCTGCCTCTCAAGCACAAGGCCCTGAATTAGATCGCTGGTACCAAAACAAAACAAAACAAAACAAAAATTGGGATATTAGCCTCACCAAAGATCCTCTAAAGCCTGCAGAGCATATCATAAGAGAGATGGGCTATGGATCAAGAGAAGGGCTAGGAAAAAATTATAAGAGGATTCCTGAGCCCTTGATAATTTCCCCAAAATTAGATCAGACTAGAATTGGCTATCAGAACCATTTTTAGTTGGGACCATTGCTGCTTCTTCCCCCATGAGTACTACTCTTCCTTACAATGGCACATATACACCCCTCTATGGGTGGATCACTGGTCCCTATGTGGGGAAAAGTTCCAACATGTACATGAATTAGTCCAAGAACAACTTTGCTTACCACACATTGAGGGCTCCACTAGCCCTTAGAATGGACCTGTCTTTGTAATTCCTAAAATATCAGAAAAAATAGAGATAAAGAGATTATCACAAGTTCGGTGTGTGGCAATGCTTACCTAATGCCTGTGGGAATTCTCCAACCTGGCCTGCCTTCTCCCACTACTGTGCCCCGTGAATGGCCCTCAGTAGTTATTGATCTAAAGAGATCATTTTTATCACTATTCAATTTAGCTTATAAGGGTCATTTTGCCTTTTGTGTCCCTAACATTAATTTTCAGGAGTCCATGACCAGCTGTCAATAGACTGTGCTACCCCAGGATGAATAGTTCTACTTTATGTCAATATTTTGTTAGGTAAGCTTTACTCCCAGTCAAAAGAATACCCTCATTTTTGTATTATTCAGGATACAGATAGTATTCTTCTGTTCACCCCAGACAAAGAAAAATTAATATCATTGTTTGGGGATACCAAAATTACTTAAAATCTTGGTGCCTTTATCTCACTCCAGGCAAAATACAGACCACTGCTCCTTATCAGTATTTAGACAGTATAATGTTAAAAAAAAATTAGTGCACAAACACCATCCAAAAAGATAATCCACATACCTGAAATTCTTTTAAAAGTTATTGGGAGATATTAATTACATACACCTTGAGTTAAAAATTGCTACATAGCAACTTAAAATAATATATTTCAGTTTCGAGGGAATCCATGTTTGTCTTCCTCTTGAACACTCTCCCCCAACACTCTGACTGAAATATAACTGATAACAAAGCTATAACCAAACATCAGGTTTTCCAGGTCAGCCCTAGTACTCCTGTCCTGTTTCAAATGTTATCCACCCCTCATTCTCCCATAGGCCTCTTTGGTCAACATGTAGAAAATTCCTTACAGCCCCTAGAGTGGCTTTATCTTCCAAATCAACCTGCCAAATCCGTGCAAACGTACACAGGGCAAAGTGCTAAGCTTATTTCTCAAGGCCAGTCCCGCTGCCTGCAGTTACTTGGCCATGAGTCTGATCCTGTTATTCTCCTTTTTGATCTTGGCCAATAACACCACTTTATTGTCATTATTATTATTATTATTATTATTACAGCAAGCCACCTATGGATAGATTGATTTTACAGATTATTTGAGTTACTGATAGTCATTATCCTTATGGCAAAATATTTCATTTCTATGGTCAGCTTCCTTATATGCTTCCTAATTATACTTCTGTTACACCTTTGCCAAGTGCTGCGATATATTTCACTGATGAGTCCTCAGAAACCGGACAGCTGTTTAGAATGCTCAAGAAGAGGAATACATCCCCACTCCTGGTTGTCTGCCTAATGCTCAAAATTGATAGCTATCATCCATGTTGTTAAACATACTTGGGATAAACCCATAAACATGGTTTGTGATTTGGCCATTGTTTGTGTTGGTCGACGTGGCCCAACATTTAGAAAATACAAATATAAAACATATGCTGGACCAAGCCTCCGCTGCTCAATTTCCTCCACCTACAAAGGCTATTTGATATCATTCCACACGCTTTTTCATTGCTCATGTTTGCTTTTATTCAAGCCTGCTGGGTGGGCCCCGTGATTGAGGACAAGCTACAGATTTCATTACAAGTTACATATCTAAATTCTATTCTGCCTTCACTCCTACTATTATTTCCACAAAAAATCACAAGCTCTCACTCATGGATTTTAATTGTCCAGATCCCAGGCTCAAAAATTGTTCTGTCATGTCCTACCTGTAGACAGATTCATCTGGTTTCAAGAGAGGGACATAAATCCTCATGGACTCAATGCTAATGCCTTTTGGCAGATAAATATGACACATAGTTCAAGCTCTGGCCATCCTCAATATGTACAAGTTAGCATTAATACCTTCTCACATATAATTCATGCTAGCTGCCATTTGGGAGAAACCACAAGCCATGTACAACAACACTGTCTTTCTGTTTTGGCTGCTTTAGAAATTCCTTAGAAAATAGAAACTAATGATGGTCCTGCCTGTATAAGCAGGGGCTTCTCCCCCTTCCTACAACTCTAGAAAATTCAACATAACACCAGGATACCCTATAATCTATAGGGACAAACAACTAAAGAACAAGCCCGTGACACATTAAAACATTAATTACAAAAACAGAAAGGGAGAGTTCACCCCAAGAACCCACAAACACAGTTTAACCTAGCTACATATACTTTAATTTTTTTAAAAATATTCAGGTAACTGAACATGTTACTGCTACAGAGCTACAAGTGACCATAAAGACTTGTCATGTAGAGGTGCAAGATCCTTGGGAGAGTTCACCCCAAGAACCCACAAACACAGTTTAACCTAGCTACATATACTTTAATTTTTTAAAAATATTCAGGTAACTGAACATGTTACTGCTACAGAGCTACAAGTGACCATAAAGGCTTGTCATGTAGAGGTGCAAGATCCTAACAATGAATGTAACTGTACTGTATCCCTAAAATGTACCAATAAACTCAATTAAAGCTGAAAAAAAAAAAGAAAAAAGAAAAGAAAACCACCCAGCTCATGACCTGTGGTAGAGTCTGCTTCCACCTTTCCCTCCAGTCTAAGCACTCTCCCAAATGTCTCTGAAAGATGTTCCACCACAGCAGCCGCTGACCAACACACAATTATTGGTCCTGATTACATGGAGACAAGTAAAGAAGACCACACAAGAAGCTGAACACTTGGTGTAAGGACAGGGTCTTCTGATAACTGTCTTTTTTTTCTTGTTGAGTTAATTGTTACTTTTTAAGTAAACAGTGCAGTTATTTATCATTGAGATCTTATACCTTTACATGATAGATCTTCAAGATCATTCCTGATAATCTTTTTATTGCTATGATAGTCATCATGGCTTGCACAGTACATATTAAACCAACTGAGGGGACCACATTTTGGGCGTATGTACCTAACCCCCTTCCTTCAAACTATTACATAGCTTAATTACCCCCCCAATATATCATGATCAGTTAGGTTGGTTCCCTGGGCCTTTTACCATTTTGGATTTAAAAAATAAAACTATTACTCTTACATACCCTTTACATTTTCATGACCCTCCATTGTGAGTTGCCCACAAGAGTCTAAATTCATCTTATTATCTTTCTGTTAGCCCACAATTTTGGCTTGCACATCATAACTCTCAAATGACATTTCTGGAACTAGGCTCTATTAAAGTCTCTGGCTCTATGATTAATCATTCTAGACCTAACTTTCACCTTTGTTTACAGTACACCCCATGGGTCAACACTGATGAACGTAACCTTGGATCACTTGGTGAAGGGACAAGAGCCGGGTGCAATCAATACACAGATAAGAAGTATATGATTGGGTCACACATGGCCAGTTAGATGGACAATACAATAATCGGTCACTAAAATAGAATCATTTTATAAAGGTATTAATCATTCAGCTATATAGACAGAGAGAAATGCTCAATTAATATAACATGGTACTAAGGTTAGCCCACCCCTGCCACAGTTAAAAAATTTAAACCAATAGAAAAATATTTATAAAAAGTAAACTGTCATTTCATATAAGAAAAGTTTTTTAAAAAACATTTTAACATGAACACAGTAGTACCAGTATTAAGCTTTAAAAAAACTACATAACTCACTTTACTGTCTATACATATAATCCTTATGTGTTCTTATATAGAAAGGTCATTGGGAATAACACTGATTTTACATGTCATAAATGCACTCTTACTCATTGCATAAGTAGGAGTTCCCCTACAAATCATACCATTCTGGGTAGGACGTCTAGAGTGTAACAAGAAATGGATCCCCCATGTGCCTGCCATCCCAGTGAACCTCACTGAGCCTTGGGAGGATGCACCTGCTTTCCAGCTAATACACTCACTATTACAACATCTGATACATCAAGGAAAACGTATGAGTGGCCCCATGATTACAGAAATAAATATCTCTAGGCTTATTAATCTCTAGTGTCACTGTAGCCTCAGTTTTAACTCAGTCCCTTCAAACTACTCATTCATGGACAATTTTGTGGAAATATTGTCAATAAGGCTTAGAGCATTCAACTTTCCATTGATACAAAATTACAATCTCAGATTAGCATATTAGAAACTACACTACTGTATATTAGGGATCAAATTGAGAGCCTACAACTATCGCAAGAGACACAATATCATTTTAATGCAACATATGTTTGTGTGACACCATTACAATATAATTTATCAATTCATCTATGAGAAATGGTTAAAAAATCTACAAGGTGCTACACATGGTAATATAACTTTTAATCTGGAACAATTGCAAAAAGGTGTGCTTTCCGTGTCACAACAGACTAAAGAATTCGATAAACAAATACAAGAATAGGATCAATTTGCCATTGTGTTAGATCAACTCGATCTGTGGGCATATATAAAAGCTCATGTTAAAATATATATTAGATTATTGTCTTTTTTATTAATATATCTGTTTATTTTGTTTATAGACTACTGCCTCAGAGGAAAGACGAAACCATGCTTAAAAGACAGATACCTCTTCCAATCGTGATGCAACCAAAGTAATCACAAAAACAAAGGGGGGAAATGTGCGAGACTGAGCTACAGGACCAGCCACAAGTACTGAGGCTTTATTGACCTCTCCTGGGGACAGGAGAGGGGATGGAAGGCGGCCCCCTCCCTTGTTTGGGTGCAGGGATGCTGATGCTTGGAATAACCACCCCTCTCCAGGCAGAATATCATCAGCCCAGGGATAAACAAAGAAAATTACATATCCAGCCGGGCGTGGCGGTGTACGCCTGTAATCCCAGCACTCGGGAGGCAGGAGGATTTCTGTGAGTTTGAGACCAACCTGGGCTACTCAGTGAGTTCCAGGGTAGTCTGAACTACATAGTGAGCCACTGTCTCAAAAAACCAAACCAAGACAAAACAAAAACAAAAAAGAAAATTACATATTCAGGTATGGGTTTATGTTATGTTTGTTATACAAACATTTATCCTTTTCCATCCCTATCCCCTAATCATTACTCTTTGACTCTCTAAAAGTCTAATCAGAGTTTTTAAAAATACTCTATGAATGTAGTATCACTTTATTTGAATTCCTATAACATCTGCTCCAAGTTATAGTGAATCACTTTGGGTGTTGTACCTATGGAGAAGTTTCTGGCTCTCAGTCCCTGTAATCCAATTCTCCTTCATCCATTGCCCTGTGTCTTGTCTGGGACTATTTTGTAATTTATTACTTTTGGATGGTTATACAGATATACTAGTGGGGAAAGTGATCTGAGGAAAACACTCTAGGCCACTAAAAATACACACTATAGCTATGTTATTCAGTATCTGCATTTATTTATTTGTTTACTATGCATTTATTGGAAATGTTCCAATACATGGAAGAAGTGGGTTCATCTCTTATTATCTTTCAGAAAATAGGATTGTCACATATTTGTTATTGCATGCTATCTGATCAATATTATGTGTGATTGTTTGTTTGTTGCTTCTCAAGCCCATAATATTTGTTATTAATAAAAATGTTTCCTGAATCTTATTACTAGATTGCATCTCACATGTAGTTTGCGGCTTCAGTCTGTTTATAAATTTTTATATGTTCTCTAAAGATTTAACAAGAATATAAAAGAAGCAGTAACAGATATTGTTGATCAGAACTGACTATTTATAAAAAAATAGTATTTTATACAAAGCTTTGTAATGCTAGTTTTCTCTCTCTCTCTCTCTCTCTCCTGAAAAGGAAGACTAGAAAGAACCGCTAATGAATTACAGTGTGAAACATTTAAGACTCCTTAGGAAGTTTTGCACTCTGATGGTTATTACAACTCCTTCCAACAGATCATTAAAGTAATTAGTGTGAATTTCACAGTGTACAGAATGATATCGAGAGAGAGGGAGAGAGGGGAGAGAGAGAAAGAGGGGCAGATGAATGAACCTTAGTTGCTGAAATAATTGACTAAATTGAGAATAGGGCTACCGTGGAAAAGGAGGAATTGTGTGCATGTGGGTTGAGCTAGAGAGGATCCTGTGCTTAATGAGGTAATCAAACAAAAAGGAGACATTGAATTTTGAGTATTAGTATAAATCCAACTTGAGAAATGTTGAATTTTATATACCAATAATGCATTGTATAGAAATTGGCACTACACTAACGGGATAAAGAAAGGGAAGCGTGTTATATTAATTCTCAATTTAGTTAATAAATAGTGTTACTATTTGCCAGAAACTAAGCAAGGACTTATGATTTGTCAATGAATAAGGGAAAATACATGGCCTTTCTCCCACCAGAGATTTTATTTAGCAACCTGAGCCAGGATGAACTACATTGCACTGATATACATGACAACTCAGGTTTGTTAATTAAAGAAATTTGTTTTGTTTTTCATTTCATTTTATTACCAAACAGCACAGAATATGCAAAAAAAAAAAAAAAAAAAAAAAAGAAAAAAGAAAGAAATAGAGGAGAATGCCTCCATTTTGGATTAAGCCCAAGATTATAAGTCCATTACACCATACATGAGAGAAAACATACAATGTTTGTCTTTCAGAATTTGGCTTATTGTTTAACATGATGAGCTACAGTTCCATTTATTTTTCTGCAAATGATATGAGTCCATTCTTTCCATAGCTATATATATATGCATATATATATATGCATATATATATGTGTGTGTGTGTGTGTGTGTGTGTGTGCGTGCCATGTTTTCCTTACCTAAACATCTACTGACTAGCACCTAGCTTAATTCTATTCTTGCTATTGTGCATTGTGTTTTGATAAACAAGGACAGCAGATATCTTCATAGAGTGCTGGTTTAATTCCTTTGGGTACATACCAAGGAGAGGTAGAACTGTATTGCATGCTATTTCTATTTTCAGGTTGCTGATTAACCCCCACACTCACTTCTGCAATGTTTGTACTAATGTACATCCGCACTGATGATGCATATAGGTTCCTTTTCTCCCTTCAACCTTGTGAGCATGTTATTATAACCATTCAGATGAGAGCAAGATAGCATCTCAGTTTCCACAAAACTGAGCTAAAAGAGTTGAATATTTTTCATTTAACAGTTGGTGATTTCACTTCATCTGTGAGGTGTCTTTTGTTCATTTGCCCATCTATTTTATTGGGTTATTTGTACTGGGAGTTAAGGTTCTTAAGTTTGCTGTGTATTGTGGATATTAATCATCTCCCACAAGAATAGCTGACAAATACATTCTGCCATTTTGTGGGCTATCTCTACTCCATTAATTGTTTTATTGCTGAGAAGAAAATTTCTGATTTGATGCAGTCCCATTTGTGAGCTTGTGTTGTTATTTTCTAAGATCCTGCAGTCCTATTTGGGAAGTAATTGCTTGTGCCTATATCGTCAAGTATTTCTTGTATTTTTTGTAGCTGTTTCAAAGATCCAAATATTAAATTTAGTTCTTTGACATACTTTGAGTTGATTTTGTACAGGATGTGAGATAAAGTTATATTTTCACACTTTTACATGTTTTCTCAGCACCTTTTGTTAAAAAGCTGCTGTCTTTTGTCTGCTATTTTTGGCACCACTGTTAAAAATCATATTAGCTATCTTCAATATTGAAGATATACTCCTAAGTGAAATAAATAAGTCACACATGTGTAAATACCGAATAGTTTCTCTGGTGTGAATAATCTGCAATAATACAGAAGATCCTAATAAGACTACTGACATTGAGAAATGGGAAGAAAGGAGCTAAAGGTGTAGGAAAGGTGGGATGGGTAGGGGAAGGGTAAAAAGGGGAAAGAAAAAATGTGAGATAATGAAAAGATGGAAATAAAGTGATTGTAGATGGGGAGGGCAGGAGGGGGTGAAGGGGGGGCAGGGACAAGGGGAAAAAATGAGAACCAAGACCTGTCATGTAGAGGTACAAGATCCCAACAATGAATGTAACTGTACTGTATCCCTAAAATGTACCAATAAACTCAATTAAAGCTGAAAAAATAAGATAAAAAATTCATATTAGCTATATCTGCAGTCATTCACTTCTATGCACTCAATCTCTTCAATATTTCTGCAGAGGACCATGCTGCTTTTATTGCCATGTATCAGTAATATATTTTGAAAGTTGCTACTTTGCTCAGGATTACTTTGTTATTCTGTCTCTTGTTCTTCTGTATGAAATGTAGGATTGTTTTCTATTTCTGTTCAGTTCATCGGTATTTTAGTAGGCATTGAGTTTGCAGATTGTTTGCACTTATATGACTATTATAATATTAGCTCAGCTGATGAATGAACATGGAACCTCTGCATTTCCTAGGGTCTTCTTCAATTTCTTCAGTATTCTCCAAAGTTCATTGCAAAAGTCTTTCACCTATTTGGTTAGATTTATATTTAGGTTTTTCATTTCATTTTTGTTTTGTTTTGTTTTTTGTTTTCTGATTGCTAATTTTGAAAGAACTGTGAATGGAACTGCTTTCCAAATTTCTTTCTGAATAGTTTCATTGTTACTACATAGAAAATCTATTGAGCTATTGATTTTCGTTTTGATTTTGCATATAGCTACTTTGCTAAACTTGTTTATCAGATCTGAAAGTCTTCTGCTGGAGTCTTTAGGTGCTAATGAGATAAAACATTGTTTCATATTAAAACACATCTCTCAGTGTATATGGAAAACACAGAGTAGAAGGATAATGTTTAAGTTAAGGAATTAACTTTCAACCCGTGACACCTGCCTGACACCTGCAACATAAGCATAGAAATCTTTGAATACTGGTTACAAACTATCAGAGATAATACTCATATTTTTTAATTTACTATCATTCCAATAAATCATTCCGATTGGTGTGAGTCAATCACTTAATGTAATTGTCCAACAAAAGTCATACTTTTACCAGAACATGAAGTACAAAGCTTTGTTTTACTCTGATGTTTGATCTGCATCTATCCTTTTTATTCTTTTCTTTTCCTCTGTACCTTGATCTTGCTTTCTATCATTGTCATCCTTTTCTCCGCATGTAGTTGTGACTTCATCCTGAACTCGTGGAAGCTTCTTATCCCTATAGCTAGCTTTTAAGTTTAAAGCTGGTTTGCACTTCAGTTTAGCCCATGTGATGGAGCAAGCACTTTCCATTTCTCCACTCTCTGATTCTGCAATATACATCCTTATTAAGAGATGTAAATCTCCCTGCAAACACTCTTTTGTTTCCCCTCATATTGTCAACTAGAAAGCAATACAGTGGCTGACTGTGTCCGTTCAGCACACTTCAGTGTGGATACTTAAGCACCACGCATGAGATGGCAGCACTTCAAGTGATCGGCGACGAGGTGATGTGTTGCTGGGGGATTGTCAAGCTACGTCTACGGAGACCAAAGAATCCTTCAGAAGAAATAAATGGATAAGATTTAGACATGAATTACAAAGCCAGAGGAGTATGTTACCTAAGGACCATGAAATTACTTGAAAACTTAATTATAAAAAAGGGTGAGATGGTTCCAGGGCAGGGGGTCAACTGTACTTCTGGGTTTTATTTTTAATAATATGAGGAAAATCTTTTCATGTGAAATGAAATACTAGAGGCATTTCCATTAAGTTTCTTATTGCATACTTAATAATTAAAAGCCTTTTTTAACCTTTAAATGATAAATGACTAGTAAATACTCTCTTAATGTTCATATACCTGGTATAATTTCTTATAAAACAGAAGCTTGCAGTCATAATATTATTTATTAAGAAGAGCAGCTGAGCTCTTAATAAAGTACTAGAAATAAGTTCCTGTAGCATATTCTAAACACAGGTCCTTAAAAATTATTAATAACATGTGGAAATGTATCTGTGCCCTACTCACTAATCACAAGATGAAAACATACATTCTTTCAGTTTTTTTAATACTTAATCTTAAAATATAAATTTTCCCCTACAGAAAACATCAAAAGACAAATTCCCTTAGTGGCATTTTACAATTAATATTAATATCTGTGAAATAACCATGTAAATTCTTCTAGTTGTAGAATATGCAAATGTATTTTTTCCTATCTTTGAAGTAGCTGTTATTAAATGCAGATATCATCTTTGCTTGGGGCTGAGCATTAAAATAATTTTTACAAAACAACAAAAGAAGCTGTATGTTATTTTCTGGATGGTTTGTTCTAATAAATTTCCTTAGACAGGAAGTGCAAAAATGCTTTAACCAATTCCATAAATTATATTCATGAAATGTGGGTCTTTGAATGAACAAAAGTTTTTAAATAATTGAAGTCAATATCTTCAATTTAGAGAGAAAATATCATTAATTCTGGGCAAAATCCATCTCAAATTAAAAATTCTACTCATGAAATTTGGATTATATGTGATAAAATACATATCCCAAGTGATGAATAACTTACAATATTTTCTGCATATGTATCATATCTTGAAATATCCCCTTAAATCATATATGATGAAATTTTAATCTATAGTAAGAAGAAAATTAAATGAATTTTCACAACAAAATGTTCTTCAGAATAAAATGAAGTGCATATATATATATATATATATAGAGAGAGAGAGAGAGAGAGAGAGAGAGAGAGAGAGAGATCTGATGCCTTATATAAAATAAGCAAGGAAATAAAATGTTTATGCAATTAAACTTGGGGGAAAATATTAACTTTAAATTTAAAAATCGCATACCATATGCAATTCACAGCACTGTTTAATGTTTAAAATTGTTTTTTCAGTGCCAGGAACTTAGCACTGTGGTACTGTGTTTACCTTGAAAGTGCAAGGTCATGAGTTCGATCCCTAGCACCAAAAAAAAAAAAAAATGCGTTTTTCGCAAGAGAAGTGACTGTCACTGTAACACTGTAGATCTATTAAAGAACCATGAAACTGAAGCTTGGGGCAGTAAACTAAGGTAGACTTCATTAATTTTGTTCTATGCCAAAAACTACAATGATAAGAGAAATTATTTAATAATATTTAAGAAAAACATATAGAAGAGTGAAGGAAGAAAGGATTGGTCAATTGTGAAAAATTACTTAGCATCTATAATTTCCAAAATTTTAGAATTGATCACTTAAACATTGAAGCCTAGACACTTTAAAAGTGTTCACTGAATTTCACTTCTGTATGAGTTAATAAACTGGAATATAACAATAATGATATTAACAAGTGATTTTATGTAAGGGATACAGCACTGGTGTGTTAAACAAATTGGAATTAGGTGAACAAACATCCTGATGATTCAGTTTCAGTTGAAGGTAATGGAATTCTTATGGTTTTCTCCATTTCACTGTCCTCTAACATTGCCGCTAATTATCATGATGTTACAGAGGGAACATTTAATGTAGAAGTGGTATCTAAAAATATGGAAATAATTAATTAATCAGGTTATTAAAAACTATAAGCAAAGATTTTCAAATCTAAGTAACTCATTTTCACACTAAGGCAAAATGGGAAAAATTTTAGGTATACAAGTTCTTTAATTTGGTATTAGAAAGAGATATGTTATCAATAGCTTATGGTTGATATTGTGTGGGGGAAATAAAAAACTATGAAAAGACCTTATTCCTAAGACTATGACAGAATACAGATCCTAAAAACCTGACCATTAAAAAGTTACTAAATAAAATACATATATATTGGGACCCCAGTTCATGAACTCAATTCTTTCCCTGATTCTGGTTGCAAATCAAACTGGATGACAAATGAATCAAATTTCCCTATTAGAACAGTGTTGAACCAAGTCATTGATTTTGATTCATTTAGTTTTTGTCCAGCTCTATTTGTGAGCAGAATTCTGGAAAGAATCAAGTTCAGGATATATATGTGAGTGTATATATATATA
>NW_022900926.1:78294938-78306896 GCF_012274545.1 Fukomys damarensis
ACTGAGGTACAATTAAAATTCAATAAACTGCATTTAAAATGGCTTATTTGATATCTGTTGAAAAATATTATATAAAATATATATAATATATATTTATGAAAAACTCACCAAAGTCAAGTTAATAAAAATATCTATTTTCACAAAAGATTTATTTGTAATTCTTCTGTAGTTGCCTCTTTAAACTTCTTCCAAAACTTTTCTACAAAGACAAACACTGATTTTCTTTCCTACTTTAAGTTAGCTTGCATTTTGTGGAATTTTATGCACATTATACATACAATATGCAATCTTATCTGACATCTTCAGCCACAATAGTTTGCCATGACCTGCAGAGCGTGGGGTCTGAAGCTGGAGAGAGTGTGGGAGATGAAGAAAAATGAAGAAACCAAGACTGTTCTTGAAGCTGGGACCCAGTGGGACCATACTTGTCAGTAGCTAATGGCCACCTGGAGTCCTACACACTATTTATGGTAGAAGGCAAACTGAATGACTAGGTGGTGCAAGTAGTGCTAGGTGACCTATGGCCTATGTGTCCTAGGCAGAATGTAGTGTTACTGTTTCATGACTGGGGCATGAACAGGCGGGGAAAAGGGAAGGATATATGATGTATCGGTCTCCTGGGCTGTTCCATCCAAGGTCTACAATAAATAGACACAGTCTATTAGACTACCTAATCTATGGTGGAGAAAAGAAGTAGGGAGGAGAAAGGGAGCAGGGAGGAGATGAAGGGCCATCTTTAGGCTCAGCCAGCAGCAGTAATATTTTGACATTCATAATGTTGATGTGTATATTACAGTTCATCTTTCATTGGAAAATAACATCCTTTTGTAGGAATATTCCACAGTTTACTAATCTGTTTATCAAATGATGGACATCTATGCGATTTCTAGTCTGTCACTTTTACAAATAAAGATGCAATGAACAGTCAAGTACGAAATTATGGCTGCATGATTTTGTTTTCTTAAATGCATACTTAGGGACAGGATATGTATTTAACTGTTTTGAAGAAGCACTGAATTATTCTCTAAAGCAACTGTAACATTTCACATTATCATTGGCAGGGATATGAGCCACAGGTCCTCCACAACCTTGCCAACACTTTTATGACTAGGCTTTTTAATTTTAGCCATTTTAATACTCTTATAGTGAATCTCATTTTGTTATTCATTTGAAGTTTTCTAATCACTAATGGTGGTGAACATCTTTCCATTTACATATTAGCCATCTGTATGTCTTTTTGAAGAAGCATTTGCAGTAATATTCTCACTGAAGTGTCACTCTGAGGCTCTGGATCATTTTTATTGGGTTGCTTATTTTCATATTATTGAATTTTCCATGGTTTTCATTGTCCATATATATTATATATTTGGTTAAAAGATATGGCACATGAGAAAAAGCAATTCAAATGGATAGAGATGACTGAAAGCCATGTTGAATGAACAGACTTGAACGATTGATTTTTTCCCATTATGTGTCATATTTTCCTCATTTCTTCATGCTTTGTAAATTTTGATTATGTATCAGAATTTATGATTTTACTTTTTACCATGTCATATATTTCTGCATTTCTATAAATATCCGGATCTTTTCCTTATGTTACAGTTAATTTAGTTCCTAACTATGTAATCTTTTGAAGTCTTACTTTTACGATTTCTAGATGGGTGCTCAGTCTAAAGATACATCACACAACTGAGTGAAGACTTTTTCTGTCCCCTATGTAATGCTCTGTAAGTTATAACTTATTGCAGTCTCACTGGTAGGACTAAGGCACTATTCCTGACCCATTATTTGAATAGGTTCTACTACTATCACTACAACCACTAAATTTTTGACAACAGATTTACATATAAATGTGTCATGCAATGTATAATAAGGAATTACTAATGATCAGTGCTGAAGAAATACATTAAATACACTAGGATAAATTGTTAACAAGTTTTTCACCTAATAAAACAAAACAAATTAGGAAAACTCTCTTATCTTCCTAGTGTGTGCAATTATAGGTGCATTTTGTGCTGAAATGGGAAATCATAAGTGTTTAAAATACTTCAAAATAATTTAAGAAATACATTTCTGATTCTAAGAGGTAAACATTTTTATTTTGTTTCATTTTATAAACAAGATAGGCTACTATAATTAGAAATTTGATAAGTTAAATTATAATAAAAGCATAAAATTCTTCTATTAAAACACTATAAAAGGTAGGCTGGGGATTTGGCTCACTTGGACCACTGCCTGCCTTGAAAATGCAAGGGCCTGGGTTCGATCCCCAGTACCAAAAATAAAATACTATAAAAGGACAAGCCTTCCATTTTCTAAACATAAAAATATTTCAGAAGATGTAACAAAAACATATTGATGTATAGATTATGCACAAATACTTGCAAATAAGTAAGACAAAGTAAATCTCTACCTACAAGGAAACTGATCAAATTATATGAACTGGCATCAAAAATAAAACAAGTAAATAAATGATGTTTAACAGCAATAAAGGCAATTGAAAGCTGCAATGAAAAAACATCTTATATATAAGAAATTTTAAAAATCAATTATCTTGTTGAGATTGTAGAGCACAGAGAATTAATATATTGTTACTGATGCAAGTATTTTAGAATATTATTTTATCATTAGCTATTAAAATTATGTGACTGCCCTAAACAAACAGCAATGTAAGTACAAAACAGTGCTCTGAAAACAAGGGAATTTGAAAATTTCATTATGCAGATAACAAGTCTTGCTAGCAAGTGCCTAATGTTAAATATTGAGGTGACAATAATAAATCTAACAATTCAACTATGGCTAGAAAAGAGCAGCATCCTCCTTGCATGTAGGTCATCTGAAAAGTAATAGCAAACCATAGGTAAAGTTTAAAACTATGATCATCTTTAGCCAGGTGTGGTGCAGCATGTCTGTAATTCCAACACCTGGAAGGCTGAGGCAGAAGAATCACTGTGAGTTTGAGGCTAGCATGAGCTACATAGTGAATTCAAAGACAGCCTAGAATATATAGCAAGACCTTATCTCAAAAAAATCAAAACAGAAAACTGTGATCATTTTATATAAATTAAAAAGATTGTGTATGAGAGAATTTTGTTTGCTATACTTGGTACCAAAACAAGAATCAAATAATAAAGGTTCCAATATAATAAGAAGAATTTTTCAAATGTTCCAATAATAAGATGAATATTTAAAAAATATAGCAGTCAAAAATATCACATATTAAATGTAAAGGCACGTATCTCAAGGTACTCCTAAACTATGGAGAGAAAGAACTATATATTACATCAATGCATACATATATATCTTATATATGTTTATATGAAGCGAGATTAGGGATACACATGAAAAAAATTAATATTTGTTGAATCTGATGAAAAAGTGCATTAAAGCTTCTTAACTACTACAAACTCACTGTAATTAGAAATTTATAATAAAATGTAAAAGTTAGCAAAAAGATATTATAGTATTAATGTATATTATGAGAAGAGTTAAAGGAGAAATAACGTAGCTCCAAGGAATACAAGTTTTAGCAGAATAACCTCTTTTTATCCCAAATACGCAATATACCTATAAAGACAATGTTATATTTCTCCTTTACTTTATAAACTCTTAGGCAACTCATAGGATACATTAGAAGAATTTAAGCTTTGAAAAACAAATAATTATTTCAGAGATACTATACCACATCATGCAAGGATCTAAGATTATGCAATTCCTTGAATAACTCTTGACTTAGAAGTCAGATTTTTGTCTGAGTGAATTTGTTAGCAGCAGGTGCACAGAGCAGATGCAGCTTAGACACATTAGGTGGTGTGAACTCTTCTGAATTTCTCTGTCTAGGAATATAATATAGAATAATTATATTTTCGTCAAAAGACAGAAATGACAATAATATGACAGTAATCTTTGCGTCTTGTCTGTGACAGAACTTATTACAGAAAATTTTTAATCAAATTGCTATTAATGAAACAGAAATCAGAATCTGAAATGTCTTCTTTTTCACACTAGTAGATCCTATGGGCAGTTCTATTTTACACTTAAAATATGAGAAAAGAAACAAAATAGCTTCAAATAAGGACTTTAATCAATCATAAAATTCTGTGTTATTTTCTAAAATTAGAAAGAAGAGTTGTAGCAAAAAAACATTATATTTATTTTCCTTTTTTGCAGGGTGGGGTACCTGGGGTCAAACTCAGGTCCTTGTGCTTGCAAGGCAGGTGGCAGAACCGCTGAGCTGAATCCCTGGCCCAAGCCATTATATTTCTTATGGAGAAAATGAATGATCCTTTCAAGGAGGACAAATATGTCTTAATTTGTATTTAATTATAAAGTTTAAATGATAAATGTATTTAACCCCCCCAAAATATGTACTTGTATATATGTGGCAGACAGACATATATGACAGCTCAAATTTGTGTAAACACCTGTATAGTTCCCGCCCTTAACTTTGAGTACTGCCGAAGTGTGTGGTGATAGAATATTACTTCAATAATTTGGCTACTAATCACTTACTTTGGATTTAATGAGACAGAAGATAATCTGGTTGGTCCTGTAAAGCCAGATGAGCCCTTCTTATCCTCAGAAGACTGACAGCGGTTGTGCTACAAGGACCAGGAACAGAGCTGGAAAATAATATCTCCTGCGTGATAGCCAGCCAAGGAAGCAGGCATGTAGGTGTCCAGAGTTAAAAGGAAACAAATTCTTCAGAAAGTGAATCCACGCTTCAGAAATGAAAATGATCCAGTCAACAACCTGATCTTTGCCTTCCAAGACCTTAAGCAAAGGATATAGTCAACCCCCCATACATTTGTAATAACATTAATACAGCATTATAAACTTAAATTTAAAAAAAAACGGTCGTTGATAATGATATGAAATGATAAAGTAGCATGCTATACTCAAGAGTTTTCTTTAGAATTATATTATTTGTAAAATTTATATGCTTAAACAAGTCTGTCCCTTCTTTTAAAGAAAGATGTAACAAATTATTTGCTGCAACAAATTACCACAAATATGGAGTGCTAACATTAAATGCAGCCTGTCCACAAATTTGAAGTAGAAAGTTCTCAGAAATCATTGCTTCTATAACTCTCTCATTTATATGCAATGCCTGAATCCTGTAAAGTCCTACTCACATAAACAACCCCACAGAAAATGAAATAACATGCAAAATTCTTGAACTAGAAAAAATATATTATAGCTTTCCAATAAAAGTAAAGATACTGAAATGAATGGTGTTTTTCTAGCACTCTGTATCTTATGAGTTTAAATTATTACATAAAATTTAAATTTCGTGGTTGAGTACTTTAATAAATAAAAATATACATCTTAATGCTTCCCTTTCTGCATTTTGTTTTCATTTTTCTCCTTCACAAGTTCTAATGACTTATTCCTGCCAGAAGAAGTGTGAGCACTTCAAAGGACCTGTGGTGTGCACTGCATGGTAGGAGGTATGTAAAACGCATTTACATGAAAGGCAATTTACCTTTTATGTTAGTGGAAAACAAATAATTTTAACACCACTCATGATAACAAAAATGGAATTTTTATGATTTTTATTAAAAGCATCACACCCTGTCTTACTTTAGTCTCTTCATAAATATTTTCTTTAATCTTTAACTCTTTCATGGACTAGTACTTTTAAGACATAGAAATAATCTACTTTTCATCATCTTCCTCAGATATAATTCATTACATAACCTCATACAGCAAGTGAAGGTGACTACAACTAAGCCATTCAAACAAATCTTCCATCAATTAATAAGGTAATTTTAGACCATATCAGAAGGTATTGGAACTTACCTTGTGCAAGTAATTTTCAAGACTGTCCTTGCACCATTAATATAACATTATTATTTCATGGTCACAGTTTACATACAAAGTGCCATAATAAATACCTTTCAGGAATTTGGAATTCATGTCAATTTCCCCTCTAGGATACTTACAGTAGTTTCAAATAACTCCAGTATTGTAAAAGTGTCTCATTTTTAAATTAAAACAAATCTCTCATAATTATGTTAAAAATAATATTCCAATTTGGTAGTAACACAAGTAATCTCAAACTATTTTTTTATTTTGTATCTTTGCTACTTTGTATTCACTAGTAAGGCTCTTAAATATTTTTATATGTTTCTCAGTGATTTATTGTGTCTCCTCTTCTGAATAGACGCATGTCCATATCCATTCCTAAAAGGCTTCGTTTTAGTTTATTTTCCATGTGCTTTTGGAAATAATGCTCCAGAGACCATGCAAACATTTCTCTCTGTGGTTATCCAATAAAGGATATATAAAGGAAAGTTTTTGTCTTTTTTGGGAGAATCCACATTAACATACTTAAAATTATAAAATGGCTTTAATGTTTGTAATTTTAAATTAATTACTCTGTGGTAATTTTTAATAAAAAGAGTCATAATTTTTCTTTAAAAAACACGTATTAATTGGAAGATATGATTTAAAAGTTACATAATTAACCTTAATTAGAATCACTAATTTTGTTATGACTACAATTCAATAATAAATTATTTTCCATATCTTTCCACAAACACCATTTATCAAATATTTAGTATGAAGGATTGTCTTTCAAGTCTTAATATGTTTTTAAACATAACAAACAATGTTAATTGCTATATTTTATATTTAATAATTTATATTTATATAACCATTTCTATTCTAGTATTTTTGTAGGTTTCTCTTCCCCAACTTAGGCATTTCTACTGTTAAAAATTAGAAAACAAGGGAATGGAATTAATATGAGAAAATGAAAAAATGTAAACAAAGTCTTTATGGATAGGGAGGGAGGGAGGGAGGGAGGGAGGGGTTGAAGGCAGGGCAGGGGAATGGGAAAAAATAAGAACCAAGATGGATTTGTAAAGGTGCAAATTTCCAATGATGAATGTTATTATGTTGTATACCGTACATGTACCAATACATTTTTTTTTAAATTAGAAAACAAATGAAGTATTTTAACAGACTATATAATTTATTTTTAGGAATAACTAGATAATTTCAATCTATCAGGAGACACATGAAGATAGTTATAGATTTCATTGATGTATCACTTTAGAGTGGCACTTAGTGTTTTAAATAAAAATATATGCACACCATTTTTAAAAATAATAGTTTTTATGGCTTGTGGAAAACTTTTATTATTTAAACCAATAAACTTAACAAAAAATCTACGTGCTTTCTGCTCATAATGTGCCAGAAGAAATTAAAAACTATATCTTAAATCTGTTTTCATTATATATGTGATATAACTTGTGTCTTATACACACATATATAAATGGAAATCATGGGTTTTCTTTAGGATTATAATATTTTTAAATGTACTTAAAGAAATCTTCCCCATCTTTTAAATAAGGTATATTAGTTTTCTATATATAACATAGCTAAATACATATACTATATATACTATATGCTGTAACAAATCACCAAAACATTCAATCTGTTATTTCAGACATACATAACCTATGGAGTTTTGGAAGGGAGGAAGTAACCCAAGTGATTACTGAGTTTATTTTATCATTTTGAAGATTTAGGAGGAAACCATAACTTTAGTATTTCTACTTTATAACAAGGGACAGAAAAATAATTGCTTCTGTGTTACCTCTATATATTAAAATTTATCCAAATTTGAGGTAATATACTTTTAATGACAATTTTATTTAAATATCATTGACATACAAAAAGCCATACATATTTAATCTATACAATTGATGATTTTGCATATATTTATTCATCTACAAAAGAAATTGACGAAGTGTGTGCCAGAAACACACCCATCCCCTCCAAACGTTTCCTCTTGGTCTAGTTTCTTCTCCTTCTCCCTCTCCTTCTCCCTCTTCTTTTTCCTTCTTCTTTCTTCTTCTTCCTCTTCTTCTCTTCCTCCTATTTCTCCTTCTTCTTCATTCTCAAATTTTTCTTTATGTGGGAAACTCTCAGAAATACATTGAGCCATAATTTAATACCAAAAATAACCACCTGGATATTTGAAATTCAGTAAGTTTATTTGGATCTTGTAAAAACATACAATGATATCAATAATTTTAGAAAAGTATTGGATTTTCTAATTGCTTTTCTCTTAAATTACTAAAATTAAATATTTTTCTGTTACTAAGATTATACAGTTTCTATTTTTCTGTCTTCTAGTTTACTAGTTGTTAATGCTATACCTTTCATTCTTTCATTAAGCCCATTTACTACACTTTCATTCAGTGCTTTGTTTTACTTTTAGTTATAAAATTTTCTCCTTTGTCTCTTTTTTTGTTGAAACTTTATATTTTCTCACTTGTTTCAATCATGCTTATAATTATCATTAAATAATTCTTTATCATTTCTGCTTTAATTTTTATTATATAATTATTGAATATGGTCCATCAGTTTTAGCAACTATTGTCTTTTTGCTTTCAATTTGAGATCTTCCTATTTCTTGATATGACTAACAACTACCAACTGAAACATTTATGGTTTTGTACTATTTTTAAGTCCCTGAATATACTGTTATCTTTTGCTTTAATTTAATTTTTCTGGTAGTACTCCGGCAGGAGAATGGGATTTCCATTTCAAAAATCTTCAGTGATACAAAGAACTTCTCATTACTATACCTCCCATGCATACATGGCAGCTCCTAGTAAGTATATAATGTAATTGAGTGAAGAGATACCTACCTAGCTATTAAGACAGAAGGTAGAAGTTCATATCTTTAATCAACCTCCATGGGCCCATATACCCTGATGATGAGAGGGGGTGACAGTGGGCAGCCCTCCTTTTACTTGCTGCTATGGTTTAAATGTCTCATATGTTTGGAAGGTGATTAGTTCATGGGGTACTAAGTTTATCGGTGGATTAGCTCACTGACAAGTTCATAGATGACACACTGTTGGGAGATGGGGTGTAGTTAGAGGCAGGTCACTGTAGAGTGGCCTAGAAGGGTTTATTCTAGTCTCTTGTTCCTACTCTCTCTGCTTCCTTTCTGCTATGCATTTAGCTGCTTTCCTCTACCAGGCCTTTCCACCATGCCTTTTCTACCTTGGAGCCAATGAAAGATGGACTGAATCTCTAAAAAATATGAACCAAACTAAAGCTCACTTTCTTTACCTTGTGAATATCAGTAATTTTCTCCCAGCCACAAGAAAGTGATTAATAGAGAAAATTAGCACCAGAAAACTGGTACCATTATTGTAATTGTACCTGACTCATGTAGTTTATTATACTATGGGACTGATCTGTAGAGGAAAGGCTTGCAGAGGCAGGGTAGAGAAGATGTGAGTTGCCCTTGCTGGGGACAAGATTGTTGTACAATTATGTTTCAAGATCAGAAGAACAAAATTCTGAAAGAGATACTAACACAAATCCAGGGTTATGCAGTTTCAGAGGAAAATGACAACTGTATTGGAGTCTGTACTAGAGGCCATTATTGTTATATTCTGGCAGAAAATTAGACTATAATTTACCCATGTCCTACCATTTTTTAAGACAGAATGTAAATTTGGCAACTGATCGATCTAGTGGATAAAATCTTCAATGTAGCCCAATATGTAGGCTGTGGTATGGGTACTTTTGATTGCTTCTAGCCAGCTCTATAGTGAGAATAAGGGGGGAAATGCAGAACGGAGTGATGTAAAATGTTTGTAGTGTTACCAGAAAGGAAGTACCTGCATAGTTGGAGCCAGGACAGCATAGATTCTGAAAATTTTAACATTAAAGGGAAGCCAAGTATTGTGCAACAGGGCTATATGAAGATTCATTTGAATATATCTCAGAAATTGGCCAGATACCACCTTTCACAGGCTCAGGGATGTAAAACCATAAACTCATTTGAAAGAATTTGCTTTGAGAAGAGAGCTCCATGAACCCTGATCACTCAGAGCCACTAAGGGCTTCTGAAGCCTTGACACAAAAGGGTCTAGCAGTAGCTTGAGATTGCAGCACAGCTTGGTGTTATCCATGTGGTACCGCTTTTTATATATATATAAAATGCAAGAATTATGTGATTATTGAAGCTTACCACCAGTTTCACACAAAAGCTTTGGAGAACAGAAAAAATGACCTGAGAAGAATGTGTACACCTGGGAGAGTAAGACCAAAGGTACAGTGAAAACACCAGGGAGTTGGAGATGACAGGAATGTTGAATTGTCTCCTGAAGATAGCTTCAGGCAGAGTGGAGCCAGTACAAGAAAGAAGGCATGTGGGCTGCAAACAGCAAAGCTACTGGAGTGGAGATGCCACATCCATTGGCATTCAAATCTCACCACAATCCTCCCTGGGTGCTGGATACAAAGCTTCAAAATTTAATGTTAGTCTTGCTGGACTTTGTTCTTAGTTGATCAGATTCCTTTCTATTTCCTTATCCTTCTATCTTGTAATGAGCAAATGTACACTTTGTCAATGTATGCTAGAAGCATCTAACTTACTTTTATTCCACAGGGGTTCACAGATAGGAGTTTGTCTCAGAGAAAATTTTGGATATGGACTTTGGAGTAATGCTGAAACTTAAGATTTTGCTGACTCTTAGTGGTGGACTAAACATAGTTTGTATAAGATACACATGTGTCTTTTGGAAGCCAGCAGTAGAATGTTATGGTTTAGATCTAAAATATCCCAAAAAGGCTCATGAGTTTGGAAGGTAAGTGGAACTTGTCAGTGGAATACACATCAGTGGATTTGTCCACCGATTAATTCACAGTTGACTTGTCCATGAGAGGCAGATTACAGAAGTTTGATCTGAACATGGTACCCCCATGATGCACTCATCTGATAAATACAAGGCTGTATCATATGACAAATAAAGAACTGCAAGTGCGTAGTCCAAAAGGCAAGTGAAAGCAATTACATTTATTAGAGATCATGGGAAGTCGTGTTCAAGGCAAAAGATACTGATATAGGGGAATTAATGCAACCCCCAACTTAGTAGATATTTGAAGCAAAAGTTTGTGTTCTCTAGAATCAAACAACGAATTCTAGGAACAATGGAGGGTAACACTAGGAAAAAATCAAGAGAAAGATAGCTTCTCTCTAAGAGAGACATAAGGGAGTCTGAAAAGTTGGTTGCCTGTTGATCTCACTTCTTAAAGATGTTTTATGGGACAAACGCGTGAGATGAAGTGGGTTCAAGGTGGGACAAGACTATAGTCAACTAGTAAATGAAAGAAAATGAGCCAAAACAGAAGCACCGGAGGCAAGGCTTTATTGGGAAGGATCTGCCAGGCTACGTTGAACAATGGTGAGAGAGGGTGAGACTAACCTGGGTGGGTTATATATATAGTGTGGTGCAGTGGGGAAAGTATAGTGAGAGTTTAATGAGACCCAGGCAAATGGAAGGGGAGGATCATATGGGTAGCAGGGTGGAGCAACAAGTTAGGTTTTGCTTCTCCGGAGGGGGTAGGTTTCACTTTTCTGAAGTGGCTAATTTCTGTAAGTGGGAACCATTTTAGGAATGGGAATCATTTTAGAATGTAGGACTGTTGGGGCCGTTTTGTCTGGCAGAGAACTCTATTAGTAAGATTGCTAGTACAGTCATTCAGGTAATATTCACCTAACAAGAAATCACAAGGTAGACAAAACTATGATCAACCGACAAGATTACTACAATTATCAACCAATAAGATTATAAGATTTAGGTAATATTGATTAGATAGGGATCCAATGGGAAGGAAAGTCGTGGTAGCAAGTATACAAGGATTTTTGGTCAGGCATCTTACCTGGAAGGGGTGGGTAGATCTTGGTCCCCCACCCAGGTGACTGATACCTATTTAGAATATCAATCACTGCTATTCTTCCTTAAAGGAAGCACTCAGGCATGGTAGTTTCTCTTCTTTTACAATGCTGGCCTTCACTAAATGTGTCTTGATTGTCCTCCATGTTAGCTCCTTCAGGGTGGGCCTTGTCTAACTGCCTACAGGATATCTAATTAACTTACCTATATATAATAATATAGCACAGACCAAAAAAAAAAAAAA
>NW_022900926.1:78307038-78332527 GCF_012274545.1 Fukomys damarensis
CAAAAAAAAAAAAAAAATGGTGCCAGGCTGATAGGAAAGTAAAAGTATTGTACATGGATCACAGCAAAAAGCAACATAAGACTCCAGATAAATCAGGCTTTCAGAATTTTAAGGACATGCCAAAGTGCCTATTGTGCCCAGATCACGATATCCACAAAGACCACCAAGGAGTCAAGTCCGATGCAGTCACACGAGGAGTTTATTGCAAGCTCGAGCCTGGACCCCCGCCCCCCGTCCTCACAGACACAGCGGTTCCATACCGAGAGCCCCTTACCTGATTTCAGACAGGCTTTTTATTAGGAAAGGAAGCGGAACCAGGGGCTTTCTAGATGGGTCAGTGCCTGATTGGTTAACATTGTTTTTATTTTATTGGCCAGGGCCAGATGTCACTTCCTGCCCCAACCACAATTTCCTGCAGCAAAGGCAGATATGTTTCTATTCTATTGGCCAGGGTTAGATGTCCCTCCCTGCAAGATTAACAGAGAAGAACACCTGGTGACAGTTTATGAGAACTGTCGCGGGTTTTTCCAAGAACTGGGTTAAAAGGGCACTCAGGCTTTTCCAGTAACTGGGTAGTGGCCTAACCACAAAATAGAGTCACTTTTTAAAAATGGAGTCAGTTTGGCCTCCACATGCCTCCCCAGAACTTCTAGTTACAATTGACAGGAATGATTGTTAGGTTGTGGTTGTATCTCAGGGACTCTCAAAATGAATGCCTGTCTCAGGATTCACTGTGAATTTAGTTAATGCATTATATGTAGTAAATATTTGTGAACCCTTAGTAAGGTTTGTGTAGGGTAAAGGTGACTAAATGTCAAGCTAAGAGGTCCAATGAGATTATTCTCTTGTCTACGGCATTAGAAAATTCCTGAGTTATTCTTATGTGATTTTTCTACCACTCTTACAATAATGAAAGGAGGAATGGCCCCAGAAGACTGTTTAAAAAGTAATGGGAAGGGAATGGCTTTCTCAGCTCCATTATTTCTAATTGTACTAATTCCCACCTGAGAGCCCTATTCCATGAAAATCATCAAGGAGTGCTGAAATTCAATCCTCTATGGTTACTTCTGGCTGAATAGGGGGATTATCCCTACCTACATGGAGACCAAGGAACCCTTACTTTGTCTGATCAGAGTTCTTCCTCCATGAATGTTTTGATAAACCGTGTATATGGAGGCAGGTTATGATCTTGGGCTAGGACCATATGAAGTAGTTTAACATCTGTCAAACAAGAAAAAAAATGACTAAGATAATAAGCATGTGAGATCTAAATATTAAGGTTATGAGCAACATTAATAAAGGTCATATCCATGACAATAACCAAAATCCCAAATTTGAGATATTTGTCAGGACACTCATGACTTGGATAGTTCTTTGCAGATCTTAGAAAAAAGATACCAATATTTTTTATAATGTATCTATCATTACTTCAGACTGATAGACATAGGAACTACATTCTATTCAGAGAAAAGCGTAAGAGGTACAGTTCCCTGTGATATTGAATGGACACCACTGGTACTGACTCTAGTCTTGAAGGTTAGCTGTACTCTCATCAAGTTCCTCTAGGTTGGCTGCCAAGTTCTTAGGTAGCTGTTCATGATAGGGGAAAGATGTGATTGGTTCTAAGTTTTTAAGTGACTGATTGCTACTTATTATCTTTACCAAAGGAAATTTTTGAATTATCCAGGAGGATCCCCAAAGAAACTGGGGAAACCAAAACTTAATTGAGACAAGAATCTTAAGTATAGTTAAGAATGAAGTAGCAAGATTACCCAAAGAATTTACTTATAGGAAAACAAAATGTTTTACTAATCTAGTAAAACAGGATAGTTGGTACTTGCTTTTCTGAAAAGAAGTTTGAGGGTGTCCACTGGTTCACAGGTTTACAAGGTTTGTGGTCTCTTTGTGTTAAGGTTGGGTTTTACCCTGCAGAAGTGAATGCCACTCTCTAATTTCAGCATCTTAATGGAAGAAGAGAGGGTTAAAAGAGCTGTGTAGGTGTGAATTGACTCTGATGTTCACTCTCTGTTTAGTACTTGATCAGGTCATGGTCATCAGGATAGATGTTGAGCTGACAATTAGTGTTAGTCACTGAGAGTATAAGAATTTACTTCCATATACCTGGAGGGCCTTATGGAAATTTCCCAGATGGATCAAAAGTTAAAAGAGCTGGAATGTTGTGGTTTCTGTGAGTGCAATGTGAAAAATAATTTCCCACAAAGAATCTAAAATGGGCTGATTTTAAATTTAGACCTGGGGGCCACTTGAAGATTCATTAAGGTAATTGAAAGATCTAGCTAATTATGCTAGGTTTCTTCACACAGCTTGGCTAAGGTTTGCTTGTGAGTTTGATTAACTCTCCCAGCCTTTCCTGATGATTAGGATTTCTAAGTAGATTGGAGACAATGCTTAATTTCCAGTGCTTTGACAACTCTCTAGATAATTTGGAATTTGAAAGAGGGTCCATTTTAACTCTAAATAGGCCTAAGCAATCCAATCTATGGATCACTTCTATAAGGAGGACTTTTACCACCATCCAGGGCCACTCTGACCTTGTAGGGAAGCCTCTATCCACCAAGGATAGATGTTGATGCACACCAAAATGTGTGTTTACCCCTTACATGTAGGCATGTGGGTGAAATCAGTTTGGCAATCTTCTCCAAAAGAAGATTCACACCTTTGTACTGGTTCAAGCAAAGGGGAGGATGAATCTATGGATTGTTGTCCAGTACAACATCCACACCCCACACCAACCTCAATTATCCAAAAAGATGGAGACAGCCAATGGCTTCCTGAAGGCCCAACTCACTAAGCTCATAGTTTGACTCCATAAAACTTAGATATCCCTGCTCCTGATTGTTCTCCACTGCAACCACACCACCACTTGGGAACCTGTGAGGTACAGTCCATTTCAGATTTTATATGGCCACATCTTTCTGGTTAGGCCAAAACACAGCCTAGAGGCCAGCTCCATTGGTTACTATCTCCCAGTTCTGCAACGTCTGAGAAGAGATATAATACACTGCTA
Organism: Fukomys damarensis; assembly: GCF_012274545.1. Classification (NCBI taxonomy): domain Eukaryota; kingdom Metazoa; phylum Chordata; class Mammalia; order Rodentia; family Bathyergidae; genus Fukomys; species Fukomys damarensis. Next base: position 78,310,067 of record NW_022900926.1, read on the forward strand.
ACAGTCTCTCCCCTTCTCAGCTTTACAAGGATAGTCTGTGTAACAAACTGGTTTTAGGTACAGATTTAAATGCCCAGACCCTACAATCTGAGTAAGCAGTACTCCTCCTGGTCATCTATAGCATCCAGATGGCTGTCCATGAGACCCTTCCCAGTAGGTATGTCACTGACCTCTACTCACAAGTAATCTCTCCTACTTCCCTCATGTTGTCCAAGATTCTAGAGGAAACCAAAATACCCTGCCTCCGCCTATCCTGATGCTTCATCCACTTTCACATATCTGCTATAGAGCCAAGAAACTATGGACAGAATCCTGTGAAGGACTAAAGCAAAATAAAACTCTCTTCCTAACTTGCCGGTGGTAGATATTGTGTACCAGTGGCAGGAAAAAGACTAATACACCTCCTAAAAAGGATGAGAGTTCTGGCTTTCCACGGGATCTCCACTGATATTCCAGAGAAAGTGTTCTCCTTACTTCTGGACAATGAAGTCCTGTTATCTACTAGATTTTCTTGAGCACCTACTCAGTGGAGAAGGGACAGAGGCATTTTGATCTTTCCAAGTAGGAATGAAGTTCCAGGTCCCCACATTGTATTCACTGACATGAAAAAGAGTATTGAATCACCATAAGTTGACATGGATAGAAGTATTAGCTACAAATTTAGCTTCTCTGCTATTGCCTGGCAGTTCTGTTTAAAGCCATCATTAATCCATGCAGGTAAGCATTGTTAGAAATCTCAGCTTTTCATTCATTCTTTGTTAGTAAGCCAGTTGATTCTGCAAAATGCAGAAGAAATTGTACACAAATTTTATGGACTATAAATGTAAACTTTTTCTGGTGCTCTTGATATAGAGAACAATGATTTGAGCAAGCTCTTTTTCTCATCAGTGTCAATTGAAATTTCTGAGATGCTACATCTGCAGCTCCAAGTCTGAAATATTTTAAACAAAAAGAAAAAAACAGCAGCTTATGACTGTATCATTTTGGGAGGTATCAAGGCTATCTCACTTTCTCCACCTTCTGTGGACTTTCTATATTTGTTTTGTATATTATGTCGCTGGATTATTAGTTCATGAGTAGGAATTATGCAGGAAAATATTTCCCCTTGAAGGTTTTGTTTTTTGTTGTAATTGCTTTCCATTTATCTTTTGTGTGATGCTGTTAAGAAGACTTTGGGTCCTGGACTCTCCCTCTAGCCAGCCCTAGGGGCATCATGGTAAAGTTTTTGAGAGTTGGATTATGGGGGTGTATATTGCCCACATTGATTTTTAGGAGTATTTGATTAATTATCAATTTTATTTTTTATTTTTGGTAACTATCTAATTTAGTTTGTACTCCAGAAAAATTATTAGTACCACTGCATTAGGTAGTTTCATAACAATGCACTCTTAAGGACAACTAAGTAGTTTTCAAAGTAATCAATAATACTGCTGTGAAATTATTTTCCAAATGAAGAGTTCTTGTCCAATGAAGCTGTGTAGCAACAGACAATTTTCTTTCTTCATACTTTTGTGGCTAAAGAACCCATTATCTGAGTCAGTAGTAAAACTTTTCTTAGTAGGTGACAGAGTACTATACTTATTTCTTAGCAACAATTTCCTCAAAGCAGCTGAAGAATATGCAATTTCAGAAGAATTTTCAGTACACTTTTTTGTTTGGCCTGGTGGTGAATATACCAGCCTGTGATAAGAGCAGTATTCATAACTTCCAGCTGGTGAAACAGGTGGCATTTTCCTGGTCACACAATAGGATTCATCCAAGGAATTTATTCTAGTAAATTGTACCAAGGACTGAGCCATGTAAAGAGTGATTATCTTTATTCTTCTTCTTTTTTTGTTTTTACTTTATTGGTACATTTTAGGTATACAATAAAGTTACATTCATGATTGGGAACTTGTACCTTTACCTGATGTATCTTGGTTCTCATTTTTCCCCATTCCCCAACCCTCCCTTCACCCCCTCCACCCTTCTCTGTATACAAAGATATTGTTTCCATGTTTTTCCTTTTCTCATAGTTTTTTTCATTTATCTTCTTACCTTTCCTCTAACCCTCCCACTTCCCTCTTCTTTTAGACCTTTTCTTCCTATTACACAATATCAATTATACATTTTGAACCTTATTTACATTTTTAATTTTTCATACCAGAGAAACTAATTGGTATTTACATGTGTGTCTTATTAATACTTAAGAGTATGACCTCAATGTGAGTCGATTTAGCTATAAATGTCTCTAGTTTCTCATTCTTTATGGCTGAGTTGTATTCCATTTTATTAAAACACTCACTCACACACACACACACACACACACACACACACACACACACACACATCTTTATCCAGTCTCCAGTTGATAGGCAATTGAGCTGTTACCAAATTTTAGCTATTACAAACCATGTCTCTATAAACATAGGTGAAATATATCACTGTGGTATGATTTTTTAAATTCTTTTGGGAAAATACCCAGGAGAGGAATAGCTGGGTTAAATGGGACTTCTAATCCTAGTTGTTTGAGGTATCTCCATACTGATTTCCACAGTGGTTGCACCAGTCTGCATTCCCACCAACAATGAAGAACAGTTTCTTTCTTCCCACAACACTGCCAGCATTTATTATTGGTTGATTTCTTGATGGCAGCCATTCTTTCTGGGGTGAGGAGGAATCTCAGTGGTTTTTGTGGGGGGGGGGTGGTACCAGAGATCAAACTTGGGTCCTTGCACTTGCGAGGCAGGTGGTGGAAACATTGAGCTAAATCCTCAGCCCTCAGTGTTGTTTTCATGTGCATCCCTCAAATGACCAGTGATGTTGAACATTTTTTCATATGTTTATTTTCTGCTTTTACTTCTTAGCTTGAGAAGTATCTGTTCATGTCACATGCCCATTTTTGAATTGGGCCTTTATATTTGGGGGGTCCTGATATTTTGAGTTATTTATATATTCTAGATTTTAGACCATTAAATAACATAATAGGAAAATAAAATATCATTAAATATTAACATTTTAATATATGAGTGTTTAGAATAAATATCAACATTTTCTATATCAACTATTTGCTAACTAAATCTAAAAATACCAATAGAAATAAGTTCCTATGTGAACTACAATAAAAATACAAATAAAACTCTACCACAATAATGATCTTTACTGAAATTATCACACCTGAGGTAGTTTTCGCACATGAAAACTGTATGTTCCATACATAAGTATCAATTAAACTGATAGCTCATTAGTTTTGTCCTTTTTTAGGATGTTTCCCCTGGCTGTTCACTGATCTCAGAATTCTTTTACTGAGGTCTTTGGGAAGATACATATTTTTGTTCCTCTGTTATAATTGATCATTTATCAATTTCAAGCTCTTCCTGTCTCAGCCTCTTGACTGCTGGAATTGCAGGCATGTGCCACCACGCCTGGCTTCACTATCAATCTTATCATCACGTTATAAAGATAACAGTAACAATACTACTTTGTTTTTCTTCACTATATAGAAGGCCAATGCTATACTTCTCTGAAATCCAGAGGTTGTAATACATTTTTCTCTATCGCGAACTTGCAACATTTTTTCAGGAATCTCTACTTTGTTCTTGTGCATAATTTCTGTCCTGGCCAACTGGTATTCATTTAGCAAATGTATTATCAGTGGGTAAATAGTGAACCAATTGCTGAAGGGGACATTTGATTACTTTTTGAAATAGATGCAACAAGTCTGTTTACAATGCCATACAGTTTATTACTGCACAAATAAAGACCTGGGGGCTGAATTCCAGGTTAAATTTTTAAATCAAATGTGTATAATATCTCAGGATTGACCAGGACATATGTTTTTATAACATATTTGGAATATTTGTTTGCATATGTTGCTGACAACTTCAACATCCGTGGAATGATGCACATTGTTTGCCATGTCATATTTGGACAGTGTATACATTGTTTGACAGTTTAATACAAAGCTATCAAAAAATGAGCAAACAGCAGTGAAATTGTTGGATGTTTTTCTTCCTTGCTGGGTCTTTTTGACATCAAAAGGTAGACAATTTTGAAGGAAATAAATCCCTTGCCTGACATTATTGTTCTAAATATTGCAGTGCCACATCTGGAACTTCTCCAGAAACCCTTTATATTGTGAATATTAGACTGATAAAGTCCTGCTATTAATGAAAGTTTTTTAGTTTAGATAGTGAATTGTCATGCTAAATATATTGTAAAGTATTAATATTAATGAGTATAGAATATTTTCTATTTCATTATAATATATTCAAAACATCTTGCAACTTATTGTCTATTACAATTAATTTCCAACATTGAATCACAATGTAGGCACTCCATCCAAAAGGCTTCACCCATGGAAAGAACCTAGTAACATTTTCTCACTGAATTCTTATGTTGAATCATTTAGATACATTATTTTGACTATTTTGTAGCATTTTAACTAGTCAAATGTTTATTTACTGTTTTCTCCCTAATCGAACACAAAGTCTTCATTCTGTACTTCTCTATTTGTCATATCTTGCTTCATCTCGCTGTCACAACTTCTTTGGCTTACATCATCCAAGTCATCATCGGTACTTGAATCGCCTGATGATTTATTTTCAACCTCCACCCAAAGTTGTAAAAGGGAATTTTCATGAAACACTGTACTAAACCGGGCTAATTCTACAAGAAAAATTTTTTAAAAGTTGATAGAACAACTTATAAAACACAAAATATAACAAAGCATAATGTGGGTAAAACCTACCTGTTCATAGTTTGATATGTGCATACAGCTTGCTGTTCATTGCACCAAGCAGCTGAACACTAAGATTACTTCCTTTATTCCCCCACTACAGCTACTGAGATACACAGCTGGCTACCGTTATGCTAAAATGCGTTTTTTTTTTTCATCAGAAAACTAATAGCATGGGCATCTTCTACCTACTCACAATGCCCCTTAAAAGTAACCAGAAAAAAGGAATTGCACTGCAGAGTGAAAGAGGACCATTGTGGAAATGAGAGCATAGTGGCCGCAAGGAAAATGGCTGTGGTCTTTTCCATCTCCCACTCCTCAGGCTGATGTAAGATCGAGGCTGTCCTATCCAAAACCTGCTTGACTTCTCATGAGAATTTATAGAATATTCTGATTGGATACAGGTGTAGGGCTTGGCTACTTGTATCCCGGATTTCTGTGACTGACTGTTGTCCAGCCACTTTGCCGCACTCTAATCTAATCCCTCATTCTCTAACCTCCCGGCTCAAAATTTTATCCCTCATTGTGATTTCGGTGTTAGAAAATGTAATGTCTAGATGAAGTAAGAAATTAGGGCAAGACAAAAACCATATGGGCAAGGGCATGCCCTGTCAATCAAGGAAATTCAGGACATGGGCAGAAAAACAGCTCCCAAAGCCCTTCACCTGGGACCAATAAGATTCAATTTTCATGAGAACTCAAGAAGGTTTTTGATAGTGTGGCCTAGATCTGACATCAGCCTGAGAAGCAGAAGATACTAAAGACAGCTACCATTAAGTTTTTTGCCACTGTAATTTCTCTTTTACAGAGGTCTGTCCCCACCCTGTAGAAACTTTTCCTGTCTATTGGCCATTTTTCTTAGTCATTTGGCTCAGTCATGTAGTTCCACCACGTTTATTTGCAATTTTCTGTTTTTCAATTGACCTCATGGGCTCCAAAAAAATCGAACCTTTATAGATAAGAGCTAATGACTCCACTTTAAGTGATCATTGGGCTTCCTACCCACTCTTCTTCTAATTAGGTCAGATCCCTTGCCTTTTTTTTCCACAACAGAAATGCAGGTGATTTAGAAGCAAATTACTGGGGGTCTAAGCAAAGCAAAGAACATCCAGTAAAAGTCAACTTAAGCAACTGAGAGTGTACAAAGTAGGATTCTGTCTCTCTCTCTCCATTCTACTTGGTTCTACATTTGTGTGATAACTGTGGCCTCAAAGTCATGTCACTATTTAAAATGATGTGTAATCCATTATTGCATTATGAAATTTTCCTTCTATCAACAGGCATGCATTTGTTTGCACAATGACATGGGTCAGAGGTCCAAATTGGTCCCTATGCAAAAATTATCAGTGTTAGGGGTGTTTGTTAAGCAAAAGCATCTACTACTCCTATTTAGACATGTTGTGATGTTAGATGTTTTTTTACTTGGCTAAAAGGTGTTGAGCACTGTTGACTTTGACTGGAAGGTGGGTTGTAGTCAATTGGGTAAATCCAGAAGTTGAAAAGAAAGTGACACAGATACTTTTAGTTCTCAAGGAGTCCAGCTTTATCAGGGTCTACCTAGTGATAACTGGAAAGGTCGGATTGACTTGGAGGTTACCTTGTGAGGTTCCTATGTAGGAATTGACCAAGGGAAATGCTCTATAAGGTTTCTAAGACATAATTCCAAGAAGTTTAGCCCTATTAGGTCAAGGTCTTGGGCTTACAGAGTCAAGAACCACCAGGAAATGCCCTATGAAATCCATACTAATGGGTAGGGGATTGGCCCAGGGATTGGCCAATTAGGTTTTCCCACAACTTCTTCCCACAAAACCCATTTTGTGATACACCTCATCCATCCAACCTGACATCATGTTTGAATGTCTTCTCAGAAGGATATTCAACAATGCAAAGAGAAACGATAAAGTTTCCAAGAATTCTTAAAAGTTTTCTGATTTCCATATCCTAACTAGGGCTGATCTGGTCAGACTTTCTGTGTAGTCCCCTGCTTAGAGGGGAAGACTACTTTTATTTGTCAGGAGTTTAGTGTTTCTCAATTGGTTAAGGGAGCCCTAGCTTAATCTGTTAGGAATTTCTAAGGCAGAAACTGGGGAGGGGGCTCAATCCTTCAGTGGGAGTTCAATATGCTCCAAAATGTATCATGGAAAACACTCAGCAGACTACAGCAACCTCTCCACTAAGGTGAACTAAAAAATGACAAAAGATAGGTACATAATGTCAGTTACTATTCTTCATTTAGACTTTTTCTGCAAAAGATAAGGTAAGTTGTGTAAAGTTTTTTATGTTCAAGATTTCATGGTGTTTTATCACTAAAGAGGCCCAAGAACCATGATACCTAAAGAGACCTACAAAGAAAAAATAAGTGATTTCTGATGATCCTGTTTTCAGATGCTTATCTGTCTCTCAAGGGGATATGGGTCTCCCACTTGTTTCTATCAGAAGCTAGCATCCTAGAGAGTATCAGTATTTTAAATATGATATAATTCTTGGACACAACCTGTTTTATGTTCAGTATTCTCTGTTCAATATCCACCCGCTAGATACGGATGAAAGGGGAAAGGCCAAGGAAGAAGAAAACAGACAAAACATGTGGCTGAATGATTTACACTCTCCTAAGTCATCAAAGGGAAAACTCAGGGCTAATCAAGACTTGCAAAAAAAAAAAAAATCTGGACACTGTTATGCCAGTATCCGGGGCCCTCTGAGTGTATTAGGAGGCTGACTCATGGCACTGGAGGATTTACTGTACCCACTGCCTAAGAGAAGCCAGGACAGCCAAAGCACTCATCTCCCTTTCTGATAAAGAGAACTGAGGTGGTCCAGGGAAATGCAGTGCTCTGTTCATGGACATCTCTGTCTCCTGTGAGAAAGCAGATGTGGCCCTAAAAGTCATAGTAAGTAATTTTAATTCCTTTGGCTTCTTATTTAGCTTCTCTACAAACCCTCTTCGAGATCTATAGCCAAAATTGGGGTCAGGAAGAGTCCTAGTCAGAGCTTCTTTACTCCTGATTTGATGAAATTCCAATGTCAAATGTTGACCCATGAATTTTTAATTGTCCCATGTTGTCCTAATCCTTTACTAGGCAGAGATTTAATCACAAACTTTGGATGGTCCTTTAATTGCAGCAAAGACAAAACAAGTTTTAACCTATTCGCACCATGCCTGATAGTGTTTCTAAGCACCTCTAAGTCTCTCCTAGAGATAGCGCTACTCTTAATCCTCCTGATGCCTACAGCCTCTGAGGGTAGCCACTGTTGTGAACAAGTAATTTCAGGCAGGGAACCAGTAACCAACCCTGTAGGACATTGAGAAGGTTCCATTCGCTGATGAAAGTAGCTTTGTCTAAGAACATCAAAATGCAGGTTATACATTTGTTAGTTCACAACAGGTCCAAATCCCTTTCTCTCAATGCATGTCTGCACAAAACACGAAGCTCATAGCCCTTACTTATGCATTGGTTCTAGGAAAAAGCATAAAGCTAAATACTTACACAGGCACCAATGATGCCTTCTAATGTTACATGCCCATGGAGCAATCTGAAAAGAAAGGGACTTATTGATTAATAAGAAATCATCTGAACAAAACAAACAGAAAATTCTACAACTCCTTAAGTGTATCTTCTCAAGCAGTTTGCTGTCATACATTACCAGGGACACCAAAGAGATGTGTCTAAAATCTCATCAGGAAATCAACGGGATGATAGGTAAGAAGAGCAGCCTAACTGCCCCTCACAACCTTAGTCCTACTCACTGCTCCTGAGAAATCTCACTTGTCTTGTCTGAAGAGATTCAGTGGGATTTTACAAAAAGCCTATGTGGGAAATGGTTAACTCACATTTTCACAGGAATAGGACCAGTAGTGGCCACCCAAAAGTTCTATAAGTTTTCCACACTCTTTGTTTACAATAACCTCAGCAAGCTCAGACCTCCTCCTTTGTTAGAACCTGTACAGAGGAGAGGCACATACCCTTTGGAGGACTGGTCATTATGAAGTCAGCTCTGCCTGGACTCTGAAGAAAATGACTACCAATTATCCATAATGTGGGTAGTTTTGTTCAGGTTGGCTGCGACTCTCAGGCTTTTGGTAATTTGTCTAACATCTCTTGTTGCCATAGTTTCTCTTGTACAGAAAGTATGTAAATCCAACCTGCTGTTTCTCATATTTGGACTCCAAGATTTTCCCACTTGAACAGGTTGCTCAATAGCTCTCCATACATGGACATTAACTCTTTTCGCATTGTCTGTTGACAGGTTTTTATTCTCAACCCAGCTGGTGAGCCACAACATCCCAAGGTAGTTGGATAGAATTTAATCCCAAGGAGGAAAGGCCTACAGACCTTTGCAACCACAGGTACCTATATGAAGATAGAGATTGTCCCACCTTTAGCAATTCATAAAGAATTGTGGGGATTTATGTGTTTTGGGGGAAAATAAAGCAGGAGATTAGGGGTGACAAAGTAATTTAATTTAGTTATTATGTGTATACAGTCAGAGAGGTCAATAAGTTCAGATAAAATAAAATAAAATAGCCAGCCAATTAAGAGCTAATTCAAGCAGCTAAGCCTAATTTACAGATGGAAAGGGAAACACAAGAAGGCTAAAATATCCAGATAGAAATAGAGAGTTAAAGACTTTTCTTTTCAGGAAGAACACTCTTGTCAGGTAGTGCTATTTAAATTGACACCTCTTACAGTTCTTCCCTACCACCAGGCCCTAGATTTCAAACATGACCTGGAGAAAGAAATGTGTGATCATCAATTTTCTTTTGAAACCCTTTGAAATCAAACCCTTTACCATGCTTTGCTTATGCCCATAAGATTCAGACAGGGACTCCTGATTGGAGATTGAATTTCTGCTCCAAATCCCCTTCAGGGATATGTCTACCATGAGCTTTCTCTTCTTATGAGTTTCAATAAAATTCTCACAACTTGCTCCTTTGGTTCCCGCCTTTGTTCTTCTTAGTTTTTGAAACCATGAGCTACATTTGTACAGTTATTACAGTAAAAGATGAAAATTTGATATAATTTAATAAAAGAAGTGCACTGAAATACATAAAAAGAATCTAAAATGAGAAACGTCTGTTTCTAGCAATAAAGAAGAACAGAAGTTGTGTTTCGGTATGGTTTCCTTAGGAAAATAAATGGAAGATAAAGTTTATATCATGATTGTACTAGGGGGTTAGAATACAAATCTAGAAGGAAAATAAGTATACAAGAAAACAGAGAGGGAAAATCCATGAAAGAAAATGTGTGTGTGTTTTTGTGGATCTATCTATATTTGGGTGTAGAGGGGAGAGTTCATTTATTTTTCATTTCTATGATGTATGGCAGTCAAATGTTAGTGATAGAGAATAAATGATTTAGAGGATATTTAAACACTGATAAATTTGAACGCCATGTGAAAAAAATTCCTTACGAAAACAAATAGTTTGAATTAAATAAGAGATTGAGCAAATAAACTACAGATCAGTACTGAAACTGGATAATCACAAATAGAAACAGATTAGAAATTTCATTATTGTTGAGAAAATTTAGACCTTTCTAGAGAACATCAAGATAACTTCAAAAAGAGGTCTTATTTTGTGTACCTACTCATGATGCCAATTATCTAACAAATTTTCAGGATGTAAGTACTTAAGATTAAGCATTTAGCTTTGTTTGAATTTAGCTTGTTCATATTTTTGCCGTCTTAAAAATGTTGAAAGCAAAAGTGTCTTTATAGATGTGTCATCATCAATTTTTGAATGTTCTACCTTTTTATAGTAAGAAAATTAGTGTGTTGGGCAGAGTTCAATATTTATCATTGTGAACATCCACTAAGAACTGAAAGGAAGTAAGCTGACATTTCTGTTTGTGAAGCAGTCCCTATGTCATAAATAGTTGTATGCCTATTGTCCTGTCATAATTATTAATAGCATACCACTCATTCTCAAATGTGTCCTGGATTGGATGAGAAATAAAAGCAGTAGAGAATGAGGGTAATAAATAAATGGACAGCATTAACAGAATGAACCAATCAGAGATAGGCAGACAGAGCTTAAAGTCAGAATAGGAAGTAATTAGAACGTAGAAATCTAAATTGGGAAAGCACATTTACAATTTGCAGAAATCTGTTTTGAGATGATATGATCTTATATGTAGAATATCCAAAGGACCTCAAAAAGAAAAAAAGACTGATAAAACTACTACACTAATTTTGTAAAGTTGCAGAATACAAAACCAACAGTCAAAAAGATGAGTTTCTATACATTAACGATGAACTTTTTAATGAGATTAAGAAAAAAATTATTTACAGCAGGAAATAATAAAATATTTTGGAGTAAAGTTATTTAAGGAGATAAAAGTCTTATATTTAGGAAACTTCAAAATATGGAGGAAACAATACATCAAAATATGGAAAGACATCTGTGAAAATGGACTGAAAGATTTAATATTTTTAAATGTCTATTCTACCCAAAGTGAAATACAGATTATATACTTTATTTTAAAAGTCTTCATCACATTTTAAACATAAGTACAAAAGACAACATGTGGAGCACAAAACAGTAAATAGGCATTAAATCTGGAAAAGGAACAGAGATGGAAGAATCACACTTCCTTATTTCAAAATATATAACAAAGATGCAGTAATAAAAAAGATAACTAAAAAGATATTCATAGGCCAATAGATTAGAACAGAAATACAAGATACAAATTCACATACTGTAAGGCTTGGGATGTCCCCCACAAAGTCATAAGTGGGGCTTTTTCAGAGGTGGCTGCATCTAGGCTGTATGAAGCTGGAATTGATTCATGGTGCAATGCTAGGATCAGGGGCACTAGGATTAAGGGTATGGGTGTGAGTGCTACCAACCCATAGTATCCTGAATAAGATATAAGGGATAGAAAGAGCTGTGGCTATCCCTTGCTTGAATTGCTACCTTTTACCTGCCATCGACTGTTTTTACTCTGTGATGTTTGTCTACCATGCCACCCTGACTTGGTGGCCAGCAGACTGAGCTGAAATCTCTGCAAATTGTGAGCCAAATAAATCTTTTCTCTGTTAACTTTGGGCATCAGGCATTTTGTCTCAGCAATGAGAAAAGTAATTAAGGCACACATATCTGGACTGCTTTCATCTTTCATTGACAAGTGTTCTAATAATATAAAATGGAGTAAAGATATTCTGCTCTACAGATGTTACAAGTATTCACATGCAAAAGAATGAAATTGAACCTTTATCTACACCAAACACAGAAGTCAGTTAAAGGTGTGTGGAAGACTTATGCATAATAAAGTATAAAACTCATACAAGAATTCAGAGAGGAAAATATTTTTTATTGTTTCTTTTAGGTATACAATACAGTTACATTCATCATTGGGATCGTCTACCTTTGCATAATGTATCTTGGTTCTTATCTTTTCCCCATTCCCCTAGCCTCCCTTCCCTATTTACAAAGACTTTGTTTCCATTTTTTTCCTTTTCTCTTATTTTTTCTCTCCCTTTTTACCTCTCCTTTACCCCTCCCATTTGCCCAATACTATAGACCATTTCTTCCTATTACAAAATATCAATTATACATTTTGACCCTTAAAGATTAATATTAAACCTGGTAATAATTTAAGAAATTACTTCAAAAGTATAGGTAACAAAGCAAAAATAAACAAATGAAACTATATCACATTAAAAAGCTTCTGCACAGAAAAGGAAAAATAAGTGCAAAGGTACTTTATCAAATGATAAAAACTATTTACAAAGCATAGGTGTCATAGAGATTAATATTTAAAATAGGCAAAAAAATCCTAAAATTCAAGATTAAAAGATTAATATTCCATTTAAAATGGGCTGATAACTTGAGTAGACATTTTTCAAAAAAGAAATATAAATGACTAAATATATTAAAAACATTTCCCAGGACATTATCCATCAGAGAAATCCAAATCTAAACAATGAGATTTGACCCCACATACATCATTGAGATGACTTACCAAAAAACAAAACAAAATAAATGACAAATGTTAATGAGTATGCAGAATAATTAACAACCTTGAATGGTACTGGTGAGACTTCAAAGTGGGGTAGTCACTATGGGTAAAAAAATTGAGTTTCCTCAGAAAAACAAAATAGACTCACCATTCAACTCCTCAATCCCACTTTTGTGTATTTAGACAAAAAATCAAAATCAGTATCAAAGTTATTTACATTTCTCACTCATTTAGCACTCTTCACAATAAACAAGATGTGGAATTAGCTTAGGAGGCAATGTTCACTATTTGCAGATGAATGGATAAAAAACATGACATAAACACAAAATGGAAATCTAGTCTGCCTTTAAGGAAAAATTCTGCAATATGTAACAACACAAATAAGTCTTGAAAATCTAATATTAAGTGAAATGCTCTAACCCCAGGAAGGTAAATACTTATATTGCTTCACTTATGTAATATATTTAAAATAATAAAAATTATAAAATCAGAGTAAAATAGTCATTGCTGGAGCTTAGGGTATAGGAGAACTGCAAAGCTAATAATGAGTATGAGTCTTTCATTGTGCAAGATAAATAAGCACTAATAATTTGTCGAACAAAATCACATAAGGGTTGATCAAAAACTATGGTGTGTTTAAATTGAAAAGGTAATTACAGTAAACACATTATTATTAATGCACCTTAACATATTCCATCTCAGTTCAAAAAGACTTTGCCATTGTGCTTGCCTCTTTCCAAGCAATTCTGAAAGTCATCTTTCATGAATATCTTACTCAGGCCTGTTTAAAAAAATACAGTGAATGCCACTACTGAGTGCCATCCAGTGAAAAGGTAGGCTTGTTGAAATAATGTAGTATACCTTATACACATCGTTTATCAGATATGGCACCTTGCAACTTCTAGTTCTTCCCCAGAATCAAAATGACCATTCAGGACATTGTAGTCGCCACAACAGTGCGACTAAAGGCAGTAATGAAACTGGAATAGCTTCAGAAAGCAGCAAGAAAAATGGGACTGCAATTCAAAGTGAGGGGAGGCTATTTTGAACAAACTGTCTTGCCCGGATTAATTATAGTGTGTTTTCTATTGTAATTTTTAAAAACTTAAACATTCATTGTAGATTTCAAGTGCATCTTATAATTATGGTTTAAAGTTTGTCTCAGTAAATGTGATGGTAGTCAAATGTCATATTCACAGGAAAGTATGAGCACATCTAATCATGAGAGCTAGAAATAGGAAAGAGAAAATGTCAAGAGAAGCCTCATAGAGGAGGCGACATTTATACGCAATGGAGATTAAAATGCTGAATAGAAGTTGATCAGGTAAAATAAGAAAACGTGTTATAGACAGAACACAAGCAGTTAAAATGACAAAAGTTTACTTTTGGAGATCCAATAGCAAAGTCTTTTTGCTTGTTTTTAAAATAGTGTTATGTTTTTTATTTGTCTATCATCTGATTCATATAATCTGGTAAGGGTAGCAGCTATATTTCTTATAATAACACTGTCTTCTGATATTATGAAACATTTACCTGGGGATATGGCTAGTGGGACTTGTACCCTTGATTTAACTTTCAGTGAGCAAAGATTTTTAATTTCATTTTCTAAATGTAAGAAGAAAAAGTTAAACAGGCACATAAGTAAATATGGAAAATGTACCCATTTTCTTAAATATTGATCATGTTCTCTGAAACCTTCCCCATTTTGATTATCAGGGGAAAGACGATTGCAGAATTGGTCTGGATCAGTGTGTAGTAGTCTCATCAAATAAAAAATGGTCACATAATACAGATCAGCGGAGTACTTGCAGCTCCCTTGGCACCCTTGAAATGTGGAAGGGATCCAGAATTTTCTAGAAGTGCATTTAGGGTGTAAGACAACTCATAGAACAAAGACTGGTTCTTTGGGACAGAGTGTTTCTTTCCGTACTGAAGATGAACATCAAGGTGCAGCAAAACAAAAATGTCTACAGCGTTCACAATGGATGAGATGGGACCGCGTGATCAGTAAGGAACACAGAGTCTTACCAAGCAAAGAAAACAACACAAATTTACCAACTCTAGACTTTTTATTGGACACCTTTTTAAGGAAAAGGAAATAACAAATCTTGCCCAGAAATAAAGCTGGCAGTGGGAAGATACAAGTTCCTGCCTCTGCAACATTATAACTACTTTCCCAACATCTCAGTAGGGATTTGGGGAAGAGGGTGAAAGAGAAAATACACAGAAACTGAAAATGTATCTAATACAGATAAAGTTATTGAAACCCATAAAATATATGTAAACAATAACCCAAAACAGTATTGTTTTTGTACTTGAGGAGTTTCACTATCTGTACGGTTCTGCTGGATTTACTTAGGATCGTCACACACAGACATTTGTCAGCTCCTCTGGACCTGAAGTGTTCAGGAGATCCTTGAGCATATACTCTACAGTGGTCAGTTCTGGCTGTCACATGTGTTCCTGTTCACTTTTAATTATCTATTAGTTTAGCAATTAATTAACTGCAAAGGAAAGTCAAGTTTTTGGCACTCAAAATGCACTCTGGGCATAGAATTGGATATGACTTTGAATCAGAGGATGAATGGTCTTTACAGACTCCATTCACATTCTACGATTATGATACACAATTTTCTGCATGTTTTCCTACTCTATTGTAGCTATCTTTCTCATTATTTTTCACCACAATGTCAGTGGTATTTGAGTTCCACAAAGATAAAGGCACTTTTTGAGAGGAACAATTAGGAATGACACTTTAGAAGAATTGAGTACTTAGTGATAGACTTTGTTTTTACATATACTAATATATTTCAGTATTTCTCTGTATCTAAAGCCACATTTAAGAGTTTTGTGTGGCCCTGAATATATTAGTATTAGTGGCCTCTGTGTCCCATTATGTCCTGTCCAGTGCTATGTGCTATATTTGCTCTCTTATCTTCACAATGGTTCTATATTAGTTCTAATAAAACAGAAAAAAACATTGACATACAGAAATATATATATATATATAATTTTCCAACCTCTAGGACTTACTTGTCTTAAGATTGCTAAAACTTAAAGTATTTTTCAAAGTTATTACAGGCCAGCTGTTAGTTTTGCACCATTAAAACATAAGTAAATAAAATGAACCAAACATAAAGGAAATAAAGGCAGCTTTGGAAAAGGAAAGTAACAATGCGAAGAATTAACAACAAGGAAAAATGTCTTTCTAAAAAAATCACTGAAATACTCATATAAAAGTACATTCTCAAAAATGTATATGGACTACAATATCCTTCACATTTATAGTTACTTTATGTACTTTCCCTTAATTACCCTATACTAAATTTTTGAACTTAGAGGAAAATAATTTTTTATACTTGATGTTAATTTGAAAGTTGGGTTATTTCTTTTTGGTCATAAAATAGAAGAAAAAAGACAATAATGTAAAACTTTATGAATGGTTTTTGTTTTTTCAAAGGTAAGTAGACAGATTTGTCTTTATTGTAAATAAGCCAGTAGTTGAAAATTATTTGTATTTCACATCAAAGAGGTCAATTTTGGGCCGGAGGTTTAGCTCAGCATTTCGGTGGCCTGCCTTGCAAGCGCAAGGACCCGAGTTCAATCTCCGATACCCCCGCAAAAAACAAACAAACAAACAAACAAAAAAGAGGTCAACTTTGTAGTCACAGTATCAACTCAGATTAAGGAACAGACCTTAACTAAAAAAGAATTAACCTGCCAAATAGTAATTTATTCAAAGCACAACTTACAAAATTTCTTTTCCCCTTAGAGGACACTTAGCCTTTTAAAAGATAGACCCAATGTTTGTGGAAACAGACCCTGTTCCAAGCAACCATTCTGATGCTACATATTATCTGCTAACACACACACACACACACACACACACACACACACACACACACACACAACTGGTTTTCCCAAGATCTCTTTACTGTGACAGTGTTTCTCTTCCTTTTCCCTTTGAAGTTTTATGTTTTCAAACTGCAGTGAAACTGTGCATTTAGTTTAGACCTTCATTTCTTTTTCAATTGCTTAAAAGAAGTATCTGTTCTTAGGTTCGAGAAGGAATGCATCATTAAATATTGGATATATATTGGATAGCCAGAATATGTTGACTGTAGTTCTTACGCTTTGTTTGTAATTGAACTTAGAGCTCCTCCACTTACAACTTCCATACCTAATATGACTTTACTTAGTTTGAAATCCAAAGTTTCATTACGAACTTTAATATAGTAAGCACAAGACTTACTAGAGAATGCATATCTTTTGTGTAAAAAATACTCAGTATTTTTATGTTTTGTGCGATAAAATGTTTCACTTCACTGTTTTTAAAGATTTATTTTTAAATTAAATTTAAAGTTTTTTTAAACCGGGGATCAAACTCTCAGGACCTTGTGTTTGCAAGGCAGGTGGCAGAACCACTGAGCTAAATCCTGGCCCTAAGGATTTATAATATATTATTTTATTTAAATGTTTATACATCTTAAATTTTGGTCCCTTATAGCATAATTCTGAAGAAAGTGACTGGTATAAAAAATTAATTTTGCTCATACAATTGAAAGTTGAATATTGACTGCAAATTAGGATTGGTATGTAATGGATGACACGTAGCCCAGGCTGGTCTCAAACTCACAATGATCCTCCTGCCTCAGCCTCCTGAGTGCTGCGATTACAAGCATGCACCACCTCTCCCAGCAGTTTTTTTTTTTAGTTGTTTTTGTTTTGTTTTGTTTTTGGCACTGGGGATCGAACTTGGGACCTTGCACTTGAGAGGCAGGGGACAGAACCACTGAGCTAAATCGCTGGCCCAATTTACTGCTTTTTTAATCAAACAACTTGAAATCTGTCATACAAAGACTATATTCTTTGTAAGGAAAAAATGAACACTTTTTTTTAAGGCAATAACCATAACTAACCTATGGTATTGTGTCATCTATAATTATTGTATCAAGAACTTTACAGTATTCTATGATTTATTATCAAAAGATTTAAGTATGTTTTATTTGTTACTAAATAGGTGAGGACATACTTAAATGTCCTGCTGTGAACAACAATTAAAGTCAAATAGCAGTGAAGCCAAGATTTTTCCCAGGCTGCAAAATACCGTAAATTCTGCCAATAGAAAAATAAACTCAATTATCTACACATATTTGAACAATCTACTATATAGCAATCATAATAACAAAATAGCTATATTATCTGTATACAAAAAAGTGGACTTAAAATACATGTTAGAATACATATCAGATTATATGTTAAAGTTTCTTGTAGCATATAGATTTAAAATAATTGATTATATTAACTTTGGGATTATTTTAAGTACCTATCTTAAATTTGTATAAAAATGTAGCACAAGGACAGATTTGTACAATTTATTTGAAGTTCTATTTTAAAATTCTGCTTATTGAGATGTACATAATATCAACTGGCCCTAAATTTTGAATTGATAAGTCAGAAATTTCAAGTTTAGTAAATTTTCTGAGCTATTTTTATGCAGATGAATATGTGTAAAAAGTGTTCTCTTATTAAAAATAGTTATATCATTTAATATTCTACATAGTCTAAATATATATTAATTAGAAAAACCATAAATATATTCTTTGCTGATTTCTGCATATCTTAGTATTTATTTTATCTTTCTATGTTTTTTCTATTACATCCCTCTGCATTATATGAGAGAATAAATAAATCTTAATTACGTTCTCTCAATTTTACTTTATCGCCAGGGATTTAGCTCAGTGATTTCACTGCCTGCCTCAATTTTACTTTATCTACTTAAAAATAAAATTGATATCTAATAAGTTATCTTATTGTTGTCATTCTCCTTGCTCTGTTCCTTGGAATTTTCTTTTTTTTGGTACCAGGAATCCCACTCGGGACCTTGTGCTTGCAAGGCAAGCGGTGAAACCACTGAGCTAAATCTCTGGCCCCTGTTGCTTGGAATTTTTAGTTTCAGTTCTTTCCCATGAATATGGATTGATGTGCCATACGTGGAATAAATGCCAGGTAAAGTTATGTTCCAGGATCTCTAGAGAGGTCCCAAGTAATTAGCTTACTTTTATTAGTAGACATGGAGGGAAAATTTTGGAGATCACAAACTGAGCTTCAGAGTTATGCTCAAACCCATACTTTATAGTTATTTGAGTGACCTGCATGAGTAGGTGCCAATTTTTTAGGAGAACTAAACAACATCTTTAAAATGTATGTATGATTACTACTCTACATCCCTACATGTGATATTTGTCCATTCATGCTTTTTTCACATATTACATGTTATTTTCCTGTTCAAATACATTTAACACTGTTGGTACAAAAACTATCTTTACTGAGTTTAAATGTAATTGTTAAAGGATCAAACAACATTCTCTGAAGGAGATATTGTGAGAGATGCAACAATGAGAACTATTTTAGTAGAGGGAAGACATCTTATGAAAGCAAGAGATTGGTCAGCATGTTCTGAAATAGGTTCTAATCAGGGGAAGCTCACCCTTTCCATGTTGGAGAGCAAGAGTGAAGTAGATAAAAGTAGAAGATAAAATGGAGATGTTCCTAAGAGAAAAGGAGAGTTAAACACTTGTGTGCTTTTAAATCAGTTTATCATGTAGATGTAGTAAAGAAATTAGAATGGGGACGTGCACTGTTCAAATCGGCATTTCATAAAGACAACTAAGATTTAATGTTTAGTAGAACAGTTTTACTCAAAGTCTGGGATGATAGCTTCCTTTTTGTCTGAGACATGTTTATTTACATCTTTGCCTTAAGGTATTGAGTGGAAGTTTCAGAAATAGTTATCATTCCTTTTTTCTATAATATTTATGCTGTGATATAATTATGATGCAGTGTAACAAATATAATTTAACAGCTTTATTGAGGTATGATTGGCATAAAATGCACTGAACTGATTAAATGTGTAAATTTTAAGCTTTGACATACACATATGAAATGATAGCACAAATGAAGTAATGAATAAAACCATCAACCTGAGAAAAATGTCCTACAGAGATGATGACAATAGATACCCTGGCCTGACACTAAGGAATTTTCAATCTTTCACACAATCTTAAACACAATAGCTGCCCTTCCTATTAATTTTCATAAACAGCCTAAATTACTTTGAAGAAGCTCCCTTCATACTTTGAGAATTTTTAAATAAAAAAGAATGTTGGAGCAAATGTTTAGTTTAATTTGTTTTCTGTTGTTTTTCTATTTTCTATTTCACTGACTTCTTACTCTGATGATATTTAATTCTTTTCTTCTACTTTGCTTTTGCTCTGTTTGCTCTTCTCTTTCTTATTTCATAAGATAGAAAATAAAGTGGTTGATTTGAAATGTATTTTTTTTAAAGGCATTTGGAGTTTAAGTTTCTTTCTATGATTGGCTTGAACGGCACCACACAAAAGATTGCTTTTCCTTTACTTTTTGGTGCCGGGTATCCATAGCGATTGCGGATCCTTCAGCTAGGCGGGGCACCACTAAACTAAATTCTCGCCCTCCTTTTCTCACTAGTTCAAAATACTCTTAACTGTTCTTTTGATTTCTTCCTGGACTAAAATTATTTTAAAGCATTATGCTTCTACCAAATGTTTAAACACTTTGCAGTGTTTCAATTTCATTGCGCTAAAGAACATATTATGTTTACTTCAACACTGTTTAATTGAATGATTCTTTTTGTGACCCAGTGATAACTATTCTATGTTCACTTGAAAATATGTTCTGCTATTGTTGGCTAAAGTGTTTATACGTGTTAATTAGGTGAACTTGATTGATGATGTTCAAGTTTTCTGTTGATTGACTGTCAACTATTGAGAGAACAATTTTACAATTTCTACATGAAATAAACTTCTCTACCATATGGCATTTCGCTTAATAACCCATTTTGTGCATTAATATAAGCAGTTGAGCATTCTTTTGGTAAATGTTTCCATGTCATATCTTTTGTGTTCTGATACAGTTGATGAGTTTTTAGATCTACATATAAAGTGGTTTTCTTGCAAGTAGTATCCACTTCTTTTTCTTAATTTTTTTTTCCAGAGTGACAAACTCTTCCTTTTAATTGGAGTATTAGAACCATTGCATTGAATGGAATTATCTGTTATGTTTGGATTTATATACTATGCTCTCCTGTTTATTTTCTCCTTGTTGCATTTTTTTTTTTTACTTCTTTCGCTTTTTCTGATATTTGGATAACTTGAGCGCTTCTTAATGAGGTCACTGCAACTGCTTTGATGCTAATCATAACTTTTTATGTTATAGTTGTGGTTGTTTTACGTTTACTGTATACATCATTAGCTTGTTATATTCTCTCTTTAAATTATATTATACTACTTTACGTATAGTATAATAACCCAATTGTCTATCACACTTTCATCTCCCCAAGGCTCTGTTATTGATCTCATGCACTAACTTAAACTTAAACAAGTCATTACCATTTAAAATTTTAAGAAATAAAATATATTTATATTTACCCATATAAATATAACATTTCTAATGTTTTTTACTTCCTTTTTTCCTTCTCAAATTGTTCTTTTTCCTTCTGATGATTCTGCTTAATTTTAGGGAAAATATATGTATCCCGTTATTTGAAAGTGGCATTATCGTTCTTATTTTTGAAAGATTTTCCACTAAGTAAAAAATTTCTTAGTTGATCAATATTTTCTTTCATTAGTATTTTAAAGATATGAATTTTTGTTTTAGGGTTAAAAGTTTTTCTTTTTTTTCTTTTTTGAGAATTCAACTGGAGAAGACTTCTGGATGAGTCAGCCCGAATTTTGCTTCTCCTTTATTTTAATTTTTTCTTTGTAATGTTTTTAAGGTTTTATTTCTATTGGTATTTTGGAGGAATTTGACTATGATGTATCTTGGTGTAATTCTCTTTCTTCTCTCTCTCGTTTTTCCTTTTTCAGGTCATTGAACTGCTTTGAACTATGACTTTATAGTTTGCCTTTAATTTGTATATTTTTCAACCATTATTTTATTTCTTCAAATGCTGTGCTTCTTGTCCTTTCTAATCAAGGATACCACTCGTATACCTAATTGTTCAGTTAATGTTATTTCATAATTCATTGTTGCCTAAATTTTAAGTGTTTTACTTTAAATTTTTTATTTTTAATATATTTTATTTTAAAATTTGTATTAGTATATGTTTATTTATAATGCATATGGAATACAATTGGATATATATCAGTCATATATTCACATCTTAAACCTTTGTATTTCCCCATCCCCTCCGCTTCTACTCCTGTCTCCAACCAAAGATCTTCCAGTCTGCAAAAGTCCTACAGTCCTGTTTCCTCTTTTCTATTTTTATTTCCCCTTTAAATTATTTATACTATACCTTCCTCATGTAAGAGGAAATGTGATATTTATTTTCTGTGTCCATTATTTCAATTAGGATTATGGTATCAGGGTGTTTCTATTTTCCTACAAATGACTCAAATTTATGTTCTTTGTGGCAGAATAGTATTGCAATACACACACACACACACACACACACACACACACACTTGACATTTTCTTTGTTATTCTGTTGATGAACATATTGACTGCGTCCAAGAGCAAGCTATTGTCAGTTGTGCTGCTATAAATGTGAGTAGGCATGTATTACTGAAATATGATGCCCTCTATTTGAAAGTCAGCAAGGGCTGGGGATTTCGCTCAGCGGTTCGATGGCCTGCCTTGTAAGCGCAAGGATCTGAATTTGATCCCCGGTACCAAAAAAAAAAAAAAAAAAAAAAAAAAAAAAAAAAAAAAAAAGAAAAAAAAGAAGAAAGGAAAGACAAA
>NW_022900926.1:78332782-78356439 GCF_012274545.1 Fukomys damarensis
AAAAAAAAAAAAAAAAAAAAAAAAGAAAAAAAGAAAAAAAAGAGAGAAAGACAGCAGGAAGGCGTAGAGCTAAATTTAATTTAATTTTTTTCTTTTTTTTTAGCTTTTTGGACCCTCCAAACTGAATTCTACCCTTTCTGTGTTTTATTTGAAAAATATTACATTTCTCTATTTAAAGTTCACTGTTATGAAATGTCTAACATATCATAAATTCCATCTAATGTATTTTATCTTCAAAATTTATAACTTTCATATACATATATATATATACATATACATATATATATATTCGTGTGTGTATTTCATGTTTCTACTAAAGATCTTCAAATTTATATCTACCATCTTGGATATATGGTATGCAATCATTATGAATTTTTCTTAAAGCTACTTGAGCATTTTTTTGTCTGTGTCACTTGCAGGTCAGTTTCTACCTATTTGTTTTCTTCTCACTTGGGTTGTTTTTTTTTTTTTTCTGTCTTTCCATTATGGTGTTGATTAATTGGATGTTATTATGAATTTTAGTTTTTTAGATTTAAATTTTTTTTATTAAGATCTGTGTTGAAGCATGGTTAAGATAATTGAAAATAGTGTGTTACTTTGAGTTTTGATTTTTTTCAGAAGCACAGCTTCAATGTTTTAGGATTAAATTCTCCCCTCAACTGACAAAGATCCTTATCAGTACATGTGCTTAATAGATCCACAGCTATAATATTTACACAAAACATGTTTGATGATTTGTAGGTCACATATGGTTTCTTATTTTTTGCATATATTATAATCGTTTATATCTCCTTAAAATGTACAAACCACGTAGCTCAAAGTGTACACCAAAATAGATCCCAGGTTAGATTTGAGTTGCTCCCACAAGTTGCCAAAGTTAGCTGTGGGCAATCACCTAAATTACAAGATTTACTAGAGAAGCTGTTAGAATCAGATTTTGGGGCCTTCCTGTGAATTTCTTGCATTATTTTCTGTAATTACTTTTGTTGGTTTTTTTCTTTCTCCTTGTTTAATTTCCTCACAGACATACTTTGATCAGTGATCAACGGAATATATTGAAAAAACCTCCCTTTTAGATTGCTAAAATTCTGTATTCATGCAGTTTTTGCTTTTTAAAAGTCTTCCTTGTGTATGTTAGGTGTTTTGAGGAATCTACGCTTCAATCCAAACCCTCAACTCAGGATAAGTAAATTGGTGGAATAAGAGGGTTCACTCTCAGGTTTTACTGTTATTGTCTCCTTTTTAAAATCTGGAGTGTCATTGTTTTAAAATATTTTGTCTCGTGCCTGTTTGTGTTGAAGGCTTTGAAACAAAATCTAATCACTATTATGACATTTTCTCCAGAAGTAGCAGTGAAATATATAGTTCAAAATATTAAATAAATGAATTATAAAAATGTATATACTCATCCAAATGCAGCCTAAAGTAGGATATAGGGTATTTATACTATTTAAGTAATTTCTTTGTGACTCCAACTAGTCAGTCACCTCCAAGAGAAAGGTAGTGCCAATTTATGTTATTTGGTAGATGATTTTGTCCATTTTACTATGTGATTTGCTTATTCAATCATATGATTATAACAGCAAAGACTTGTAAATATTTAATCTTTGAGTTTTAATTCCATACAATATTATACTTTATTTTTTAAGTTCTTCCAACTCTGTCATTCTTTAGTGCTGTGTATGGCAGCTGTCAGTTTGCTCCTGATTCCCTGCGACACTCCCTAATGTGGCTTTCTTTCTTTTTTTTTATTTTAATTTTCTAGTACTTTAAGATACTTCAGAATTATCTTGTGTATTCCATGACCCAGACATAATATAAGCCTTTTCTTCAAAGACACCTTTTTTTATATAAATACAATAAAAACAATAACTCATTCATATTGGGGCACCATTGCTTCTAAATTTCTCAGCAACAGATCAGAAATGTGTGTATCCTATGTCAGTATACAAATTTATAAGTGCTTCTCCATGACTTTTGTACATAAACCATGCTAGATGTGAAATGACAATATTTTCAATCCTAATTCATCGCTATGTAGATCATTACAGCTTTTCTGTTCTTTATAAAATTCAAACCATTTATAATCAATTTGACTTTAACCACCTAACATACATTTAGTTAACTGACAAATTTTAGTAAACATATATTAGCAGATAGAGAATTAACTCATAGCCTGATGTTGCTGTTAATTAAAGTTGAATTTTACCAACTAGAATACAGTGCTTATGTCGATTTCTTTTCCATTATTCTAATAAAACTCCAAAGTTACTGAGGTGGACACTTTTTTTCTTAACGAAAGCACATTTATTTCATACATTTGCAACAGGTTTATGTTCTCACTCTCTATATTCTATTTGGACTCTAATATTATAAAAGATTCATTTTTTAATTTGCATACTTTATGCAAATATAATATGCTGTGAAGTTCTACTGGAATTAACAAATGCCTAGTGTCATAATGGAAAAATCATGTATGATATATTTTCCCTGCTTTCAAGAACTCTCCATGTTTCACCTATTCAGATTTTTTTTTTCTATTTCCAAGCCCATTGCAACCACTGATCGTTTTGAAAATTCTAGTTTTTCTTTTTTCAGTAAGTAGTTTTGGATAATATATAATTGTATGAAAATGTCACACATTGTTTATATGCACATTCAGTGGTTGAAGGAGATCTTTGTTAAAGTTTTGTGATTATAAGTATTAGTGTGCAGATTTTTATGTGAGCATAATCTCTGGCCTAGGGTAAAGATTTAAAAGCATAGTGCTGAGTCGTATGATAAAACCATAATTTTCGTTGTATGAAACAAAAATGGCTTCCTTCGTAGTTCCATAGTTTTGTATACCCAATATCAGTGAATGAAAATATCTGGGGCTGTTCTAATTCACCAACCACACATTACTTTGGATAATTACAGAGCTACAAAGAAACAGAAACAAATCAAGTATATATTCTTTTTGTTCTAGTTTCCTTAGTTTCTGTTGCTATTTAGTTTTATAAATATTTCCCCACATATCAGGAGCTTTTCTTTATATTGCTTTGCTATACAATTCAGTGATTGTGTACTTCCTTATTTATACATTCCACTGGTGACTGATTCAGTTCTTTCTATTTTGGGACTATTCCAAGTAAAGTAAATTTAAACAATTTTGTTCAAGTATTGTTTTAACACATGCTTTTATCATTTCATTTCTTTCCTCCTAATAGTGGGATATCTGCATCATAGAGTAAATGCACGCATATTTAACTGTTCAAGAATTTGCCAAATAATCATTAAAGTAGTAGCATCCTGTTACATTACTACCAAAATTTTTGAGTGTCACCTGTTCTAAAAGTTTGATAATAGTATTTGCTTTGTTCAAGTTTTTTGTAGTTTTTAAATTGCAGTGATTATAATTTTGATGTTCTTTTTTAATTTATAAGGGATGCTGTACATCTTTTCTTCTTTTAATTAGCCATTTTAATTTTTGTATTTATGTAGTATATATTCAGTATATTAATCCATTTTGGTATTTAGTTAATTTTACTATTGACTCACTGAAGCCTTTGCAGATACTAACTCAAAAACTTGAATTAGATTACACATTGTGACTATTTCCCAATGATTCCCAATAAACTGATTCACATCTGTTTCTTAATAATCTTTTTTCTTAAGAGCACAAAATAACTTTGATTAATTCCTTTAATCAATATTTTCTTTTACATTTAGCATTATTTATATTTGTGATGACTCAAATTTATTCTTCTATTATTTCTTAGAATTCTCCAGGTTTTATTTAACATACAGGATCATATTGCAATAGCTTATGAAATGAATCAAAGTTTGTTCATTTTTCAAATATGGCTTTTGAGTGATTCCAGCACTCATTTTTGTAAAGATATTTGTTTTTATTCATTGAATTTACTTAGTAAATTGGTTAAAATTCAGTTGCAGATCCAATTTAGCACTTACTTTTGTTCAATTAATCATTGTAGTTTTATATTACACATTAAAAGTAGGCATTATAAATTCTCAAATTTTGGTATGAAATTATTCATAATATTCCTATAATATTTGATATTCAAATTCTAGTGGTAAGTTCTTTTCAGATCATAATATTGATAACGTGTATTCTCTTTGTTTTTCATGATCAGCCTTGCTAGAAGTTAATTAATATTTTTTAATTTTTTCAGAGAACTATTTATTGACTGAATATTTTTCCTAATGATTGTTTTCCAAGTGAATGATCACAGGGTTATCTTTAGTGGTTTTAATTTATTTTGTGTATTATCTGCTTGTTTCAAGTCTTATAATGTGAAATTTTAAATCATGAATTTCTTAGTTCTAGTATGGTAATTCAAACAAATATAGAATATACTCCAATAGTTTCTGTCTTTTGTTCCTCGACTATGGTTTATTTATAAGTACATTACTTAATTTCCAATCATTTGCACATATTTCATCACTATTTCTAATTAATCTTTGTATTTCTAATTTAATACTCAGTCAGATATCTCGTCTTTTATTTATTGACAATATTTTGTAAATCTAGTGAATATTCTGGTTTTATAAACATTCTATATTTTTATCAAAAATAATGTCAATTCTGCAACTAAAGCAGATAATGTAGTCTAATAGTAAAGTGATCAAATGCATTAAAAGTCTTGATTAAATTTTCTCTGCCTACAGTTTTGTCTTTTTCCATCAACTTTATTAACTATAATTACTGTGAAAATTCTGTAATAATATTAACATTTTAAATTATATTCTCTAATTAATAACACTTATATACCCATATAGGCATATTTAGGGGAAAAAAGTATATCTATCTATCTATCTATCTATCTATATATATATATATAAATTTTTTTGGACTTTTAGTTTTAACCTGCCTTTATATTTATGGTAAATTAAAGATAGAAAATCCCTGGGATCTGTTTGTACATACATTGATAATTTCTGTATTTTTAGTAGGACATTTGGAAGATTTGGCTATAAGAACATGAACCCACCCCCTGAAAATTCCTGAGCTGTAGTAGCCATGTGTAGTTAAAAGGCCCAATTGCATTGTTATCCTAACAAATTACTGAGAAATGAAAACTTACACTTATTTTCACATGAAATGTAAGTGCCTGTAATCAGAATAGAAAGAATGTTTTTGTTGATATTAAGAAATAACATTATTCCACATAATGACACACTTTTATATTGATGTTTCATTGCAACTGATCCCTTGGTGCCTTTTCATTATACTCTGTGGCTTATGAAATCTGCTTCGTCTAAGAAGAGTTTCTATTCTCCTGTCCTTTTCCTATTTTTGCCATATTAAAGCAAAAATTCATAAAAAATTCACTTCAAGTATACTTAATTGTAAATGTGCCAATATCCAGTTCCTAATGTACATGAGTAATTTAAATCAATTGCAAATCAATATATTCTGTCATGTGACGAGGCAACGCTTTTCTTACACGTTTTGTATTGCTGACACCATGATAACCAGTATAAGTAATAAAAGAATTTAATCAATAACTTATTCTGATTTTTTTCTCATGATTTTGATGTTGTTCAGCAACTGATTTCATTAGCATTTATAATAATGAATAGGTGCACTTTTTTACATTTTTTCTGTAAGCAAAATCTGTTTTTAAAGGAAAATTTAATTATAGTTATTGGGGCTTTTGTTATAAAATACATGTAAAGTTTAGGATATCGGCTATCTTTCTTGTCTTATCTGAAAGTGGACATCAAATCTTTGGTGGTTTTATTGAGCATTAAAATTATTTTATAATGATCAAAGCATAATTAAAAATGCCAAATCTGTGAAATACTATTCTTAAGTATTTATTAATTTAATTAGTATTTACTCTTCTTTCTGGCTGCCACAACTAAATTTTCACACAGATATACATACATCTATATTTATCCTGCCTATTTTATTTAAATTTACATAATTGTGCTACACTGTAATATTTTACGCCTATATTTATCACCGTTTATATTTTATTAAATTACTCTATGTTCTTTCAATTTTTTTGTGACGTGCAATGTGATAAATAATAAAAATAAATATGTATTTACAAGAGCTTGAAATTAGACTAACACAAACCAAAGAAGCTATAAACTGATTTCTGAATCTAACCTCACAACAAATATTCAAACTTTTAAACCCTTTTCTGGTTAAATACATTATAAACTACTAGAAAATACCAAGAACTGAATTTCAATAAACATGTATAGATGGTTCAATTTAGAATAATGGTTCTCAAACTTCAATTTTTCACCTGAAGCTGTGGCTATGCACAAGTTCCCACATGATTATGGCTCATCTGCTCCTCTGGAAGACTGTCAGTGTCCAACTTCTTCTGCTCTAATTGTAACTCTTCCTCCCTCTACCTTAGTTCTAGCATAGATTTAAACAGTCAACATATTTTAGAGAGTTGCTAGAAATGTATTAAAAGTTAACAACTTATCTGATTTTATTCAAACTATTCTTTTGATACATTTTAATTATTTCTCCTCAAATAGAAAAAGAGAAAAACCTGAGATAAAGATATCAGCAAACTTCCTCCCATAAAATGATCTGAGGGCATCATGTTGAGTATGTAACATGTGCCTACTTGTGAACTATTGAACTTAATAAACTACACAGGAGAAAACTGAGAGTAAGTACCTGACTCAAGTTCATGAATTAATAGCCTTAAACTCCCAAGTAGAATCGGAAACCTATGTTCATGTTACATTATATTGTCTTCCTAGGATGGCAAAGAAATGATTTTAGGTAGAGACAAAATACATTGCACATGTAACTGTAGTTTTTTTCACCATAATTACTGACATTGGACTAGGAGTTTAAAACCATAAGACATTGCAATAAATTAAATAAATAACATTTTTTGCTAAACCTGAGTTTTGAAACTCCTTGTACCCACAACCATATCTACCTCCAAGTATATCAGAGCTCAGGCTAAAGCCTACATTCTATTTGTTCTTTTATCAAATATAAGATTTTTTTCACCCTTATCAAGCAAAATTTCAGGATATTTGTATGGAATAAATTTTATTTACTGTGTTGTTTAGAGATAATAAAATAACTTATAATGTAACCTATGGAGTTTGCCACATGTTCATTTATATGGGGTTCGTGATTTATCTATATGTGTTTACAGTTAAGTAAATCATTGTCCAAATCTATTTCTAACCTACTGACACTCATATGTTTATATTCAAATTATTTTCATATTTTCTTCATTCAGAAATTTGAATTTCAGAAAGTCATTGCAGTAGATTTCTAGGAATAGAAGTTATTAACTAATTTTGCTAACTATAAAACTTCATCTTTTCTTATTTATAGCTTTCTGCAGATTCTCACATTTTTGAGATTCATAACGTTCCTTTCCAATTTCTGATCAGATAAATCTTAATTATGCCTACACATCGATTCATTGCTCATAGAGAATTGTAACAATTTTGGTTAGCAATCACAGCATCAATTAAATTTTGCATCTGATCCAGCCCGTAGAAATGCAAGTGGAAAGATGAAGAGGATTAAAAGAGTTTCACACAGACAAGGTTTAGTTTACTGCTTATGCTTCTTTGAAATTCTTTGTTAAATTATTTACAATTATTTGACAAGTCATGAACTTAAAATTATAGCTGTTTTTGATTTGAACAGTTAATCAAGAGTTGAAACCACTGTATTGAAAAGGCTAAGAATTTGGAGCTTTTCGATAAAGGCATTTTGTGACAGATAAACTAGTAAGAATAGGGTTGTAACTATACAGAGATAAAAATAAATTATTTCTCTTTGAAGAAGTGATAAAATGTGAGAACAAGAGTCTACTCAACCATAGCCATGAAAATAAAAAAAATTCTCGAAGTAAATTATGGGCTGTGTTCCTTTAACACTCTCCCAGGATATGATGAAATGGTTCTTTCCCTATTTCCACAGCCAGACAAAGTTGATATCTCTAATGCAGTTTCAGGAAAAGATAACTTTTTCATGATGCTTTATGATTTGTGATAAAACCTGCTAGCTGTAATCTGAGTCATATCACCAGCAAGTTTTGTAACATTCCTGAAAATATTACATTTCCTCAAAAGACAGCAAATGCAAGACAAACCATCATATACTTATAGTACATTTTAATTTATAATTATAATGTTTCTTTCCATTTGAAACATAAATATACTGTGTATTTTATTTCACTTTTTGACACTGAGGATTGGGTTCACCCAGGGCCTTTGCACTGAGCTATAGCCCTATCCCCTTTTCTATTTTTATATTTTGATACAGGGTCTCGCTAAATGGCCAAATTAGCTATGCTAGGCTCAAATATATGATTTTTCTTCCTCAGCCTCTCAAATAACTAGGGTTACAGGTACACAGTATTACATCTGATGAGTTTTTGGATGATGCAAATTGGTACTCTCTGAATCCCCATCTGTAAATGTCGAAGTTACTGGAGGTGACGGAGGGAAACAGGGTCTCATGAAGCGAGGCTTAGTATCAGAGGAGCCTAGAAACTGAGACTGGCAGAAGCAATGAAGTCTGGGATAGGCTTATTAGGGCTAATGAAGACAGGTCGACAATCAAAGTCAGAATAGATGAAAATTAAAAATTAAAACGAAAGTAATATAATTTTCTGCAGTAGTGAGTCCAATTTCTCTTAATAAATAAGCTAGGAGAAAGAAAGTCTTGCTTAACCTAAAATTAAACTCGGTAAATAGGGTGGTCACTACCCATGTGTCACTATTTATTCTTACATTTAAAACAGATAAAATTAAATATAATTACACTTTTTGTTTTTCAGTCACCCAAACCATGTTTCATTGCCTGAAAGTCACATGCAGCTGATAAATTCTTGATGAACAAAAAAATTATAAAGCATTTCCATCATCACATCCTAAATATTGGTGCTCCAAAGCGATACCTGCACGCTTTTGTGAATAATGCAACTTGCATTTTCATGAGCACATCAACCTGGTACAGCTTTCAATATGACAATTTTACTGAAGCCAATTACTCCTAATGCAGAAGAAATAGCATTTCTAGAATTTCAAAGTTTTTACTTTAGTGGCAGCATCAATGTATTTTGCAAACAGACAGCAAATTTTCCCCAAGTCAGATCTCTCCAACATTCTGAAACATCTAGGAGTGGATTTCTTTTACTTGTACAGGATTCGTTCACTCATAAATATAAAAGCATTGAGTTTAATAAATGTTTATTGGGCACTAGGACAGAAGGCAGAAATACAAAGGTAGCTGAGACATATGTTATTTGTATAAGAAGTTCATAGTCCAAAAGTGGAGATATTCATGCAAGGAGACAATTCCAGTACATTGCAATTAGTAAGAGTTCTGCCTAGTTTTAAGGGGTGATTCTTTCAGCAGTTTTGAGGATTATTTAAGAAATAAGAAGACCAAAGATAAGAAAATAACTTACTGTACCCATTGTAAACTAAATCAGTGCCAGAAGTAATATTAAAAAGATATGTACAAAAAAATGAGGAAAATGAATACAATTTAATTATAACTAAGATTGGGGTGATAGAAAACAAAGTGTAAAATATAATTGTCACAAATCTACTGGTTCCAGTGTTTTCTCTCATCTTATTATAGGCTTAATTATCTTCTACACTCTTACCCAAGCCAGACACCTAGTCATCTTTGATTCCTTCCTTATCTTCATCCCTCAAGAAATTATGTCTGACTCCTTAAATTAGGAGTGTTAACTCTCAGAATTGCTCAGATTAATTCATCTCCATTTCAATTGATTTTCCATTTTGTTTTGATTTTCCTAACATAAACTAAATAGCAGGCATCTATTTTTTTAAATCTTTTTAGACTTCATTATCAGTCCCTCACATGGATACCAACACAATATTTTCCCTAAATATCAATATCGTGGACGTGCTGCAAAGTGTTTCAGTGACTGTGCATTTCTTTATGAATAAATTGAAAATCTTGAGAATGACATGTTCATTGAGGATTTCCATTCATAGGAATTTATACCTTAACTATAACCTTTGGACCATAATGAAGTTTTCACAATTTTCTGAATAAAGCGTGCTTTGTCCCTCTTATCCTCTCAGACTTATTTCATTAGTGATGACATTCCCACAGTGACAAACACAATGCCAGTTTATTTGTTTGTTTGCTTTTGTCTCATCATGTAGCTTATATACCATGTCCTGGATGGCTTTTGCTGGTCCACCCTGCTCTCAGGAGCACCTCCAGATTACAGGCCTTCTCTAAAAGTTTACAGACTCCTGCACCTACCTGCAAGTGCTCTTTTCACAAAGAATTGTAATCTCTTTGGATTGTGTATTTGATTTTGATTCTTCAGTATTTGAATATGCTTAGAGGTGACTTTGAGAAAGATGAAGAGTATGGGAAGAGGTAATTTGAAAATCTACAAATTCCCAATGGGTAGTTATAGAGAAATATCTGGCAATCATGGAAATATTCTAGGCTGCATGTTTACACATGGAAGTCACAAAAATCCATCAAGCAATGAGCTTATACTGAAGAAAAACAACATGTAAAGAAAAACAATGCTGAGAAATACAAGAGGTGCAGTGTTTCTATACGACTTCTTATTCTTCTTCTGGTCCAAAGTTTAAAATCTTTAAAAGAAGTAAGAATAATTCATCTACATATTCTTCCATATTTCCAAGTAATTGTGGTAGCCCTTAATATTAATGAAATTTTTCATATTGTATTTTTCTTAATAATGTATTGGAAGTATGAGGAGTGGAACAGAAAGCAAAATGTTAATAACAAAAAAACTACGTAGAATGTGCTTGTATTGAAATGAGTAATAGACAAATTCCTTGATTCCATACAGATATGTATAGAAGCTCAAATAGATGAGGACCTTTACTGGTTCCCTTCTATGAGTCCTTCATAAACTTCCCGGGAATGGACTCAAGGTCATACATGTCTTTTTAACTTGGGGTCACAATAGTCTTTAAAATACAGGTGGAGCCAATAAACATCTGTCAAAGGAAAAAATAAATCACACAAATATTCTAGAAATATGTATAACTACCCATAGAAATAAAATGAAAGGATTAAAAAAGTGGGCCTGGGAGAATTACCAGAAGATAAATGATTTTTGATGTGAAACTTAATGAATCGATATTAAGCCTATAGTAGGAGATGAAAAATCCAGAGAACAGCATAAAATAAATGTTGAGATAAAGGTATACGGGATTAGTGAATTAACAAGCTATAGCTGGAAATCTTATCAAGAATAAGAAGAAAGGGAAAAAATTAGAGTGGAGATAATCCTGTGAGATGCCCCAGGATGTCCCTTCCTGAGAGTGCCACAGCAACTAGGAGAGCAGTGTAGAGATAATCCTGGTAAGGAACAAGGGTGGGAAGCCTGAGGGGTGTGTGGAAAGCTGCTTGCTAAAAAATAGCCCCAGGAAATGCAATGATATCCCTTGCTGTTAGGAGGAATCAACATAGTGAAAATAGACATACTCCCCAAATTGTCACATAAATCTAATTTGATCCCAAATGAAATACTATTAGAGGAGCTGACAGAACTAGAGAAAACATTCTTAACATGCATTTGGCCAGAAGAGACCTCGAAAAGCAAAAGTAATCCTGTGCAACAAAGGCAAGGCAGGAGGCATCACAATCCCTGATTTGAAATGATGCTGCAGAGCTACTGTGATAAAAACGGCATGATGTGGGGGTGGGGGGAAGCAGACCTGAGGATCAATGGGACAGAGTAGAAGATGTAGAAACAACCCCCCACACACTCAGTCACCTCACCTTTGACAAAGGGGCGGAACATATGCACCGAAAGAAAGATAGCTTCTTTAATAAATAGTACTGGAAAACTAGCTTCTCCTTGCCAAAGATTAAAACTAGACCCATGTCTCTCATCATACACTAAACTAAAATAAAAATGGATCAAAGATCTGAATATTAAAACAGATACACTAAATCTGCCGGGAGAGAGAATAGGAAGCACTCTTGAAGACATAAGTGTAGGCAAAAACTTCATGAACAAAACTTTCCCGATCGAATGGGAAATACTACAAAGTGTTAGCAACTGGGATCTCATCTCATTAAAAAGCTTTTGCACAGCAAATGAAATCACCCACAGAGTGAAAAGACAAACCATAGAGTAGAAAAGAATTATCCAGTTGTTCCTCAGAAAAATAACTAATACCTAGAACTATAAAGATATGAAAAAAATCAGACCTCCTCATTAAAGACCCAATGCAAAAATGGCCACCTGAGATGTATACACATTTCTCTGATGAAGAAGTACAAAGAGCAAATCAGTATAGGAAAAGATGTCCAATATCATTGGTCATTTGAGAGACCCAAATTTTAAAAATACTGAGATTTCATCTCCACAAAGAATGGCTATTACCAAGAAATCAATGACAAATGCTGGCAGACTGTGTGTTTGGGGGAAGAACTGTTTTGCACTTTTGGCTGGGGGTATAGACTGGCACAACTACACTGTGGAAATCAGTGTAGAGATTCTTCAGAATCTAGTATTAGAGGTCCCATTTGACCTAGCTAGTGCCCTTTTTAATATTTTTCCAAAAGAAATAATAGCACCACAACACTGTGTATAAGGACTCATATTTATAGCAGCACAGTTTGTAGTAGCTAAATCTTGGAAACAACTCAAATGTCCATTGACCCATGAATAGATTTAAAAGATGTGGTTTTTCAAATATACAATGGAATACTACTCAGGTATTATGAAGTATAAATATAAGACATTTCTAGGGAAATGGATGTGCCTGGAGACTCTATTCTTAAGTTAAATAAAGTAAACGCACATTTATAAATATATTGTCTCTTTGGTGTGAGAAACTGAAAGTGTAAATAAGGACCAAACTGTATAACAGATATTGTGTGAAAGAATAGATATTGTATAATATCTGTATAATAGATACTATCTTCAAAAGCAAGGGGGAG
The DNA here is from genome assembly GCF_012274545.1 of Fukomys damarensis. Classification (NCBI taxonomy): domain Eukaryota; kingdom Metazoa; phylum Chordata; class Mammalia; order Rodentia; family Bathyergidae; genus Fukomys; species Fukomys damarensis. Next base: position 78,345,720 of record NW_022900926.1, read on the forward strand.
CCTTGTAGGGAGGAGGGGGAAAGAAGGAATGGAAAAGAAAACATTGAGATGAGAAGGATAAAATGGAAACAAAGCTTTGTAAATAAGGAGGGGACAGGAGTTGAGGGAAAGGGAATTGGGAATGGGGAGAAAAAAAGAACAATCAGGAAATGTCATGTACAGCACAAATTCTCTCTGATGAATGTGAGCATTATGTATAGCCACATAGTACCAATCAACGTCATAAAAATGAAAAAGTATATAAATTATGAAATAAGATTAAATAGGGAAATATTTCAAGTACATCAGCGAGCATGGCAAATATTAACGTAGTTAGCCTGTCTGTTGATTCTCAGCTTGAATAAAATGATTTTAAAATCAAATTTTAATATTAGTCTTAGAAAATAAAATAAAATAACAAGCTACATGATATTAATAAGACAGATTCCAAGGAATCATTAAGAAAATATCAATGAAAAATTGGAGAAAAGATTTAAATTGGCATTTCACAGAACATGAAACATAAACATAGGAAAATGCCATTGGATTTATTCTATAGCAACAGGAAAATCCCTGCTACAATAATAGTTGTACATATTTGATAAGCAAAAACTAAAAGCTAAAATCTAGCGGGACCATAAGTTGGAGGACTATATTATCATATTCTCTTGCATTTTGATGGTTAAAATCTCGAATGGCACATCGAGCTGGCAGTGCTGTAGAATAGAGTATTGATATATACGGAAGCACAAAGTCTATACATCCAAGAAAAATGTTATCCCAAGAATATCAGAAAACATTTAAAAATATTATTAAACTATATTAATATATATATTCCTTAACACAATAACATACAATTTTCTAATATCCAATAAAACAGATAAATTATATTTGATTCAATCAATAGTATCTAACAGAGAAAAGTGAGAAAATTGAGAAAAACTATCAGAAAGAAACACTAATAATTTAGTGACTCTGAATTTTAAGAAAGATGTATTTTTAAAGACAACCTTGAATATTATACTTGTTCTTCCTGTATCTGTCTTTCTCCAACTTGTTTCTTCCATTGTGTCATGCTCAGCAGTAAGAAGTGGAAGGAGAGACAATGAGTCAACTGAAAATCTTGGAATGGTGAGAGCATGAGGTGAGATGGGAGTTAAAAACTCCTGTAAATGAGAAAGGGAAAAAAAGACAACAGCTTTTGTTGAGAGAAAATATATTTAGAGTTTGAGACCTGGAGATGTACAGTATGGTGAGTTCAAGAATCAAAAAGGTCTGCATTACTCAAAACAGTGATGCTGGAATTAAGATAAGAATCTTGAATCTGTTTATTTTCTGGAAATAAAACAACTAGCTGACTTCAGAACAAGATTCTGGCAGTGTTCCAGGATGCTATAATATCAGGTTGATTTATGTGTCAACAATGGTCCAAGTATCAGCAGATACTTCTCCCAGTTTCTTTTCATATTTACATCACAAATCGCATTACTTTCCTTCTGGAAGTGAGAAATAGTATAATTTAATCATTGTTCAAAAAACTTGAAGACACCCTCAACTTGCCATTTATAGTACATTAAATGCTGCAGACAGTGCTCCAAGAGTCCCTCTCTGGAAAAATGGTAACAGTTTTGAAATGCCATAGTTCTATTTCTGTGATTATGATTTTTTCTTACACAGATTTGACCTCCTTATCCAATAATTAAAGGAAATGAGCGAAGGCTTTGTCAGAAGGCTCTGTTTCCTTTTTATATGCTAGTCTTTACAGATACAGTCTTGTTTACATTCATTAGTTCAATAAATATCTTTAAGATGCTAATTTTAAGATTCATGCATCTAAACACAGATTTTACCCATAATTTGAATGTTTAATTAACTGCCCACAAGAAATTTCCACTTAGATTTTTCAGATATATCTCCACTAGTTTCAAAAAGTAAATCTAACATTTGCCCTAAAAATCTAAGAATTGTTTTCACTCTATTTTCTATTTCAGTAGATGAGAACATTAATCAGAGAATCATAAATCTGGTACAGATTTGCAAAATGTATTTGACATTTTAGTATTGGTGAGACCATTTTTTTCTCCTTCCAAACTATAACAACCTACGGAGCTCTTTGAAGTAAATAAGAACCTTCTGACCAAACCTTGAGGGAATTCAACAGTTGTAGCTGCCTGGATTATAAATTACCATAAAAGGATAATAGCCACAGAAAGACATTTTCAAAAACCACAGCATAATTTTTAAAACTAAGAAAACCTTCACTTCTTGTCATTGCTATTTGTTACTATGCTTAAACACAGTGGTTAAGAATATTGGGGTCATTCTGGCTGATCTGTGATACCTAGGAAACTTGACAAATATATGTTTAAATATTCTTGTTAGTATTTTCCTTATTTATGACCTGATGACCTTAATCTTTGCCTCATAGGGTTGCTCAGAATATCGGAGGCAGTAACTCATTAAATATTATGGCACAAATCCCAGCACGGTGGCACACACCTGTAATCCCAGCACTAGTGAGGCTGAGGCCAGCCTGAACTACATAACGATGCCCTGTCTTAAACACCACCTTCTAAAAAAATAAGGCATAACCAATTCTGTCTTTTAATTACTCAAATAATGTCAGGAATGCTCACATTACATGGCCTTTACATGTAGCTTCATTGAAACTTACAGCACAGAAACTTTTGGTAATCTTTATGTTACTCATGATTCACCTTAAATTTCTGTCTAATTTCCAACGATATTCCTTCTACTTAAAATGTAAACACTTCCTTATTGCTGTATGGAGAAAGATCACATCATTAAAGTCTGACCTCTAGCTGTATTTTAAATATACTTTGTGCTGAATAACCCATGTAATTTGTCCTATCAGTAAGTCACTCAGTTGGAAATTTTCAACAATGTAAAGATTTTTAATTAAAAGGTGAGATATAAGATAAATCCTTAACAATACTTTAAAATGTTATAGACAGAACATAAGTATAGTTTGTCTTTAGTTAGGCTTTAGACATATAAATTTTGATTAGGACTACATAAATTTAAATTTTTACTGTATTAATAATCTTTCACTTGATATTAAAGTGTACAAATTAACCTTCAACTTAACTATCTAGTCAATTGAGATTGCTATAGTTTTTGAAAATACTTTATTTTAAAAATCTCTAGTTAAAACATAGGAAAACAGTAATTACCATTTGAAAGGGGCAGATATATATTTGCTTAAAATCTCTCAAATTATGTTCATAATAAATGTGAAGACAAGATATGGTGTAAGGCAATAATTCAAAGAGTATTTTAAAAATCATATAGGTTAGTTGATTCATAAAGAAAATGTGCCTTATGTACATTACAACACATATTTCTCAAGCTCTATAGAATTGAAATTGGTATGCTCTGGATTAGACTTAAGATTTGAGGTATAAATTATATTGGCGCATTGCTTGACAGATAAGAAAATAGAAATATTTTTCATTTTAAAAATGTTCTTGGGCTTTATTTTGTACAATAATTTTATGAAAGTCATATTTATTTTAATTGTAAAAGTATCATCCTTACATATAGATAGAAAAAATTGTTTGATAAGACAAAATTAACAGTATTATAGTTTTTTAATTATAACAAATATGTCTGTTTTGTTTCCATTATACTTGAAGCAAAATAATGCCATTTTTATTTGCTTTTTATATTAGATTTCTGCAAAATGTCTTGTTTAAAGAAGTAAGATAAGAGATAATCCTTTGCTCAGATAAGGGCAAAGGATTGAATATATGTCCAATTTTTTTCTCTAGTCAACCATAAAAACTACAGAAAAGACATTTTGTTTTTTAATAAAACATAGAACCTTAGGAACAAGGAGAATAAGAGAAGAGAAAAATCTCAACATAATTTTGGAAATAGAAAAGCACATGAACTTGTGATAGTTAAGTAAGTAAACTTGAGAAAGAACAGAATTTTAAGTGAGTACACAGCTGAGAGTCAACTGATTATATCACAGAATCCCCCAAAGGCATAGAAATTTGCTATTAAAAATGCATTAATAACTAGTAACATACGATTTGTTGAATACAGTTTGAAGACTGTAGTTCTTTGTATTTACTTCCTTTTCCATCACTGGTGGTTTGCCTCTCAGCAAAGTTCTAGGGATTTATTCTCTTTTAAAATGTTTTAAAGTTATTTCTTAATTTGCCACATAGATATTATACATACTGTTTACACTATTAATTATTAATATTAAATATTAAAATCTAATTAATATTAAGTATTATACATACCATATACATTTTTGAAAGAGACAGACTTCAAGCTAGAGATTCCCAGGACCAGTTCAAAGATTGAGTTTTAAACTTAAAATATGGTGATTAAATAACATTAGTCATTCATAATGCAAAATATACAGATTCCAACTCTTTTAACTCTTGTTCACTGGAATATTGATAGTGAAGGCCTTAGTGTACAGACAAGAAATCAAAAGACACTTCACATTTTTTAAATAGGGAAGGGAGGAGGGGTGAAGAGAGGGCAGGGGTAAGTGGGAAAAATGAGAACCAAGATCTGTCATGTAAAGGTACAAGATCCCAGGGATAAATGTAACTACTGTATACTTAAAATGTACCAATAAACTCAATGAGGGCAAAAAAAAGACACTTTGCAGGAGAATCTGACAGGCTCGAAAGGAATTACTCAGAAACACTGATGTTTTGAAAGATTATTTAACAAACAGCTCACCTGCATTGATCTATACTACTACTTTAATTAGATGAATGTTCTCCCTCATCGTGGCTCACACAAATAATTTCCCAATTGGATTTTAGTTTCCTTATCATCATGTACAGGTAGATAAGAATTAGCACACTTCGAAAGAAAATCTCTAAGATGATATATAGCAATCAAAATAAGCAAACTGGGGGAAAAAACAAGTGAGAAAAAAATGCCTTTTCAGAAATGCATGTTAGAAGATTGCTAATATCATCAGTGAAATAAGAAGATAGAACTATTAAGCAAGAAGTCATAGAAAGTAAAACAGTTTAGCAGAAAATGAGAAATTTGACCTAATTTATGAAATCGGAAATGACAGAAATGAGAAGTAGAACAGCAAAGATAAATCCATATTAAAAATCCAGCAATTTCAATGTTCAAAGATAGCTATTTATAGTGAATAAATGAGCAAGGGGAAAGTAATCAAACAATAGGTCTATTCTTTTTTGAAACTGAAGGACAATAACAGACTGAAAAAGTCAGCAAGATCATTAAACAGGAGCAAAATTTGGATCCATGCCTAATCTTGGAATATTTCAGGCTGCTGAAAAAATAATGAGATTAGACAATTTGAGAGTTAAAAAGAATCACTTACAGAGAACAAGGAATCTAAATGATTGTTGATGTTCCACAGTGCCCTAGGGGAGACCAGAGAATCAGGGAGAGAGGGAGAGAGAGGGAGAGGGCGAGGAAGAGAAAGGAGGGAAGGGATGGAGGAGAGGAGAGGAGGGACCTGTGTTAGAAGCAAAGACCCAGAGGCCAAGCCAAGAGAGAAATCTTGCAATAGTGATGGTGCTACAGACAAAGAGCAAAATGATTCAATTTCCAGATACATTTCAAAGTGCCAACCAAAATTCTCAGTGACATTGCTCTTTCTACTCCCTTTTAAACCTGAGAAGAGAGCTTGACCTCCCAATCCTGAGCCTCACCCTTAATGTTCATTCGTTCTTGGCTTGTCTTGAGCAAACACTGATGAAGTTCTCACAATGTTCGTGCCTTATTTTCTAAATAGTTGGATGCTCTTTTCCTTCGCTGCAAAGTATTTGGCTTAAATTTCTAACAAGTTAGAAAAGAACTTCAATAATCCTCATTCAGAGTGCATAGAAAAGACCATTTCCTCTAAACAAAATTTTGGACCGACACTACAATCATGTGCTATGATTCTATTGTACATATGCTTTGTATACACCCTTATGCATTTACATGCATTTTATAGTAAACAATAACACGCTTTATGCTGCTAAAATACATTGAAATCAGTAACAGAAGTATATTGTATTGATAACACATATCACACAGGTTAGGGTTGTTCGATTGAAAATAACTGTGTGTGTCTCTTTGGTGTTCTCCTCATGGCTCAGGTGACTCGGGTATTTAAGTGGGAATTTAAGTGTGAAATGGACTCTTGGTTAGGAATCTGTAGTTGTGGAATAGTGGTCTTTACTTCCTCAAGTCACAGGTCATGCTGCTGACTGGCGGCTGTCTACCCAGATGGGAGACTTTCTTTTATTGTTTGAACTTTCTTTTGAAAGTCATTACAGTTTTATCAAAATTACGATTATCATATATGTACAAGCTCCTAATGTAGGGAAAACTTTCAGTTATAAGGCAGACTCCTTCTAGGAATTGGAAGAAAATAATATTATATTTTAATCGGTTATATATTACATATAGAGTTGAATGTAAAGGATCTTTTATATTTCAAATTTCATTAATTAAATATTTAAACAAAATAATTAAATTTTACCAGAAATCGAAATCATTTTCTCAGTTCTTAAAAATAACATTGTAATTCCTTTCCATTTTTAAAATTATTTACTAAAATGATGAATTGAAATTTAAAAGTGCTTTAAAAGTAAAATTTGACCCCAATTCATTAAAAACTAAACATTATCCAAAATCTGAATATTTTTTGTTAGGTACTCTGATAGTTAAGGTGGACTGTCCATTTGATTGGTTTAGGAACCACTGAAGCAATTAGTTAAGCCTGCCTCTGGATATACCTGGGGGGGTAAGGGAGGTGTGACCTTAATTAAGGGCCTTTCCGACCTCTTGCTTCTTCAGCTCTGGTGCTATTCCCTTCTTTGCTTCCCTGATTGTCAAGAACTGAGCAGTTTTGCTTCAGCACATAAATGGATGTTTTTCACCAAGAATATTTTGTCTTGGAGCCAGCTTACCATGGACTGAATTCTCTAAAACCCCAAGGAAAACAAATCATTTCCTCCTTTAGTTATGGGTATCAGGAATTTGGTTCTAGCCACAGGAAAGCTGTCCAGTACAGGTACATTGTTTGAAAGTGGTTTTCTTTTCTTTGTTCATTTTAAACACAAACCTTGTGATTTATAAAGGGAAAACATCCAGAATTTTTTTTTTTGGTACAAAATAATTGGCTCCCACTTAAACACAAATTATAATATCTACATACAAAAAAGTTATAAAATTATCCTTAGTTTTATAATGATAAATGAAAAACATTAAAATTCTCCAATCAAACGAGTTATGTAAGGATTTATATGTTATTGTCTGATTTTTGTTAAAACAGTGAGAGCACAATAACTTTCCAGAATATAATAAGAGCATGACATTAATGAAGAAAGGAAATTATTTTCACAGAACCAGTGTGTTCCTCATTATCCACCACTAAATAAACCAATGATGAGATTTGAACATTGATTTGTATACCTAAAATTAGTTTCAGAGAAAATTATCAAATTATGTATTTTACCTTAAATAACTATAAAATATAATTTAGTATAGTTGGGTGTTTGACTTCAATATAATTCATATTTTGGTCAATTTGATTATGTAAATTTGAGAATTTGAAGAAATACTTCATAGTTTTCTTTTTTGTTAGGGATTTTGATTATAATTTTTGCTTAATCAATAAGATTAAATTTTATAGTTGGCTTCTAAAAATAGAAAATAAATCATGTGCTCCAATTTATGTTTTAAAAGTTTCAACTCTCATATAAACATGTACATGTCATCATTAATCACTAACATTAAGCCTATCTATCTCTTGAATTATCAATGAACAAGGAATTCTTACTTTGGATATACGTTTGACTTGAATTTTGCTAGCAATCACTGTACAATTTATGTAACTCAATGAAGATGGTCAATATTTACTCACCTTGGAGACAAGGTTATGAGTATCATTTTTAGAGCTAATATTATTTTCTTTACTTAAATACCCTAAATCTAATGCTTATATTGTATATCCCAGCACATGTTTTCCTAGTCTGAGTATATCCTTATGAAAGATGTTTTCTAGGTAATTAGAAAGTGGCTAACCTTGATGACCTAGAAGTATTTGGACACATACTTCCTTTAATGCAAAACACATATGGTATATTCATTTACATATGCACGACAAAAATGAAAGTCAAAGCTGAAAGTAAAATGGACATAATTTTAATGTTTTTTTTAATTTTGTGCATTGGATTCAAACAGCAAACTGTGTGCACTCAACTGTTATCACAATGTTGTCAAGAGATCTGTGTCTTTTACCATTTTACACACAATTGTTCATTACAATATGTTATCAGCCTTGTGGAAACCAGGGGTGTGGCATGGTAAGCAGTGGTGGTAGTGCACCTAGCTTTTATATTATCTAACTTGAAAATATTTCTCTTCTATGATTCCTTTTTTCTTGATAAAAATAGTTTTCACCAAACGTTGGTGGTGCACACGCACTACCATACATGCTTGACATCACACCCCTGACAGGAACACATGTTCTATTTTGTTGATAAAAAGTATTACAAAAATTTCCATACAAAAACTATTTTCATAGAAATCTTGCATTTCCACAAATAAACCTGAACATTTTTTTGAAAAAAAAACTGCTCAAGAATTTTGTTCATTACATTGTGACTGTATTGAGAAATGCAGTCCATTTCAAAGTTCTCTGCCCAGACTTTACTGCAAATGGCAGGTCCCCTTTCTCTTTTCAGCAAGCTCTGCCCAGGCTCTGTCAAGTTCATTTGTAACAGGAACAAGAGTTTGGATTCATATATCTGAATCTTAGAAAGAAAAAGTCAGTCTTCCAAGTAAACCATCAATACTGAACCCTCTTTTGCAATTTCAGACAAAGATTGCAAAAACTCATTCTTTTAACTCAGAATCACTGAACCAACTGTTGCATTTTATTTCTTGTGTGGGCTTAGGTAGTGAGTGTTGAGGGAATAGGTAGGGGTCTGGTGGTGATGTTAAGTCTCCTGCCTTGGTGAATTAAAGAAAAATAATTATTGCCTTGGTACTTTACATTTCTATCTCATTCAGTTACACAGACTATTAGGGGAAAAAACAAAGAAAGAAAAATAACTGATGAAGATTTGCTTTATATTCCAATTGCCAAGAAATTCATATGTATTTTGCATTACATTTTTTTCACATTCTATAAACACATATTGTCTATTCAATGATAATTATACTCAGTAGATGGGGCTACTAACATTATTACCTCTTATCTGAGTGTTCAAAAGACTGCACTGTTTCCAGTAAAACTGTAGTTTTGGTTGATTTTGAGTATTTTTATTCTTTGTGGTTTTTTTTCTTACTGATCACTCTGATGGGCGTTGTTATTCCATCTCCTGCCAACAGCTGGGCTTCCAAAGGAACCTGTAATTTCTCACTGGACTGCATTTGAAATCAGTCACAAAATGCTCATGTAACATTCACTCAGAAGAAGGGAGGAACCCATAATAAACAGTGTAACCCAGTGTAACTTGGTTGATCCATGATGCTTGTAAATCATTTCTGATCATTGCAACTGCTTAGCTCACAGAGTCTCTAGTTCATAGACACAGCGGCATGAGGTAACTCATTTTATTTTGCACAGGTTGCATATTTCCACAGGAAACATTCTCGCTAAATTGTTTGGAAAAAAGATGACAGTTTGTGCTTGGGTGTTTGTCCTCCCAGCTTTATGCCATGGTTTCTTTACCTGGCAACCTTCTGTCATTAAAAGTGTGCATGTTGATAACTTCTTCTGTTTTCACAATAACTGGAGCCTGTGGCTTATGTTTTAGCCGACGCTGGCATTTCAGAGACATCCTCAGTTCCTCTACCATGGCACTACAGAAGGACCTCTGAAGAAGAACACAGGAAAGTTAAATGTTACAAACAGATAAACCAAATGTCTACAAACAGCATTAAAACATTCTCAACAGACCTGTCAACATAGAGGCTTGAAGAAAGGTTTAAACTTTCATTGTAAAAGTTACAACAAATCATTACACTTTTAATAAACAACTGATGGTAACTAAAGTATGTACTCAGAGTGGTCTAGAATATGAAAAAAACTCTAACAGTGAAATGAATTTTTAACAAGAAATGTATAAATTGACATATATAGATAGGGTACAAATTTCTGATGACACCATGTAAAACTAATTAGCAGAAGATAAAAATCTAATTAACATTTAAATACAAATAGACATCTGTATCATAAATCCTTTTTTGATATTAAAAATAATTTTAGAAGAAATATAGTACTTTTTAGATCCCCAAATAAGTTACACAATATCCTCTAAGCATTGATTCTTCATTGTGCATCCTAAAACAACAAAGAATATCACTCACAAAAACATAAAATGTGAAACAATTTCTAGTATTTAATTATATTTTTGTGCTTAAACCTATAAAACATTGACATGATTAGAAACAAATATGACTTAATCATGAAATGACAAACTAACAATTTTTTTTTTTTTTTTTTTTGGTGGTACCGGGGATCGAACTCAGGTCCTTGCACTTGCGAGGCAGGCCACTGAACCGCTGAGCTAAATGCCCGGCCCAACAAACTAACATGTTAAACATCTCTGAACAATTAAAAAAATTTTGTCATCCACTTGATAACTGAAGGCTGTAAATAATTTGTTCCGTGAGCAAAAATAATTTACCATCTATTTTTTCTCTTAGTGACAGATTTTCTGAAACTTCTGTATATCTGTGGATCATTCTTCCAGGTCACAGTTCA
>NW_022900926.1:78356565-78375545 GCF_012274545.1 Fukomys damarensis
TATATATATATATATATAAAATTTAAAATTTTCTCTATAGATCTGATTGTAATAATATGTGTATTGGTTACATATAAATCAGATTATGAACCAACTGTATATTACAGTTGAAATTCACACAGGCTGAGATTTAGGTAAGGGTCTTTCTGTAAAAGAACCAAAAATGTGAACAACAACCAAACATGTGGACAAGTCTAAAACTTTACACAACTCTAAAAAGTGACATGAAAACATGATGAAATAAACCAAATCAAATATGCATGTGAAAAATTAATTTGTTGGGTCAGGTGTTACTACTTCACTGCTGCTCAATTTAGGCTGACTGCAAGAGATTATAGGATAAAGATTTTTAACCAAATATGTACACCTGATGCCTTCTTTTAAAAGAAAGTATTCTCCATGAATAAACTTTTGTGACATTCAAAACAGCATTTCAAATTATTTAGGACTCTTGTAGAAAGCTTATTTAGCTTGTAGAAAGCTACCTCCATAAGTGACTTTCTTCAACTCATACCTGCAACTGTGCTATATCCTGATTCCAACTTTGGTCATCTTAAGTACTGTTCTAGTATCTTTTTATTTACCTCTGCATATATCCTCCTTTTTCTTGACAGTTTTCTTGGACAACTTACTCACTATTCTTCCCAAATATATGTCTACCTTTACACCATCTGCAAGCACTCACAGTTATCAGAATAATCTACATGTTTACATCAATTCCTAATAGAATTTTCTTCTCTAAGAAATAGGTCAAATCTCCCATCATGATCTCTCTTATTTACCTATCTCTACTTGCCTGTTATCCCTTCCCTCAAGCCTTGTGTTTCCTTTTTCTCTGCCTTCTGTGTTTGTATCTCCATGGATTTTGTTTTTTGCTTCTCCTTGCTCTGGTCCCTTGCTGAGTTCTTTCACCCTTCACATTACAACTTTATCCCTACCTGAGGACATGACTCAAATTTTAACTTATTTAGAAGGTCTTTTTCACAGGCTCATTATTTTCTTTTGGTTTAGCTTTATTCCCTCAGTGTTTTGTACTCATTAGCATTTTTTTAATCTGGCCTCTAAGTTATCTATGAATTATTCTTAGGGATTTGTAAAGAGCAAAGATCTAAGTGCCATGGCATTGGCTGCACACACGTGTGCTCTCTAAATCTTGACCAAATAAACAATAGCTACACTTGACTCTAGTATTTTAAATCGTATCTACCAGTGTTTCTGATCCAGCTCCTCAAAGGTTTTCATATTAATCTTAGAAAAACACAATATAAAACTTCAGCATTTTAAAAATAACATTGAATTAGTAAAAATATTAATGCATTAGCACTTCTAATGGTGACGATTAAATGCTACTCATGAATTCCTTGTTAGCCACAGAGTCACTAGAATGAATTATGTATTATGAGTTAAAGTATATCTTTCTGAATTTATGAATTATATTTCCATTCAAAGATTTATATGGCACCTGGCAGTCACTTTATGGACACAGTGTTTCTTGTTGCTTAATACCTACTATTAGATGTATTTATTAAGGACATGATGATAATGATGATGAAGATGGTGATGATGACAACACTGGAGAAATGGAAAAATCTGACTCCAAAAGGGAGAGGAATACACAGTCTTGAGGTAACTTAGTCTTGGCTCTCTGTTGAAACATTTAACAGAAGAATTGATTAGATAATATAACAAGGTCAAAACTTGATCCCTTTGATACTTAGAAATGTTACAGGATGTGAATAATAATGAATTGTTCAAAATAAGCCAGTGTTTAAAACCAATACATTCCCAAATATTAACTAATTTATAACTTTTCTAATGGCAATTTCAACTTTCAAACTTTTGATTATATAAGATTGTAAACAGACCAGAACAAACACATCAAGTTTTTGTCTGTACTACAAGGGTAAAGTAACTGACTTTTTAAGAAAAAGTATTATAAAAATACTTATACATTCATGATTAGTACACTATGCTTAATTCAGACTAAAAATAAAGATGTGAAATGATTTTAAATCAATATAATATAAATTTCACTATGCAAATGTAAAATAACCTATTGCAAAGATCAAAATAATTTTCATTTATAATTTTAGATCATCTTAATTACAGTGATAAATTTTAACTATCTCAATTATAAACCTGTAACCCAAATTCACCATTTCAGACTTCATTTATTTTATTAGTTTTTTTGGTACTGGGGATTGAACTTGGGGCCTTGCTCTTGCTAGGCAGGAGGTGGAACTACTGAGCTAAAAGCCCAGCCCCGACTTCAGCTATTTCATAAAGCCATTAGAAAGCAAAAATTCTAGTCAAGTAATCTTTTCGATCAATGGTCTTAACAACATATTTTAAAATAAAAACATTATTAATTTTCATTCTACATAAGCTAAATTTTGCAAGTTCCTTTTTCACCTATCAGTGAAATCATTTTATTTTTAATTACTACTAAAATGACTATGAGACAACAGAAGTTTTCTCATTAGGATATATTTAAAATCCATCATAAAACTCAGAAAACATTTAAAGCTGAGAAATATTTGAAATCAACAAAACAAATCAAAACAAATTAAGGGAACTTAATAATATAAAATACTGTTTAGTCTTCACTAGGCTGGCTCGCGCTCTCTCTCTCTCTCTCTCTCCCTCTTTCCCCCTCCCCCACCCTTTCTCTTCCTAAGCATCTGAAGTGGAAACCAAAGTTTTTAAAAATAGAATCATTACCTTTGCTATATAGTGCCAAAAAACTACTATAACTGTCAAGTCAAGCTTTGTTTCCATTCAATAAAGACAGCTTGCTTTTCTAACTTTAGCCAATGATTGGAATTTTAAGTGTTTTTTTATTGGACTGTAAAATAAGGTGTTAAAAACCATTACTGTTCTTAACACAAGTTTCCCAGGTTTTCATAAAAGGGAAGAGATGAAGGAAAGAATAAAAGGCAGAAATGAAGTAAAGAAGGAGTGGAGGAGCATGAAAACTAGAGGAGGAGGACAGACAGAAAGAAGGACTGGATATGGGCAGGGAAAGAGGGTCAGAGGGAGACCTGGGAAGGACTGACAAGTATCACGCCCTGCAAATCACTTCTCCCTAGGGGTAGAAACCAAGGTAAATGTCGTCCGTAAATAAGGAAAATTCCTTAGAGTGAAAATAACAGTAAGAATGTTTCTCCACATTAATTTAACAGACTACAAAAAGAAAAAAGAAAGGCACAAGGATACTAACCATTATTAAAAACCTCTTTTAGTAAGTTTCAAATTTTACTAAACAGTGTCTGGATGGTATGGTGGCACTAGCCAAATAGAAGATTCCTGAAAATGAAAATTTAAATCTTTGAGCTGTTAGCATGTATAATTGCATTTAAATAAGTAAAACGCTTTATAAAATTCACTAAATTGAATGAAACAACCTGGATTTACACAACTCTAATTCTTGAAATAATGAAGGCGTGGAAATCTGAACGGTATGAAATTGGCCACATTTACATTTATTTTTAAGCTTTATTTTGTATTTTGAGTATAATAAGAAAACACAGAGTCCAAAGAGAAATGGTTGAAAAGACTTCTAATTTATAGAAGTGTTTATATGATAACATGATATGAGAGCATTTCGAGAAACAAGGAGTTTTAAAACATTATAAATGTATTTGTAACCATGGTCACTATTCAAACTGACACACTTAAAGTTAAAACTAAGTGGTGAAAAAAGAACTAATTTGAAGTTTTAAACTTCTAATCTCATCCCTTTCCACGTGGGTGAATGTATTCATTTATTGCTTGATCAAGGAGTTATCATAATATAGATTGCTATCAAGTCTATATTCGTATTTATTTTTAAGAATAAAACTTTATTTTTGAGTCTTGCTAAAATATTCCTTCATAGAATAAACTACACGGTATTCCAGCTTTCATTCAGAATAATTACCGATCATCTTTCATACATAGTTCTGATTTGAATCTCTATGGAATATCTTTGAGTTGCTTTCCCTCAGATTTTGTAGATCAAGGTTCTAATAGATATTAACATATGTCAACCAAACTGCTTTGTGTCTGTATTTGTTAACTAGGGATACATGATAGAGGTTTCAACACCATATAATTCCTGAATCTCTAAATTATCAGCAAAACAATCGTGAAGCATATGTAGTGGAACCAATTCGAAATAATCACTGCCATCGTATCACATTAAATACTAAAGTATCTAGGTTAGATGAGATACAACATGTGTGATTACAACATTTTTATGAATATTAGTTTATTAAATACAGAAAACAAATGTTACCTCGTGGGACCCTTTAAATTTTTTCCTTTGTATTTATTCTATTTTTCATTGAGAGACTTTAAAAATATCAGATAGCTAATGTTATCCAGAAGAAGTCTGAATTAACCTAAGGCCATGTGAATATAACAGTGAATTAATGGGAGATGGGCAATGACTAGTAAAAACACCCATGTCCAAATATAACTTTGATTTTGAAATTCAGTCTTATTTCAGCTATGATTTTGAAAAAGTTATTCTATTTATTTAAACCCCAAAGATAAACTAAAACTTAGGAAGTAAAGTTACATGACTAAGATTATGTACATAACTTGTCAGGGCCATGATGAAAACCTTGCCGTTATAACTTCCATTCTATGAATGTAAAAACAAAACTCAGCCTGCCTTATGAGTGATGACTTTGTTCTTAGCTAAGTTTTCTATCTGGATACTATTCTGATGAAATGTTAATGTTTTGCATACTAAATGACAAGGTGGAGAAGAAAAAAAATGTAAAAAAAATGAAATACATATCCTCAGTGAGTTAAGTGACAAAACATATAATGTTTTACCCTAAATTATTTTACAGTAATAAGCATAACCAAATATTATATACTCTGACAATAGGATTTAAAGAAAGTAATACAATATCTTCATATTTCATTTTGCAAATGCAATGACAGAGAGGAATGGAACATCTTCCATATTTTTACGCTTCCCTTATTTTATGACAAGCTTCAATACCACTTTAGTCAACACAGCAGTGAAATTCACTTTACAAAGGGACAAGGTTAATCATCACATTTTAGGTGATGACAAAAATGATACAAGTTTTCTAGAAAAGTATAACATCAATACGCTATGTCTTAATTCCAGGAAATTTCTCTTACTAAGATCTTGCAGCTACAATGTATCAGATTAATCAATAATAATAATAATACTAAAATAATATCTGTTTTTTATGTGCCATTTGCACTAAAAAACTCTGTTAGCTCTGTTAATTCTTTTTCTGTTTAAATTTAACTGATAGATACAAGATTTCATTAAAATTGTGCATATCCATGACACATGATGTGACTCTATATAAAGTTTATGTACATAGTTTATGTATAGAGTTTATATATATAAAGTTAAATATATATGTAAATATAAAGTTTAAAACTATTCAAACATATTTCCTCAAACATTTACCATTTCTTTATGATGAAAACATTCCAAAAGCTTTCTTCTCACTTTTGGAAAGGTTCAACACATTATTGATACCAATAGTCACTCTAATGTGCAACTTTATATGAGATCTTGTTACTCGTATCTAACTATAACAGTACTACTTGATCAATCTTTCATCCCTCACTCCCCCTACATTGTCAACCTCTGTTAATCACCATGATGTTCTTAACTGTTACAAAATTAACTATTTTAGAGTGAGCTCATGTAGTACTTGTATTACTTAACTTACTGGCCTCCATTTCCACTCATGTTGTCAGAAATGATAGGATTTTATATTTTCATTCTTAAACACGTTCATTGTATGTTCATAATCTCATATATTCATCTTTTTTTAAAAGATTAAAAATAAGGTAAGTGATTTTACACATGATTAAACAAGGTGGAGTTATACTCTCAAGTACACTCAATTTCAAAACTCTAATAAGTTGGAAAGTGAAATAACTCGTGCTTATAATCAAAGACAATAATCTGTTTGCCTGGTTTAGACTCTTAAGCTGCATATTTTCTTAGTACAAATTCAAGAAAAGGAAAGTTCAAATCAAATAAAGTATAGTTAAATATTCTATCTCTGTTTTGCACAGCAGGATATAGTTTAAACAATGTTAGACAAGGGAACTTTGGCCTTCAGAACATACTTGATTCCCAAACTATACCTTATCCTCATGTGCACTATGTGGATAATTATATTTTTAGGACCTTAAAGGTAGCTTGGTTTGCAAATGAGTTACTACACTTTAAAAAAGAATGTCATTTTGAAAAATAAGACAGCAAAATTATTACTTGTCAAGGTACAATAATTTTTTTTCCTTGGTACCGGGGATTGAACTCAGGTCCTTGCACTTGCCACAACTGAGCTAAATACCCGGCCCCAAGCTACAATAATTTTAATACCTCCCTTATAAGGATAAAAGGATATTCACTATCATGAATTTGACAATCCTTTAGCTGCTTCGGAAGTAGACTAGTGAATAAAATGAAGATATGCGTCTTACTGTGAATTACTTTTATTCTCTTGTAAAGACATTTTAAAAATCACTTTGTTAGTCCATACATTGAGCATTAATGAATTTTGAAATACTGCTCTCAGAGAAAGACAGGGACTAAAAACAATTTTAAAAATCAACAATTTTTTCAAGTTTACTTAAAACTTTTAACTTATAAAGAAGGATATTTTACGGCTAAATTGGACCCTACTGAAAATCAGCATAAAACTTTTAACTTCTGAAAATTGAAATACAGTTAAAATTAGTTTCATTTATGTGGTTGATGAAAAGTACAGATAATTTATACATTGTAAATAAGCATTGCTGGTAAATATATAAATACTTAAATAAGATCATTACTGATAATTTAAAACACTATTTGCATTACTATACCTTATCCAATAAATCACTCCTTTTAAAATATATTGCTTCTGTTAAAATTAATTCAACATTCTTAAAGCAATCTGTATACAGGGATCTGTGAACAACTGATTACTATTCTTTGGTGTTGAAATACAGATGCAGCAAGCTTTGATAATCATTTCCATATGAATAATCTTTCACTCAAAATTCATAGTCTTGCAACTTTAAATTACTCAAATTTTCTCTCTTATCACTCCCTAAATTGCCACGTTTCACTTATATGTGCTTTTGCTACTGGTTTATAATCATCTTTTATTTTGTTTTGTAATTACAGATAAGAACATTCCGTATAAACAAAAAACATACTAAAAATGACTAAAAAAATCATTACTTAGAAATTATTTTAGATAAGATTTGCCAGTGGTCTGTAATAAAAACAACTATATTTACTGAACTGGACTATGTCCTAAAAAAACAACCAGAGTTCATAGTTCTTATAAACTTCAAGAATCATAGGATATATGTGTTCAAATTGGGATACTTATCTTACAAATTCAATATCTTAGCAGTAATTTGTTTTTTTATTTCTTAGATATATTCAATAAAGTTAGTTTACACTCAGGTAATAAGAGAATATACAATTTAGTGTTATTTTAAGTTTTTTATAGAAGGAAAGTCAAAAATTTGTGTTCAAACAACTCAATACAAAAAGCTTTGTACAAGAAAATTCATTTTCAGTTACATGAGGTAGAAAATATTTCTTAATACAAACCAGATTAAAAATATCTATCCACCCACCTATCTCCTACCTCTTGCTGAAAATCAAAAGAAGACAGTTATGTATATGAAAAGTAGACATATTCAAATATATAAGAAATTAGTAACTTTAAACATGTTGCTGAGACATAATTGTTATAATCTCATAAAAATTAAAATTATTATAACTTACACTTGCAAAGCCAATGTATTATCGTCATTGCCAGAGGAAATAAAATTCTATATAGTAAACAGCCTATTTCAATTATAATTAAGTATCACAGGGAGAAAACAGACCTTTCCAACAAATCCTCTGCTCATAAAATGCATTTGTGCAGCTTACAGAACAGTTACTAGGATTGTTTACTTCATTCTCATTGTTATTTGAACCATAATATATTTAAAATCAAGGAAAAGATAGGACAGAAAAAAATTATAAAATATTGGTATTAATTTCATACAAAATCATTTGAATCTATTTCTAAATTGTCAAAATGCATATTGGAAAATCAGAAAAATAAAGTTATTTACCCTAACATTTTGAATAAATAAAAGTAAATGTATTGATGATGTACTAGTATTTGCATCAAAATTAAAGTCAACATTCTATTAAATATGTACCATCTTGTGGTTACCTAAAAAGACTACAATTTAGTTATTTAATTTTTAAAGCCCACATATTTCAGATTTATCTTGTTTTCAGTTTTAACTAGGACTCATTTTTAAATGAAAGACTTTTCTTTGAAGTTCTGGGAATCTAAAATGTTACATTCTTCTACCAATCTTAAATAAAACAACTTGAAAATGTAAAAAAAGCTGTAGTCAACAAGAACTATTAATTTCCAATAACATTATACAACATAATGGGGATATATTTTATTTTTGGATTTAGATATTTATAGTCTTAATTACATTATATTCATCATTAGATATATAATGACATAGAGATAAATTATGTAATCACTAATTTGCCCAGGAAGTTTATATTTAACTCAGCTGGGTATACATTGTACCTTGAAGCCTAGCTGTAGATAGAAAATTTGCTATTTTTTAAAAAAATATTGAATACTATAAAGGAAACTGAAAGAATAGGAATAATGAAAAAAGAAAATTGTGCATTTTGGGACAAATAATACTTGTTCAAGTTCAATGTACAAAACAATACACTGCAATTTGAGTTCTTAACAAATATTTATTAAGTAACTAAGTTATTTAGGAAATGGCTCCTTGTTTATAAATTTTTAAAATACAGGTCAACAACATAAGTGGACTAAAGGTAACAAATAGAGAATTTCCTATTTTCATCAATTAAGATGTTTGACAGCTACAAAATCCAGCCAAAGAGATGTTTCTTTCAAGAAAAATTGAACCATGATCATAATTCATCACAAAACAGGTAGTAGTAGGTCATTTCCAGTATACCAATAATTATTAAACCTAGAAATTTGTTATACAAAAACAGTCATTTTCCTCTATGGTATACTTTTAAGAATAGATTATCGCAATCAATTTTATTATTAATTTAAATGTTAGATTATTAATTATGCTACCAGGCACTGTTCAAGATCCTGGAGATACAAATCAAAAATAAAAACCTTAAGTTCCTTGTCTTGAAGAAAAGAACAATGTAGTGTAACAAAGACAAAAGCATTCTCTCATAAAAAGCAGGAGAAACGAATGCAATAAGATGCAAAGAAACAATGAAGATGTGCCTTTGGTTCACAAAGAAAAGATAACCTAGGCTTAATCCTAGAAATGGTTTGAAATGAGAAATATATCTTCTCAGCTTTCTCAATAGGAAAGGAATGCTTTCGGATGTGACGGTACCAGAAATCAACTAAACAAAAATTGAAATATATAGAGCTTTTTTATTTTAAATAAAAGTGAAAACCCACCTCAATCTTGCAGAAGTAAGAGACCAAAGTCATTATATCTACTGATTAGAGAAACTTTCTGGGCATTTTTAATTCCATGTTTTAAATGGATAATCTAAAATTACCGGCAGAATCTTGCAAAGTTGAAAAATGGACAAGGTCGGCTTTTGTCGAAATGGAAAGTAAAGACCAAAGAATTGAAAATATATTTAGTGTTGTTTGAGGAATGGTGCACGTTGAAGTGAAGCGAAAGATGAAGTTATGACTTTGGACAGAGTCAGATGATCCCTACTGGTCTCACGTGCTAAATTAGACAGCCTGGATTTCCTCATGGAAGCTATACAAAGACAGTAGTTGAAAGCTAGGGATTGGGGGGTTGCTGTAACATTCACTCAGTTTCAACAGTGTGATGTCAATGGCTCATCTGTTTCAGTTTTAAAAGATTCATTCATTGTTTTCCTAATTTTTAGAAGGTCTTAGTGACCCATAGCATGTCAAGAGGTCTAATTGATATCCAAATAATTCAACTGAATGGATCATGTATGAAAAAAACAAAGTAGGTTTATTTTCAAATTCAAATCATCACACTTTTTTATGAAGACTTTAAAATTTCATGTTAGGGACACAGCTGAAATCCAATGAACAAAACAACTGGAGATAGGTATGATAGAAATCGACATATTATCAAGATTTAATTCATTTGCTTTATTTTAGAAATAAATTATAATTTAGACAATGTCATTACATATGGATAATTTGAGGTTCCAACCAAAACCCAAGTTCCTTTGGTAATGGTTGGCACTATATAAGCATTAAATAATCAAATATCCAATTTATTGACAAGTTATAACAATGGCAATTGTTCAGTTAATATTTTCTCCTGTATATAGTCTTTTTTATTTAATTTCAAAACTCATATTGATACCATAGAAAGGATTATAATACAAAAAATATGTACACACAATCATCAGTCACACAAGCGCAACAAATATTTGATTTAGCTTAATCATTGGAAATAGCCATCTTTAATGTAGTGGGAAAATAAATTAAGTGTTACTTAATTTTTCAAAATTATAATTGATTATGTTAGTTATACGTGGAATGATCTTATCAAAATATTGTTACAAAAACATTAGTTATGTGTTCAATATTATAGTCAAGTAAAAATGTCAAAATACAGTATCCAAATTTCTAATTCCAGAAAGGGTTAGTAATGAAAATATAAATTATAACAGTGAAATATCTATTTAAAAATAATTTTAAGGTGCAAATATTTTAAAGAATATTAGCAGAATACATTTGCCTTACATTACTCTATCATGTTGTCTTTAAAATATTACATTTCTGTTCTTTGTATTTACTAATAGTAGTTCATAAATCTTTCAAATTTTAAACAGAATATAACATTATTCTTACACTTTTCCAGAAATTAAGAACTAAAATTTGTTGAGCTGTATTAAAGATCAAAATGATGCTCACATAGAAAAGATTAAAGTTCTTGAAAATTTATGAAATGTTACTCATTTCATGTGGAGCTATAAAACTATATTCAAGAAATATCTTCTATTATCAGTAAAATCATTTTAACGTATTCTCATATTTATAGAAATAAGAATATTATAAATAAGATAGGTAAAACTTATATGAGGTACAAAGTACCTGAATAGAATTTAAAAAGCATTTCGATAAGTAGCAAATATATTAAAATATCAAGCAAATTTATAATCTCAATATTTTGAGGCTATACACATAAAGATTCTAAAGCAATAAAATAAAGGACTGAATACTATTAATAATAATAAACTGATATATTATGCATTCACCACTGTAGACAATTATAACTTCCACAAAGTAAGCTAAGTTTTTAAACTATAAATTAATTGGGATAATTAAATTGAAGCAAAAATTTCACTTATCCTCTAGTTCAGAAATACTAACTGGTACCATAAAACTCATTTTAGCTGTAGCATGTTTCCTGTCATGGTAGTTTTTATTTTTGCATACCTTATTTGATATATTCCTACATCAAGCTAACTGTGACGGATTTCCAGGAACAAGTGCCTCATTACTTCAGTGAGGTAGAAAAAGGCCATTTGTCCTGAAGCACATGACAATTAAACTTAATACCTTAAAAATCATAAAGGGGATCACCAGTCTTTTTGTGGAAATACAAATTTCACAAAGTATAGCTTTGCGTTTTATGAGTGATATCAAACAACAGCCGCAGTTCTAAGCTACTTCCCTTGGTTGTAAATATCAAAACTGTTTTCATTTGTGTTTTATTATGACAAAAGTAAGTGTTCGAAATTGCAGAAAAATGGCATTTACCTTTTCCAATTGAGCGTTTTTTTTGGATTTGTATAAAAATTCTCCCACTGCCACAAAAACTGAGAGCACCAAGCCGGCTGCAAGAACAATGAAGATGCCACCGATATTCTGAACCCCCAGGGCACTGGCCTCTTTGCTCTCCTCCTCAGGGCAGCCGTTGCCTCTCCACCACTTCTCCTTCATCATGTGCAGCTTGCCTTCCTCTTGCAGCTGAAGGATGGCTATGGTGATTTTGTCTCGATATGGAGAACCTACAAAAGCAGAAGGGAAACGAACTATTTCAGAGAAGACAGAATCTCATCATTACAGGTTAGCATGAGGATAGCAGAGATCTTGCTGCTTAGCTAGCATAGGCTAATGTTCGTTTCGAGTAGGAAAAAACAACTGGAAAAAGAGAACCAATGAAAAATAAAGCAAAAGACTCTTAGCAACACGAATGTTGTTTTTAAAAAGAAAATGTTTCCATCCAATGTGTAGGTATAGCTCAGAGTATATGGGGAAAAATCAGACAGGAAGCTGCAAATCCAAAAGAGGAAATGGATGAAGTAGAAGATGCTTAATTCACATCTAGGCATAGTTCTAAACTGAGACCCGAGCACTTATAACAGTAGCTTCTATTTTTAGGAAAGTTGTGGGGAAAATGTTTTCTAAGATTAAATACAACAATTCAGACTAGTCATGATTATCAATCGTATTAATAGATTCTAATATTTGCAGATAATGGGCACTCACCTTTATATGCTATCAGATGTGAATTTAAAGTAAAAAAATGTACAGGGTTAAATTTTTTTAAAAATCATTATAGCAATATAAATCATAACTCAATAACCTTATGACCTTATATTGTAAGTTAAAAATGGCATTTACCTTTTCCAATTGAGCGTTTTTTTTGGATTTGTATAAAAATTCTCCCACTGCCACAAAAACTGAGAGCACCAAGCCGGCTGCAAGAACAATGAAGATGCCACCGATATTCTGAACCCCCAGGGCACTGGCCTCTTTGCTCTCCTCCTCAGGGCAGCCGTTGCCTCTCCACCACTTCTCCTTCATCATGTGCAGCTTGCCTTCCTCTTGCAGCTGAAGAATTGCTATGGTGATTTTGTCTCGATATGGAGAACCTACAAAAGCAGAAGGGAAATCAACTATTCCAGAGAAGACAGAATCTCATCATTACAGGTTAGCGTGAGGATAGCAGAGATCTTGCTACTTAGCTAGCATAGGCTAATGTTCGTTTCGAGTAGGAAAACACAACTGGAAAAAGAGAACCAATGAAAAATAAAGCAAAAGACTCTTAGCAACACGAATTTTGTTTTTAAAAAGAAAATGTTTCCATCCAATGTGTAGGTATAGCTCAGAGGATATGGGGAAAAATCAGACAGGAAGCTGCAAATCCAAAAGAGAAAATGGATGAAGTAGAAGATGCTTAATTCACATCTAGGCATAGTTCTAAACTGAGACCCGAGCACTTATAACAGTAGCTTCTATTTTTAGGAAAGTTGTGGGGAAAATGTTTTCTAAGATTAAATACAACAATTCAGACTAGTCATGATTATCAATCGTATTAATAGATTCTAATATTTGCAGATAATGGGCACTCACCTTTATATGCTATCAGATGTGAATTTAAAGTAAAAAAATGTACAGGGTTAAATTTTTTTAAAAATCATTATAGCAATATAAATCATAACTCAATAACCTTATGACCTTATATTGTAAGTTTTTGTTTCTCATTTTATGCTTTAGGGAAAAAGGTTCTTTTCAGTGGAGGTGAAAGCATAATGAAAGTCAATATCTGTACTTATGGTATATTTCCTTATAGTCGTCTGCATTAGCAACTGCACAATAAGTATTATGTTTGCTAATTGGATGCTCAGAAGCTCAGAAAAGTAATGATGCACATGCATCTTTTAACATCTCTCCCAAGGGACTAGTCTTATTGTTTTCTCTTACCAAGAAATAACTTGCTTTTAAAGGATAATTTTTCTACCCTAGACCATACTTCTCATTCACAGTTTTCTGCACAAATTCACACAGCATGCTTTCCTGCTTAAAAAACATTAAACATTTCAGTTTCTGTTCCAGGCTGATTGTAATTACATGTGCAAATATATCTATAACTCTAAATGTTTTAGCAAGAGCAGGCATCAAGAACCAACAAAAAGAATCATAAGAAGTAGCATCCTGCTGATAAAGTGAGGCAGGAAAAATATAACAAACCCAACTGATCAGCAGTTTCTTCCAAACAGTCCCTTATCTGCACAGCTTTCCTAAAAGGGGACATTCCTGTAAGTAGAACTCTGTGCGTTTTTCATTAGGCAAGTATTCCTTAATATATTAGGGGAATTTCAGCTTCTCAGCTTCTTTCCTGTATTTTTTTTTTTTTTGAAATTTTACTCAAATGCCAATGATCGGTATGAATTCTGCATCCCTACCCATTCATGGCACAGTTTAGGGTATTAGCTCAGCCATTCTACTTTCTAATTTAATTCTTCAGTGACTGGATCCTCAGCCAAAGTTGTCTACTATTACTTTTTGCCTATCTAGATGTACCACACTGTCCTGGATTACAACCATTTAAGAATGAAATATATCAATCCATTCATTATGAATTCTCAATTATTTCTCACTTAGTAGGCTGTAGGCAAATATTTTTATATTCTGAGGCAAACAATAGCCGATTAAAGGCATTCTTAACAAGATGTGAGAGTGATGATTTTGTGATTTGGGGCTCTGTGATACATTTTTCCTTTCAGCATAGAGTTATTGTTTTACTCTTCAATTTCATTAACCGAGTCTAACCTAGTCTAGTGAGCTCTAATGTCACTTTTTCTCTGAATAATCTTTCTTATCTATATTTTGCCTCAAAATAAACACAAATCAAAGGAGAATAACTTCCCTTTAAAGGTAATTAGCAGTTTATTGATTGTGTTTTTCAATTAGAAATGTATTATCTGAATCAAATCTTATGTTGAGAGCACTTGTAAAAATGGCCACAACTGGTAAACATAAAGATGTGGTTTATTTGCTGGAAGTAAAGTTATACACAAGATTTGGGAGGTATGTTTTTGGAAAGTAGATTTTTAAATTTAAAAAAAAATCCAGCTAAGTACTTTGTACCAGCTCACTTCTTGTCTTGAGGACAGAAATAATATTTTATTGTCAACTCTACACTTGCTAAGCCACACAGGATGCTTATTCTAATAACTTCAAATACAGTATTCTTCACTATGTTTTTAAGAGCAAATCAAAATGCAAAAAGAAAGTCATCCAACAATGATTGTGAATACACAATTTTCCATTGCTAGCAAACCTCAGCACACTTGTTTTCTTAGGATGTGTAACTGATATTTCGTTTTAGTGAATCCTATGAAGTGGACATGCTTCATTTTGAGTTCTAGTTTTACTAAAACTTGGTGAGAGTTTCAACACAGAAGCATAACTGTATAAATTCTTTTTGTGAGATCACAAGAAATTGTTTAAAACTCTACGCTTTAAATATGGACAAATAAGCCATGTTTCCAATTCTCTTGGCCCTCCTCTTCTTTCTTTGCCTTTCCTTCTCCCAGTTTGTTTCCCTGTCTTTGTCTGCTCTCCTCTCCTTCTGGCTCTCTTTCCCCCTTCCTTCTGCTGCCCTTCTTTCATCATGCTTTCCTTTCCTGCTTCCTCCTTCTCTTCTTTTCTACCATTCTAAGGTCCATAGTCACAAAGCACACACACTTGTTCCTAGTCACAGGTAATTCTAAATTCTAAGACTGCCATATACAATTGATTGAAGTGCTAATTACCTTCCTTTTATTTCTTTGCCCAAACTCACAGTTTCATACACCAACATTTTCCTCACCTCACATCAGTCCATATAGACAGTAGAGAAATTATCAAATCAGTGCAATTTATATTACTTTTATTTCTGACAGAGACGTACTGACTTGTGACACATAGCTTTTCTTTATGGTTGCAAAGCAACTGCCTCATATCCAATTTGTTTTAATAAAATATGCCAAAGTCATAAGTCATATTCTCCATGTCCTGGGAAGCTCCCACCTATCCTGCGAAATGTCTTACTTACAAATCAGGATTATTTATGGTTTAGTCAACTAAAAAAAATCTAAAATGAAATCATTCATATTTTCCATAAACTTCCCTTTCTAAAACCCTTTACAATATTTCCCAAGCTGGATTTTCTCATACACATCCCTTTTGGGAAATGTACACATGTGTTTCATTTTTAAAGGATTTCTTGGTCAAAAATTCTTGGCTGAATAGTGTTACATAATAAATTTATTGCTTGAAAATTTATATTATATACTAACAAAAAATAGAAAAAGAAAAAAGAGGAAAAATATAAAAAGAAAAAATAAAACATTTATGATGTTTATGTTTATTTTCAGGGAAAGAATGTTTCCACTTATTTATTATTTTTTCCAACAATTCCGTTCTTTTACTTCAATTTTTACTGCTTTAGAAAAAAATAGTTACTTCTTGTAACCCACTACCTTGGATAACAATAGTTGCCACTGTTCTATCACAAACCTGTTTTCCTTCTTAGATTCCTCTGCCTGTTCCTGTATATGTGTCTTTCTCCCTGCCTTAGAGTTTATGCATCATGATGCCAGCACCATCAAGTTACATTTTCATGTATTGTTCTACTTAAAACTAGGTAACATTTATTTTTATAAAATGCAGTAAATATTAAATTTGATCAGATTGCCATTTTTCAAGATATTTTTTCATTCTGTGAAATACACTAACTTATGTTTCTTTTGAATATGTAAGTACATCAGAATCTTTAAACGCATAGCATTCTAGGAACTTCTCTCAAAGAACTGTAACAATGCCATAAATACTATTCTTTCTGATAGAGCTTAGTCTAGTAAGTGTCCTCTTAACATATATATCCCTTGAATCCTTTAAATGTGGCTTTAAGATCAGACTACCTGTTTCTCAGTGTTATAGGATTTCATGCTCTCTCAGGACATAAC
This sequence comes from Fukomys damarensis, assembly GCF_012274545.1. Classification (NCBI taxonomy): domain Eukaryota; kingdom Metazoa; phylum Chordata; class Mammalia; order Rodentia; family Bathyergidae; genus Fukomys; species Fukomys damarensis. The sequence continues at coordinate 78,373,331 of NW_022900926.1, forward strand.
CTTCCTCTTCACGTAGCACTAAGAATAATACTATATTTGAATTTAAGTCTTTAATTACTATATTACTATATTGATGACCTATTCAGTCAACATTACTCTTTCTCTCATTACAATGTGACATGATCTGTAAAAGAAAAATAATTTCTAGGATTATTTGATTAATATTTGTTATTTCATTGGGCTATAAATGCACTTAGGACAGGGGTTGTACCTGTTTTACTAGTATAATTCCTAGTACACAATACTTATTGAATGAATATATGTATAAAGTTATAGTTATTGCTTAACAATTTGCTTTATATGATCATGAGATTTTTCTTCAGCAATTTGAAGGCTACAAGTGATGAATCTAAATTATATTAAATCTTTCTCTAATCTATGCCTAATAAATATATGATATTTGATATATGTGGTATGTATATTAAATAACTTAAATGAATTTCTTTGAAATAAAGTATTTATTATAGCTACCAACTGAACACTTCATAGTCCTATTTCTAACTTCTTTAGATAACTGATAAACTAGTATAAAGGTATTTTCAACACTCCATTAATAAAACATTAAATATCTTTAATTTAATAGGATTATAAGGTGTTCATGAACAAAAATGACAAAAATAAGATAAATCTAATTTTTTTAAAAAATCAGTTTATTAATCACAGAACAGTAAGTGCCAGAAAATGTCAGCCATTTTGAACCCTAGTAATTTATTTTCACTTGCAATTCATAATGTTATGTTTTGATTTGAAATTTCCTTGGTTCTCTAGCACTATAAGGTAAAATACCCATTTCCTGACATATCAAACCACCCTTCCTACAACCTACCTCAGGCTTTTTTCCTAAGTGCCCTACATCTCAGGTTCCAGCAATACACGTTTGCGCCTCCCTTCAGCATGGTGTGCCTTCTTCTCACACTTATTTTCTGGCTGAACTTTCCCTCATCAGGTAAATTTCTTCTCATCTCTCCCCATTTTTACACACATTTTTCCACTTGCCATATACAACTTCTATTCTTTGGTGCTGTGGCACATTTCACATATTCTAATACTGTATGTCATATTCTATTTTTTCCATGTCTTTTTTCCTTATCAGACAACAGAATAAGTTTCCTAAGAACAAAGGCCACATGTAAATCAGTTTTCATTTCCACTGCCTGAATTTTAACTGTAAAAACACAAATATTACTCAGCATAGTTGCTAGCTTCTAAGTACATACTACTCAACCATAGCCTTGAGTCATACTGGGTTCTGAGAACTGCTGGTGTTTTCCATGGGAAAAATTTGACTGAAAAATGAGCCAAAGCATATGAAAAGATGTTCTATATAACATGTAATTAAAGAAATACACATTAAAACAACCATGAAATACCACTGCACTCCTATTAGAGTAAGCAATATTCAGAACACTACCACCATGAAATACTACCGAGATTGCGGAGAAGCATCATTCCTACTCACTGCTGGTAGGAATGCAAAATGATACCAACACTTGCAAGACAGTTTGACAGATCTTTACAAAACTATCCCATGATGTCCTTCTGTATTTACCCAAATAATTTGAGTACCCATATCTAAAAGAAAAACCCACACTGTTACTAAAATGTGGGCGTAACTAAGATATCCTTAAGTGAGTGAGTGGGAAAATAAACTGTGGAATATCCAGACAATGTGATGTCATTCACTGCCTTAATAAAAGTAGCTCTCAAGTCATGGAAAGACACGAAACAAACTTAAATGTGTATTACTACATGAGAGAGGCCAATACTGAGAGACTACACACTGCCTCACTGCAGCTATATGGAATTCTGGAAAATGCAAAATGATAGAGCTAGCAAAGTTAGCAGTAGTTGCCAAGGATTTCAAAAGGAAGGAGGGAAGGATTTACAAAGCAGAGAGAATCTTCAGGGCAGTGAAAATATTTTCAGTGTCCAATATGAGTCATTACAAATTATTTCGAACTACAGAGTGACAGCCCTGAGACATTTTTAGGTAAATGGATGCCCCTTGAGACCATATTTTTAAGTGAAATGAATCAGGCATTTATGTTTAAATATCACATTGTTTCTCTCTTTTGAAATGCCCCCATGGTAAATAAGAACCAAAATAGATGATATGTATTGGGAAGTAGGAAGAAAACGTTTAAGTAGAAAAGGGAACAAGGTATGGAAGAGTATGGAAGGGAAACACAGAGGTTCATTTATGAATTATATATAT
>NW_022900926.1:78375660-78379714 GCF_012274545.1 Fukomys damarensis
GCTTTTTGTTTTTGTTTTTGGTACCGGGGATTGAACTCGGGTCTTTGGGCTTGCAAGGCAGGTGAACAAACCACTGAGCTAAATCCCTGGCCCGGTAGAGACTTTTATTTAGGTAAGAAACACAGAGAAAATATCTAATGTATTGGCTACCAAGGATATTAATGTAGTAAATATCAAAGTTAAATACTTATATGCAAAATTGATAACTTGCTTAATTTGAGTAGAAGTTGTGCTTTCTCTTCTGTAGCAGATCTAACAGTATATCTTTATATCTTCTCTATAAAAGCAATAAAATTCATTCTACTTGATGTAATATTTGTATGATTCTCAGGAGAAAATTGCTATCTAAGATCACAAAGAAAGATGCTTATATGAGAAACATAAAAAGTATCAATCAATAAAGAATTTAAATTATAGAGTTTGCACCTTACTCGCCTTTGTTCATATTTTGAATATTTTCTAACTCATATAAAAAGAAAATGCAGGGTTCAATATTATTGGCTCATAATGATAGAGCACATTATTTTCTCTGGTTTGACATATTTCAAATACATTAGGTAAAAGCAACTGGAGCAGTAAATTTGTTGCCAAATTTCTTTTATAGGTATCAAATTATGATACTGACACTAGGTATAAATATAGAAATAGTTTTATCACATAAACTCTGCCTTCTTGTGACACTGGCATTTGTAGAGTAATTATACAGCCATGATAGAAATGGATATGGCACGAATTCTTCCTTTCCTTACTGTGATATTTTTATTTCACATCAACACAAAATCCTGAATGAATTTCAAAAGAAAGATCATTCTAGATAAATCATCATGTTGGGTTAATCAAGAACCCCAAATTTGGAAGACAGAATACCTTTCTAAAAGAGTTTAAGTTACCCATTATTTTTTCAATTTATGGTTTCCTTTCAATTGAAAGATAAAATACATGTGCTCATGTTATACATGATATTTTGAGGAATAGATACATTGTGAAACAACTAAATTTAGCCAGTTAAGATAGTCATTACCTCACATTGCTATGTTTTTTCTGGTGAGAACATTTCACATCCACTTTCTCTTTTTTTGTTTTTCACATCCACTTTCGTAGCAATTTTCAAAATACAGTCATCTTAAACATCACCAACTCTTCCTGCCAATTGTTGGAGAACTTTTTTTCAAGACAATTCTCTGAAATTATTTATAATTTTTATGTCTCTGTTTTTATCATTGGCATATAAAATCATGTGTATTTATCATGCATATCATGATGTTGTGAAGCCTATATGTATTGTGAAATGATCAAATGTTTATTTATGTTACATATGTTCTGTCAAATACCATGAACCTAATACGCTTAACTATTAGCACAATCTTATTATTTAAATATGATTATACCAATCACAGAAAAGGGCAGCAAGCTTCTTAGAAGTTCAGTAACTTCAGCTAGTGCATGAGGACACAGAGGTAAAACCATCTGAACACATGTAACCCTCATCTGTGAAGGAACATATCTATGCTATAAATATATCTATCATGTGAAGGCAAAGGCAAGGCATGTGTTTTTGATATTTGGTATTCATTACTTTGACATTTTATATTTGTACAATTACTCCTTGTTTTAACTGTTTTTGTAACAAAATGTATTTATCTTAGCCCTACTAACCCAAGAATGATGGCCTGGTATAGTCGGACAGTGACTCATTTAAAATAGAGTTTAATTCCATGTTCTTGGTGATCTAACCATCAGTACAAAGAGCTAAATGAATTCAATAATCCAGTCTTTGTATATAAAATCTATCAACATTTACTATTTTATGAGAATGATAAATTTCTTCATTATTTGTATATCATTTGGTAATCATTTACTATTTTGGGGGGGTACCAGGGATCGAACTTGGGACCTTGTGCTTGGCAAGGCAGGCTAAATCCCCAGCCCATCATTTACAATATTAATAAAGGCTGCTCACCCTGGTGCCCTCAATTCATCAAATTCCCTCCAGGTGTGTCATAGATTCCATCATGCAGAGTCTGTTGATAATATCTGTGGAGCCTGCATAGCTTACTGAAACTCTCATTTGTTTTCAGTGACATGTAATTTAGACAACAAATATTCTGGGAATGCACTGCTTCTACAGGTGTAATTTGACATTTTTTTGTGTAATTCAGTTTCTGAACATTATTAGATCTCTATTTATCTTTGCAACATCACGCCAGTAATATTAAAATTGTGCTGCTTATGCAAAGAAAAAAATAGAATGCATTTTAAGGGAAGGGCTGACCTGCAGAAAGATGAATAATTTGCATCAATTTTGTGCATTATGTAAAAATAATGAAGACAAATGTATTCATTCATTTCCAAAAAGTTGAAAAACTGAAGGCCAGCAATTCTATGCATCTATAATAATAAATATTACAGTACTCATTATATGATGAATTGGGAATTGTAGAAAAGGATGGCAAGTAAAACAAGGGAAAGCATTGTTCTCATACTAATTTCTCTTCTAATAAACACTGGCATTTGCCTCAAATAACTAATAGGCCTCCACTGGTGCTAGTTCTATATCTCTATTTCAATGAATCATGAGAAATAAAGAAATAGTGGATCTTATGCGTTAGATAGTAGAAATGAAAATTTTAAGTTTCACAATATTCACGTTTCAAAGTGGAGTATTTCCACAATAAAAATCCATAATATAATCCATTATTGCACTTTTTAATTTAGGCTGAGTATTAATAAAGGCATTATGATGAGTTGAAATTTGCTGGAGAAGTATTAAAAGAGAATACTGCTGTTTTGTATTAATATTAAATCCAAAACATGAGCTTGTAAAGAAATAATTAAATTCAATATTAGATGGCAATGTTCTCAAGTATTTATCATTTAATTTATAAATATAATAATATTGGAATAAACATGAGTTTCATCTGTGGCAAGATTATCTTTAGATTTAACCTGAAACAGTATTATAAACATAGCTACTTCTTTATATCCATCATTTTTGAAATACATTTCATCCTATATCTAGACCATGACTAGCATATTTGAACTTTCATCACAGCAATGATTTTTATTTATTGTGAAATAATTAATCCACTGTGAAAATATTGAGGATTGAATCCCATTAATGAAATCTGAATGATAAAGATTACAGAAAATTATTCTACAATGAGCACAGTTCTCTAAATCTCGTTCTCTGCTGCATCACACATTTTTTCGTGTTGTGAAGGAAATAACAAATGAAGGAAACACACATAAGTTTAGAAATAGCAATGAGAGATACTTCAGTCAGTTTACAGCATTTGTACCAAATCAAACAAAGCAAAGCAAAATAACACCAAATGGCTCTAATAGATTTGTTTTGACTGCTGCTTTACTACCAGCTCACAGACTGCTGAATCTACTTGGTCCTCCATGTGTAAAACACATTCAATTTCCAAAATAAAATAGCCAAGAAGGCTTTTAGAGTGAACAGCCAGGAGACAGGCACTCCAGCTGAAAATTCCATGAAGTACAGACACTGTTCAGATAAATAGATTGTCACCTATGGTGAATTAGGAGGCAAGATTATAGTGCTCACACATTTTAAATATTCCTTAATGAAACTGCTGTGATTTCCTTTTTCTGCTTGTACCTCTTCCAGAGCTTTAAAAATTATTTTGACTGAAATAGAAATTTCAGTTAATATCATATGAGTAAAAGCATCTACAACTTCTAAAATCTACTATAAATGCCAAAATAACATTGCTACCATCAGGGAAACTCTGAAAGGAATTTAATGTCACCCCAAACTTAATTAAACCAGCTTGTGCTTATTTAGCATTTACCTTCGCATCACTGTTGATTGCTCCACTCAAGCATTTTTGTGTAAACATAGCTTCCCTAATTAAGTAGCCTCTACATGAGTCATTCAGTCACATGGGTGATGGCACAACCCACTTTGGGCAGTCAGCATCCCACTAGGCAGGATGAATGAGGATGGGAGACCCTAAATGAATCACACAGGGAGAGGCCTGGCAGGCTAGGAATAACTGCATTTTTGAAAACTAAAAAAAAAAAAAAA
>NW_022900926.1:78379783-78400054 GCF_012274545.1 Fukomys damarensis
AAAAAAAAAAAAAAAGAACAGGCGAGTGGAGCTCCTGTATAATTTTTGAAATATTTCTGATTTACAATTCCAAAAGAATTGTGGTATTTTCTGTTTTCATTCACCTCACTGAACTACTTATTCCTCCATAACACACTATCTCAAAATCAGAATAGTGCTCAAAGCAAAAAAGAGTTCCTTTCTTTGATCACACTTAAAATATTAATACAGATGGAACTTTCATTCAGAAGTATAGCTGCTGCAGATATAAATTCAAAGTTCCAGGGAATTTCTGAAATAGGTCTAAATTTTCCTAAATCTGAGCCATATTTATCTCATCCACACTTGAGAACAGAGCATGAACCTCAAACAATATTTTTCACATTAAGTTATCCTTTTCTGTTATTACTTTTGCTGTCTTTATGATTAAAATTTTAAAACTATGTAAATATAGTGCATTAATAATTTCAATGTGCTTGGCAATGATCTTATAAAAGGCACGTTCTAATTAACTATCTGGGAAATGTAGGCAATGATGCTGGCTGAAAGTCTATAAGAAATAAGAATTTTACTCCCATATTGCAGTCATAGTTCATTGTGTTTATTAATCACTAAACAAACATAAACAAGCCATGAAACCATATTTGTAGCAGAAGTGTGAAATAGAAAACCACAAAATACTACCTGAAGCATTTTCCTCTAAAGTATTTAAGGAGGTGTGAATGTTTTTGTATATTAAACTTTCCTGATGAAGTTACATGGGAGAGAAATTCATATACTATGTACTGAGACTTAAAATCCACTTTTATGTTATACTATTTTGAATTCATAAAATATGATTGATTAATGTCAAAATTTTAATATTATTAAATTAAATGTAAATTATTTGCATAAAAGAAACAAGAATCTATTTTCATGCTTGATGCTTAATTATTTGAATGTTCATTTTTTGGAAATCGAATTACTGTGTTCACATTTGATAAATTCAGAATTAGGCTTAAACCAAAACAATTAAAAACATTTATGTATTATATAATTTTAGTAGTTAGAAGGTATTTTAATATATTTAAATTTAATATATGACAAAGCAAATAAAATGTTAAAATACTTTTCTTGATCATATTTGCCATACCATAATATTTTAATCATCTGCCTTTGTATTAATAGGCAATCTATACTGAAATTCCAGGAAGGCCCTTATAAAAGAGATTTCTCATCAACTATCGCCTAATTTTAAAAAATCTTAATGAAAACACTAATATACTATATATCACACCATACTAATCAACATACTAGATTGTATTAGAAATATAATCCAAATCAATTTAAATATCTCAAGTGACCTTGCCAGTGTCAGTGAATATATTTTATAATAACTCAGCTTTCTCATGAATTGATTGGCCAAGAATTCAACACATAAGTAGAGAAAAAGTATACATCACCAAGTTTATAATTTGTTTTATTCTTTTACCTTTTCTAGAAGTTGAACTTAAAAGTAGAAAAAATCAAAATCATAAATACTATAGTTTGTGTTTTCTTCAATTTAGAAAGTTACTTTAAAATTATTGTCCATGTATCTAACAATATTTTGCATTACGTTAGATTCTCTTAAGCAAAATACATTATTGGGGATAGGGAGGGAGTAAAAATTGTTCATTGTATGAAATGTTTCTTTGTATAGTTAAAACTGTATCAGAATATTTCTTCAAGGCTAATTCAACTGTTACTTTCCTTTTTAATGCTTTTCAGACTTGAAACATACAAATAGACTATTGAGGTTTTATTACATACTATTTTGATTTAATTTTAGTATTTCCTCAAAGCAAAACATTACAATAGAATCCTGGTCATTTTTACATTATATTCACAAAACAAAAAAGAAAAAAATAGAATTTCCACTTTAAGGTTTCATATTACACATGTCAAAATCCTTTACATAAGAAATTTTGATATATGTTGTTCTGTTATGTACCTCTAAATAATGAAAAATATCTGTGAAATACTCTAATGTCCTCAAATATTTCCTGAATCTTATTTACTTCTTGTTTAATTTATTCTTACATTTTTAGAATTCTTGATTAATTCAAATAAACTGGATTATTCAAGTTTATTTAAAGGGGATCACATTTCATAACAAAATATGCAAAGTTTGTTACTAGCTTTAAAAATAATTTACTTGCTTTATGATTCAGTACCATATTTCCAGATGCAGAATTTATTTGCTTAACAAATAATTGAGGCTCCACACAGTAGAAGATACTGTTCATAACTACAATAAAAATGAAAAAGAGGGAGACAAAAGTCTCTTCTCTATTCCAGATAATGCAAAGTAACAAAGAATGGCAAAGATGTACAAGAATTTCAGCCCTTTCAAAAACAACACAAAAATATGTTTGTTCAAGGCCACCTCAAATGAAAATCAGGGCAATGATAGCCTACAAAATGGCTACTTTCACCACCTCAAAGCTACTTTAAAAGTGTGCCTAACCATATTTCTTCAGTTAATTTCTTGCCAAACTTATACCAAACTCTAGGAAGCTGCAAGTCATTATTCTACAATGTATTCTAGATTTAGTTTTTAAAGGATCATATGGTAACATAACCATATTATTTTACCAGTTAAAAAAATGTAGCTACGTACAATGACACAGGCTTTTTATCCCAGGTACTCAGGTGGCTAAGGAAGAGGACAGCTTGAGCCCAGGATTCATTTAGGGTTAGCTTGTTGGGCATGCAGAGAACGTCTCTTAAGGATACAAAAAAACAAAAAAGAAAAAAATCAAAAAACAAAAAAGAAACCTAAATTCCATGGATTTCAACTTCTCCAAAACACAGTGATGGGGCTAAATGCAGAATATCATTGTTGCCAACACTGCACAGTGATACGAGAGCAGGTTCCCCATCTCTTCTCTTAGGTATATTCAGGAATATGTAATATAATATGTAATATAATGGGAATGAGTGTCTTGAAATTTTCTCAAATCCATTTCAAGTTACTTTGAACCATTTTAGATGATTTAACCAAATATAATAGGATTTAGTGGTAAATTTTTTGTGAAGTAATATGGTCAAAAATTGCAAACTTCTCAGTAGTTTGAAAGTTCTGGAAGTAATCCTAAAGGATTGAAGATGTAAATAGTATTGCAAATTCTGGAATGTGATATGAAGTGAAAGCTGTACAAAACTATGTCCAGCATTTTAATACCAAGTGTCTTTTGGTTAATTTGAAAGAAACTTTATAAGATTAAAATTCATAAAATTGTGATTAAAGATACATTAACAAATATAAATAAACTACCTATTAAATAAGAACACATAAAATCATTTGGTCAAGTTATTAAAATTTTGTAAGATCTTTAAAAATTTCACTGTTATCAAAGCAGTGTTAGTGGAATAAGCCAATAAGTATGCATTTTATCCGCCAAAAAATACTGATGCAATGAAAATATTTTAACTTTTATTTTTTTCTTTTGTACAATTACTTTCCTATTGCTCCTGCAAGAAATTACCATAAACTTCTTGACTTAAAGCAATACCCAATCCCCAACCCCAGGTCTTGTTATGCAGTTCAGGCTGGCCTTGAACTCACAGCGATCCTCCTACCTCAGCCTCCTGAGTGCTGGGATTACAAGCATGCACCACCATGCTAGGCAATACCCAATTCATTATCTCACACTTAGAGGGCAGTAATTCTAAAACTGAAGAACTGTAGTGCTATATTTGTTGTTTTTTTGTTGTTGTGTTTTGTTTTGTTTGTTTGTTTGCTTTGAGACAGGGTCTCACTATGTAGTTGAGACTGACCTGGAACTCACTATGTAGCCCAAGGAGGTCTTGAACTCACAGCAATCCTCTTGCCTCAGCCTCCCAAGTGCTGGGATTACAGATATGCACCACCACACTCAGCCTGTAGTGCTATGTTTGATGTCCCCTAGGAAAGAGAGTTTCCTTTTCCTTCATTTCTAAAGGTCAACCTCAATTCTTGACCTGTGGCCTCTTTATATCTAACCCCAACAGGGAGTATTTTATATTTTTATATCTTTATATTGCATGTACTATTATATATATATATATGTGTGTGTGTGTGTATGTATATGTGTATATATATATATATGCACTTATTTTATAGCATAAATTCAGACATGTATGAGCATACACAATCAGAATTTTCATTAGCTCTTTTGGGGGGGGGAATCTTTTGAACTGGAATCTTGCTATCTTTCTCTTGTGGATCTCAAATTCATGGATTCCCTTAGCCTTTAGCATAACTATGACTATGGTGTATGCTACCACATCAAGGTTGAAAATTACCACTCTTTTATTTTTACTTTATTGCTGTAACTAAAAATAACTTTGTCATGTATGAAAGGGGGAATGTTAAAGTCAACTAACCATGGGTGTCAAATATTCAAGACTTGCTGTGGTAAATAGTCTATTTGCACCTTCCTTTAAGTGAAACAATTTAAATAATATTCATCAGAAGCTTTTGTTGGTTATCCTTTTTAGTCATTTGCTAAGTTAAATAGCACTCAAAAGTCTCAAACCTGAAAAAAAATTGTTGCAGACTTTTATTCTATTCACAAAACTTTTTAGAAATATGAGATTGAGAAGAAAATGTTCTTTAGGGGAGGGTGTTATTTCAACATTTAGGCCCAACAAAATTTTTATTGATTAGTAGAAATTATTATTTTTTAATTATCCATTTAATGGCATAGATCCAAACTGTAAACATAAGTTTTACACTGTAAAAAAAAAAAAAAAAAAGAAAGAAATAACATTGGCAAGATGTATTTGGTAAAACAAAATTCTGCAACATATGTGAAAGTCCTGTTACTGTCCCTTCTAATAACAACTAAGATTAATGACAAAGAGAAAGTGGCCCACACGTGACCTACCCATGGGAGTGCCAACACCATAACCTTTGGAGTCTATAAGGCCCCCGATCTGCGTCAGGTTACAGTTCCTCTGGGTAACAAACTCGATGGTCGTTGACTCCATTAGGAAAGCATAGTCAGAGGTGAGGACTCGCTGGATTCCTTCTTCATTACTCTTCACCAGCACAGACTGTCTCCTGCTGCTCATAAAGGCCCACATTTTGTCATATGTGGAGATTTTTGATTTCTAGGGGAAAATAAAAACACATTTAAATGATAACAATGATATTTCTCAATTTCCATGTGATTCTACAATATTAAAGAAAATTGATTACATTTAATTTACTCATACCACTCTAAAATTATATTAACATCAATAAAAGTAAGTTAAAAACATGAAATGTTTCTCGTAGCAAAACATCTTTTAAAAGTTATTGTAATCCTTCATTATATTTTCAGATATAAGAAACCTTTTCTTAATAAATTAAATTATGAAAAAATGAAGATCAATGATGAAAGTATTTTGTGTTTGTACCTCTCATGCACACCTCATGTTTGCTATTCCATGTTTTTAACATTACTATAACATCCAGTTTACATAAGCCAGACACTGGACAGAGACTGATGCTGCAAGATTTTCTGGTTTTGATCAATTTTGGTTGACTGTACAATAAGTGTCACATTAATCCCCAAAGATACACAAAAGTGTAGATGAGGAGAATTTAATACAAATAAAGTCATGAATTAGGATTACTATATTTCCATTGAAATACAACCTGGTCAGCATTAAACCATTTTAAGCTTGCCAAAGACAACCAGAAATTTATTATTCAGTCCTTACTAACTAAAACTTCCTGGAACAATAGTATTGAATAGATTTATAACAAATTGAAATCCTCAGTAGGTTTTTCCAAAAGATGAGTTTTGTTCAGAAGAACTGATAAAGCATAAAAACAAAAAAAGGTTAGTATCTGCTTATTGGAAGCTCATATGTGAAACGCACCCTCAATAATACTTATACAAGTATAAAAATGATACTGAAGCTATAAACACACACAGGATATTTATCATACTGCTAGCTCTATGATAAAAAGTTAAAAATATATTTAAATAAATGGAACAAATTTTTCTTTACAGCTTAAATTTGCTTTCAGTTCTACATGTGTAGACACAAATGTCATGTCAGTACCATTTCCACTGCAAGGCAGATACACAGCGTGACTTGGAAAATTTCTGGTCCTACTTCCATGATAAAATGGGAACATGACAGTGATAGTTTGTTAGAAAAAAACTGAAGTACAATAAATGCATTAGAAATGCAAGAATAGCACTTAGACTAAGAAAGAATAGAAATACAAACCTTTGAAATACACTGGAATACTCAAACACCTGAAGAGGTAAATGAGGCAGCATTTGCAAGATGGTACCTAAAGCACCTAGCATCATATTGATATGATTACAAGTTTGAGAAAATATGGTCATATTGTTAATCTTTAGAATACAAAGTGGAAATGCAAAGAACCCTTAATTTTATTATAAAATTCTTGTTGAGATCCTTAAAACCAGTAATGAGTGTTTGCAGTCTCACTTGTCTGTTTCAATCGGTTACAGAATAAGGAGAGCCAGAACAGGACATTTTCTTTCTTAGAAGAAGTTTTCTCCTAATATTTTGGATCAAGTGAGCACAAAATACAAAAATAACCCAAAATTTGAGCTCTTCTGAAGATGGAAGGGGTTTTATGCGAAGAAAAATGGACAGTTTGTTTTAGCGTGCTCCATGCTGGCACTCCCTATGAATTTCACAATGATCAAAGAATTTTTGAATTTCAAGCTATTATGTTATTCAACTGTTTTTGCACAGAAATTCACAAAGAATAATATTTAGCAACTTTGACAATTCTCTTTTTTAAATCATGTTCAGTAATGGAGTATAGTGAATTACAGGTTTAGAAACAACAATCTATACACTTTGAATTTTCCCTAAAATCTTACATTTAGAAGAGGAGTACTTATGGGCCAGGGATTTAGCTCAGCGGTTCGGTGACCTGCCTTACAAGCTCAAGGACCTGAGTTCACTTGTTGCACCAGTGAAGGGCACTTTTTTCTCTATACTGCTGATAACTCATAAGTAATTGATTAATTTCACTTTAGTAAATAGAAATTCATAAAAGAGTAGGGTTGACCAGAAGTAATGATCACTACTTCTATACTTCTTACTACTGTAATACATGCACTTATGAAAGCCACTTCATCTCTCAAAAACTTTTTTTCCTCATTGCGTTTATTGGTACATTCATCATTGGGATCTTATGCCTTTATATGACAGGTCTTGGTTCTTATTTTTTCCCCTTGTCCCTGCCCTCCCTTCACCCCCTCCTCCCTCCCCATTTACAAACGTTTTATTTCCATTTTTCATTTTCTCCTATTTTTTTCTTTCCCTATTACCTTTCCCCTACCCTTCCTACTTTCCCTACACCTTTAGCCCTTTTCTTCCTATTTCACATTGTCAATAATCTCATTAGGATCTTATGTACTATTATAGTTTGTTCACACCAGAGAAACTATTCGGTATTTACACATGTGTGACTTATTTAGTTCAGACTAGTGCAGCCACTATGGAAATCAATATGGAGATACCTCAAAGAGCTGGGACTAGAGGTTCCATTTGACCCAGCCATCCCTCTGCTGGGTATCTTTCCAAAACATTTAAAAGAATCATATCACAGTGATATATGCACACCTATGTTTATAGCAGCACAGTTTGTAATAGCTAAAACTTGGAAACAGCCCATTTGCCCATCAGTTGAAAACTGGATAAAGAAGATGTGGTTTTTCTATAAAATGGAATATTACTCAGCCATAGAGAATGAGAAATTAGATTCATTCATAGGAAAATGGATACATATTGAGGATATACTCAATCTCTCAAAATTTTAGTTTACAAAGATGTCAAAATACTTGCCAAATTCAATTATTTTAAAGATCAAATAAGACATCATATGGAAATGTTCTATTGTCTATTGTTGCAGTAAAGTATTCCATAATTTTTATTCTTTCAAAATAGATTACAATACCATTAGGTGCTTGTGTAGGCATAATTCTGCACATCAGCTAGGTTCCAGATATCAGGAGTAACTAGCATGCAAGAACATAACAGACATTTCCCTTTGTTATCAGAGCAGCGAGAAGCCAAAACAGTTATGAAACAGATTTGGCATCAGTGGTGATTTTGAAAAGATGGCTAAGATTGCTGTGTTGAGAAGGGATCATCTGTAGCAAAGGCAGATATAGTAAGACCATTATAACCACACATAGACAGCATCAGTCTTAATATGTGGACCTGGGACATTGTGTCAAACATGGGAGACATCTAAAAATTCAAGATATGAATTCACATGTGTTATAGTTCTCAGTCATTCAGGATATACGAAGTAAAGAGAATGTTTCAATTTAGTTAGTCTGTGATTTCTAGTTTAAAGATGATGAGAGAGAGACAGAGAGAGAGAGAGAGAGAGAGAGAGAGAGATCTAAAAGATGGGCAAGTTGAAGGTAAAATGATCATACCTAATGAGTTGTAAGTGCCTGAGAAGCATCCAAAAGGATCTATCATGTGAAGTTAGACATATAAGTCTGAAGTTGACTGTAGAGGTCAATGCTAAAAATGTAGCTATTTTCTGGCCTCTTGGATATAGGTGACAAAGAAATAGAGGAAATAGGTGAAAAACAGTAAAAGAGGAAGCAAATCTTACAATCAAAACTAGTGAAATTTTGAATTTCCATGGCAGGCATAGCATTCATTCTGTCAGTCAGACACAAAAATAATTAAAAGAGATGAAGGAAAAAACTCTGGGTGTTGTAGTATTGCAGAAATCAAGGCAGAATGTTCAGTGAGGTATTGATTGCCCATAGTGATTTTCCAAAAAAAAAAAAAATCACAAACAATAAGAAATGAATAATTTCCTTTGAGTATGGAAATTCAAGATTCCTTGGTTACTAAGATTTAATTGAAGACAATGAAGCATTTAAAAATCACATTGAAATGCCTTAAGGAAGGATTTGCACAAAGTGTACTGGAGCCTATAAATGCAAAATAAAAAATAAAAATATAGGACTCCAAAGAGAGAGGAATGATTTGGTTTAAGTAAGAGTTTGAAAGACTGAAGAGATTTGCGCATGTTTAAATGCCAACTGAAGACATTTCAAAAGAAAAGAAGGATTTAAAATGTCCGAGAAACAAAATACAATCAATACCACAAAGGTCCTTTGACCAACATCTTCCTGTTTCCTGTACCTCCATTCACCCCTGCCATCCACCGCCTGATCTGTGCTTGAATTAATTTTGCCTTTTTTAATTCCACATACAAGTGAGATCATGTAGAATTTGTCTTTCTGTTCCCAATATGTCTCATAGCATGGTAACCACAGTTAGTTATACGTAAAATTTGCTAAGAAATAGATATGAAAAGTTCTCACTGTTAAAGTAGAAACAGGCAAAATTATGGGTATGTTAATTATCTTGATTATGACAATCATTTTGTAATGTACATATATATCAAAACATTTTGCACTCTATGCAATATTACAATTTTTATTTATCATTTATACCTTAATAAAGTCATAACATTATGAAAATGTCCTAATGTGAATTTCAAGTAGAATGCATGAGGATTTAACATATCAATTGACATGAGCTCTAATTTTAAAACATGTATATTACATATACATGAATTTATATTCATTCATACTGCAAGGTCTATTATATTATCCGAAAAAAATATTGAGCATTTTTCAACTGAAATAAACTATAGCATCATAAATGGTAAAGAAAAATAGAGACAAGCTCCCTAAATTACAAATCAGAAATAAAAAGGCACTTAAGATCAGGGAGGAGGTAATTAAAGCTGAAATAAATAATCAAATATTTGTGGAGTGTGAAATTTGTATGCAAACTGACCTAATACAACGGGCATAGCATGCTGCAGTATGAACTAAAGATTCTAAGTGGAAGACCATGGGCCAGTTGAAAATTTGCCTGCAAAATATTTTTTCACTTTATTATGACTATGGTTCAGAACTAAGTGGCCAAACCAAAATGTCCACAGCCTTTGAAGGTCTTACAACCACTGCTCTGTGGAGAAATGAGGACAGAGAAAAATACTACAAAATATTCTGTAATTAACATCGAGCCTGGCCTGCCAATTACTGCTCCTAAATTCATTAGAAACAATTTTCCAGAAGAATATATTACTTAAAGGAAATATTTAAAATGCAAAACAAGTATCAGTTAAGCATGTCATAATTTTTTTTTCTGTAAGGAAAGAGTTGAGGTTATGATAAATAGCAGCAGGCTAGAGAAACTGCTGAAATCAAGCATAGATAAGTAAAAATTATATTGAATTAGTGAGAAAACACAGTACATGTTATTCTGTTCCTTTCTTTTTCTACAGAAATGAAAAAATACAGGTATTTTCTAAGAAAAATAATTGTCCATGAAGGTAGATAAAATATGTGATATGCTTTTAATATAATAATTTTAATTACATAGAAAGCAATAAAGTATTTGGCAAAAATGAAAAGCATTCCTAAGGGTTATTCTTACAGTTATATTGTGCAAAGTAATTTAGATAGATGAAGCCAAGCAAATACATTTAAATCATGTCTCAGAGACAGTGTTTGAAATGCCTACAAAAACAAAGCAGAACAAGTGAAAAATATTTTTAAACTTTTGTTTATAAAATCTTATTTTCTTATTCAACTTACCATATTTGCTAATGTGAATACTAGAAAATTCCTACGTGAGTCCTTTTCTTAAATAAATCCAACATAATGACAGTTCTATGTTACTTTGGATGTATTTGGTGTGTCAATGTTAGCAGAGTTTATTTTATCAAAATGCAGAGGCTTGTAAGCGGATTTGGTTTTTGCTACATCAGCACAAAACCAGTAAAACTACCTCATAAGACACTCTGCTTATAAAAGCAATTTTTATAGACTGAGACATCAAACAAAAGATAAAAAGAAGAGATTTTTGTCAAGAATAAACATTAAGACCAGGAAATTCAACATTTTTAAAAATTCACAGTTGCCACAATATTTTATCCTTTAAAAATATCATATAAGGCAAATATTTAAAATTTAATAAATGTGCATCTAATTTAAAACATAAAGAAACGTTAGTTTCATTTCTACTAGAGCTCTAAATAAAGCTTGCAACCTTAAAAGTTTGTCATCTTTCAAATCTCAAATAAATAAGGTATTTTAGGTTTGTCTTTTTGAGCATTTTAGAGAGTTTTAAAACTAAGATATCAGTATAAGAATAGTGCTTTGTAAATATATTTCTATCCCTTCCAAAGTGTTATAAAAAGAAACCTAAGAATTTCTCATCCTACTTACGCAATTCTTTCCTCTTTTTTTGAGAGCAATGTATTTTATCTATATATCTTGTCAAAGAACATCTTTAGCTTAATGACTATCTTAGGTTTAGATGCACAAATGAAATTATCACCTCTGTTGATTTTGCTGCTGTCAAATACAAATTAAAATTTAGAAACTATCTTGTGTTCATCTACTTTTATAAACCTTCCGGACTACCTGAAAATTATAAGAAAATATCACTATGGATGTTTAATAGTAAGAATATAGAATTCTTACATATGTACCAGGGTATAGTTTATTTTCATGAATGAAGTAGAAAACCTGTAAATTCAATTTTGCTGAGCATAACTACAAAGCATCAACAATACAGAAGAAACTGAGCATTAATTTTATGTTTTATTGTAAGTAATAATATAAATGCTTACTTCAACTTAGTTCCATTAAAAAGTATGGAAGATGTTAAAGACAAAAAGACTTTTTTTTAAAGACCAAATTCCATTTCTTTTTATCTCATCTCCTATATCATAAATCTGGCAGAATTAGTTGAACTTAGGTATATGAATTAATATGGCAAAATTACTAAGATGAAAGAAAATACTTACTGATATATTTTTTCATAACTACAAATGTAAATTTGTGGTACTTGGCTCTTTCTCAAATTACTCTTCTGTAATAAATTTCACATGGCCTATATTAACTACTTGGCTGTAGATAGTATACTTTTTGCTACAAAAAATTCACAGATAACAGTTCCTAATATGTGGTTCAAGAAAACACCTCTAGTAAGTTCTCTTTTGGTAAAGGAGAATTTGGGTGAGATTTGCATTTTAATTTTTTAGTACAGTAAATAAATTACCCAAAATACTGGAACATATGTGCTAGGTAAGAACAGCTGAGCCCTATCTGGACTCATCTGACCTCGGTCACTAAGAAATTAGAGTTAATTCAGGAAAACAGGACAGAAGCCATATGTGCTTCGTATCAGAGGTGACTCTGACTCTAGCGCAGTGATCTGAAAAGCTTGTGGTCATTAGCAAACCTGTCAGTTTTTGGAATAATTCTGGCAGTTTTATCTCAAAGCATCTGCAATCTCTGAAAACAGGATATTTGAAAGAAAGGACAATAGAAACAGAAAGAATTCCTCTTCTTGGTGTGACTGCAAGCTAATATAAGAAGAAAAGAGAGCAGTAGGCCTGAGCACAGTATGGTAGGCAGAAAATTTAAACCCATTTGGTACAACTAAATAATATTTTTAGGTAGTAAAAACAATATTTTTTTCTGAATCACTTTTTTCTGAATCATTCAGTCTCTCATGATTCCTTTGTTTATTGCGTTTCATTCTTTAAATGAGATGTCTTCCACCTGCCCGATCAAATGTTATGTTTTCTTATTAATCAATATTATAATCAACAATGTATTTTACTGTCATTTAGCCTGAATGAGCTAAAATTAGGAAATCTGACCTGCATCTATGCAGGACAATCAACCAGCCACAATTCTTCATTCCTAATAAAAAGATTCCTTACTATTATCATAAAAATGTTATGAGGAGTAAATGAGAAAATCCATCTGAAGTCTTCTTGACAAGACGTAAGGATGGTTAAAGAATTCATTCTTTTAATTTATGCAATTAATCAACACAGAAAGATCATAACTTTAGATGCCAGGCCTATAGGACATACCTACTGAGGGCTTATATGTACGATTTTACCTTTAGGATAATTTAATATCTTTTAGAAATATGAAAAATGTACATTTCATTTTATTCTGTAACCCAATCACCCCAGAAGGAAAGGCAAGGAAAGCAGCCTGAGCCCTTGCTGAGTGAGGGCTTTCACACACCTTGGCCTGTAATGTCAGGACTTTCCCAGTGAGGAGCCTCAAAGGCACAGAGCTTCTGCTTCTATTTCTTCTCATTCTCGTTAATAATTTGCTTGAATATTCATTTGGTCACTTGTTCTTTTATTCTAACAGATGTTGCATCTTGTTATGAAGAACCATGTGAGGCACTTCATATACAGAAATAAGTCCAAATCTAGGCATGACCACTGTTCAGAAAAAGTCAGAGGAAGTCATGCCCATCCCTTTAATAATCAGTCACAGTTTTGTCAGGTGTCTTACTCTTCTCTGTAACTGAAGCTAAGAACTATGAAGAGTAGTGCAAAAACAAAAACAAAAACAACAAAAAATAATAATAATAACCCTCCACACTTGAAACTCTTAAAGCATCATCCTCAACTTCACTAGGGTTTCAAAAGCTTTTTTGAGAGTTGATGTAGATCTCATAGTATTTTAAAGATAACATACTGATATAAAATATATTAGTAATTATAATATATTAAAATATACACAAAATGAGAATATTCTTTCACTATACTAGTAAATAGAGTCAGGTAGTTCATAGGGAGGCGAGATGAAGCATTCCAGTCACATTAGCATCTACTAACTGCTTCACAATAGTCAGAAATCCGACATGTATAAAGGAAGCACACCAATGATTTTATGAATTATTAATTTGGGTTACATCTTAATTAGAAAAGCATACATGCTGTAGCCTAGGGGCTTTGATGTGCTTTTTACTCTACTTGGAATATAATTCTCCATCTACTCTCTATACATTATTCATTCACTTCTAATCTTTGCTAATACATCACATTTTCAAGACTTCCCATTTACCCTATTTTTAATCGCAATCTTTTGCTTAGCAAATATGCATATCCTCCTCCTGCTTTATTTTTATATGTAACTTTATAGAATACACTATATGGTCTATTTTGCTCTCCTCTTCTTTATGTGATTGCTTTGGTTAGTATTGTCTTTAAAATAGGATGTTTGTGATACATCATGAATATATTCATCATGAGGAAATTGGTAAGAATACATACTGGATTTTAATCTATTTAAATTATCCTTCTCTTTCCTCCCTTCTCTCACCATCCCCATGGTCTTTTTCCCATATGCATAAGGACTGCCTTCCTGTCTTCTTTCCTCTTTATACTTATCTTTTTAGTTTCTATCCCCACCAGTGGATGATTACCCTCCATGGGGCAGAGACTTCTGGAGATAATTATCCTTTGTACCTGGAACAGTGCCTAGTTTATGGTGGATATCAGTAGATATTTATAGAATAAATTAGAAAAATAAATGAATGAATACAATGGAATTATATACTTGTGCTGGAGTTTGGAAGACAAGGGTATTAGTTTCACTTCTGGTGCTGCCAATCTAAGTGATCTTTGATGAGTAATTTCATCTTTCTAGAACTCAATTTGCTCAACTGCAAAATCAATAGGCTAGGCCATATAAATGCTAATATCTTTCAGTGGAGACAGTCTATATATTCATGAATATTTAGAATAATAACTAGTCACTTGCTTTTCTCTTTCAGATTTTGTTTATGTCTTTTATCAAAAGGAAAAGATAGATCACTGGCTTTAAAGTAAAGCACATAGTGAAACCAATGCTTTGTATAAATAATTTTAAACTCTATTTAACTTAAAAATGTAACTTTACATTTCACATCTCACATATATCAAGGATGAGAAATAACATTAGTATATTCTTTATATTTTTCCACAGACTTTGCTGTGTGATTGTGTCTTTTAGTCATTTCCTGCATATTGTTATCATTCTTAGAATAGTGTAGTACTCGTATAATTGCTTCTCAGCAACAGCAAATGTTTAACAATTAGCTCTCTGGAAAGGATGGTGTACACCAATTTGTGGTATTTGGTGGTTTTACTTGAATTATATTTGTTTCTACTCTTTGTTTACTTTATCTCCCCTTATTTTTTGCCCCCTTGCTGATTTCAAGCTATGAACCTACTGTCAGTCAAATGATACAATTTCTGAAAGTCAGTTTAAGTCAAGTCTAGCATACCACTACTTTTCCCCCAAAAGTCCTAAACCACTTCACTGATGAAAAATATCCTCCAATAATCTTACTCAGGCTTCAGCCACCTAAATCCATAAGAATAGAATGCATTTTCTCAACACCTGAACTTGTTTCACTTTCAAAATCAATTATTCAGCTATCCTTCCCTAGGACTGTAAATTTTTTTTTCTTGCTCTACTTATTCACATTTGTAACTGGTCACATTTCGGTTCCTGTCAAAGCCTCATGCCCACTAAGACCTGCAGATTTAGAATGTATTACCTCTTTCTGCTTTATTTCTAGTTTGACCATGGGAACTTCCATGATTCCTACCCTCAAGGTAATTGTTGCCAATATACTAAACTCATTAAAGTTTCTTTGTTCTTTATGGCCACTTAATTGAACCCCAATCCTGAATGGACTCTACTCTACATGTCCTTGGAAATTCATAATGAAACAAGGACAACAATGCCAGAGAAATTCACAGCAGTGAGTGCAAAGCTAAGCTAGATGACCCCAGAATACTCAGAAATCCTACCCCTCCTCTCAGTTTATTGTCTACAGTGCCAATTTCAAATTTCTTCCTTTCTGAAATTCCAAACCTTTGTGAACTGCACAGATAAATAATAAATCAGGTATGGGAAAACAAAGACAAATTCAAAATATTTATTACATCAAAAACATTTTTATATCAAAAGCTCTTCTCTATTTCATTTTGCAACGTCTTCTCCCACAGTAAAATCTTCATGTTCTACTTTGGCTTCCAGCACATCCCTACATCGTTTTAAAGAATCTACACCAATTATATCTCTGTTATCACTCCCCTTTTATAGATAAAACTTACCATGTTTCAGCTTTTAGATCTTAACTTTCCTTCCTCCACGTAACTCCTTTTCTCCCTGTACTCATCATACTTTCTCCTTTTTTTAACAAGAGAATTAAGCAGCTTTTCTTATGATGGTACTTCTTCACTTTCTACATACTACTCTATATTTATTTAAATGGATATAAAAATGAACACATTTTGAACTATTGTCCAACTCTTAATCCCTCCTACATGGTAAAACAATCACCTAATGCTTTTTTTTTATATTCACCACTTCCTCTCTCTCAGTCTGTTGTCTATCCTAAGAAAAAAATAAAATAATGCATCTTCCTCAAATCAGAAGGCTATCTACTATGCACAAGTTAGTATAAAACAGCTGAGGAAAGCATTCAAATCAATTATAAACATTTACTAAATTTCAGAGTCATGTAGATAAATTGAAATGACAAGCTAATTACCATTAACATTTGAATCAATTAATGAGTCAAGTCAATATTGTTATGAACACATTCTCAAGTGAATTTCTTAATGCTATTATTAAATGAAAACTTTTTATGTGCAAAATGCTATGTGACTTACTAATTGCAAGACCATGATGTCGTTTAGATCCATCTATCCCTGAGAGAAAGCTTTTGTGATATCCATCAAAAGGTTGACAAATGTGAGATTAGGATAATTAAATACATAGTAACAAGGTCGAGGGCAGATCCACCAATCATATGCTAAAGCAAATGTTGTGAATTATAAATACAGGCATAATTTTTACTGAGTTGCTTTTATATAATAAAATTTTGTTATTACATAAAGTGCTGATTTAGAAATATGCATATGCCAAAATGTTCTCTACAAAACAAGATGAAGCAGAAAGGCACAAAATGAATAGGTCTTCTAGTTCTGGCTACAAAATTAAACAACGTTCAAAGGAAATATTCAAAATGCCTATGCAAAAGAATAGAATACATATATAGAACTAAAATATGATTGAAATTTAAAGAACACAGTGTAGCAGAAATGTTAAAATAAATAAACATAATTACACACATAAAGAAGTTGAGCTTTGCAGAAAAATCTTTCGAAATTCATTCCAAAAATATTAGTTTTGAGAGTATATTAAAACTACACTTAATATTAAAAGAATGCAAAATTTCTTTTCAGTACCTGTGCGTATGACATGTTGTAAATTTGTTCAATTCCCACTATGTTCCTTGTGCAACTTTAAATTTCTTTGGTAATATAAGCAGATAGTAAATAAAATTGAGCCAATTTGAAGCTAACATATATGAACGCCCAGGGTGATTGATAATCCACCATTTGCCAGGTCAGAAGTTCTTCCAATAAGCAGAGCCAGTACTAACAGGTGGGGCAATGCAGATATGCCATTTGTGAGGTTTAAGATCTTACACAGTCCTCCTCCAAAAGCCATTTAAGAAATGACCTGAACATACTTGACTTGAAAACAACATACATATTTGTATATATTTTACTTGTTTGTTTGAGCCAGGATCTCACTATATAGCTCAGACTGGCCTCAAACTCATGATCCTCTTGCCTTAACCTCCAAGTGCTGGCATTACAGGTATGGACCACCTACCAGGCTCTGAACAATTTTAAATTTTACAAACTAATTTTCTTCTAACTTTACCCTTTGTTCTGATATGTACTTCTATTAGAGTCTTTACTATAAGCATTTTGAGTAGAAATAGATAGGTCATGTGGGACTATATCTAATTAGTATTCATTTGATCTGTACAACATGTGACCTAATAATCATTACAAATTACTAAAGCATATAATTTAAGGTTCTTTTATGTACTGTGTCAAAAGTACACTAGTATTTAAAATTGCTTCCAATTTTTTCCAAATATTCAAGATGGTACCTACCAGTTTGTTCATTTTGCTTTTCATAATGTTACTCTCCACATCTGAGTTAGAGTTCCACATGTGAATAGCTACAAGTCCTATATTTTTTCCACCTTGCAAAAGTTTAAATATATATTTTGTTTGGTCTAGCAGTCTGCCCAGTAGGAATTCTCAGTTCAGACATCTCTTTTTCTTCACACACAGTCACTCAGAAAAAGTGAACACTGCCAAGATCTTTTCGTCAGAGAGCTACATTATTTTCACAAAATAAGTCCGACCTTGAACTTTTTTTGGTGACAGATAACTTGCTATATAAGGTACAGAACTTCCAACTTCTCTCCCAGATGAAGCATTCACATTTTTAGGGTGGGCTGCCAAAATATAATGTGGAATAGCCTACAATAAAAATTCAGAAACTAAGATCTCTGTGTATAATTACAGAATATATGTTTGTTTCTGTGTACATGTGTTTGTATTTTGCCAACAAGTTTTAACAGCTCTTAGGATAAGCATCTACTTAACTGAAAAATGTATCTTCCCTGTAATCCATTAAAAAATCCACAAAATATTAATTTGTTAAGTATGCATAAATAACTTGTCATAGTATAAAAAAGACACATTAAAAAAGAAAGCGAACTTAAGTAGAATTATGCTTGACACTGTCAATGAATTTCAAAAGCAATATATATTACTTAGATTAATATCTAACACTGTACTTCAAAAAAAAAGAAAAAATCTGACAGATTTATATCCAGAACATTTATCTTTAAATGTGTTTTCATCTGCATGATTATTCTGTGCTTAAAACAGATCTTGAAACATATACTACTATTTAAAATGCAGCTGAGTTTCACTCACAATACTAACCTTTTAAAATGCAAAATTCAATACAAGTTGGAGTGAAGTTTCAAGGACACTTTAGAGAAATTGTAAATGTAATTCAACCTTCAAAATACATAGGCAGAGGAGCTAGGCTGTGACTAAAAATGCATGAGAATTAGATATGGATGAATTTAGTTAAATAAAAGAGATATCAATTGAAAATGTGGTGCAAGATAATACCTACATAGATATCTGAATAAAAAATGTCAAATTTTCGCCAGAGATTTGGCTCAGTGGTGCCACTGCCTGCTTTACAAGCGTAAATCCAGAGTTTGATCTCCAGTACCAAAACAGACAAACAAACAAAATATGTCAAATTCTCATCAATGGTTATTAAATCACATTCATATATAAATGAACATATTCCTAAGTGAGAGCTAAAGAATAGCATTAGCAAAAATTATTTTAAATATATATTTTTTCTGAAATAAAACTGAAGACTAGTAAACATATGAATACGCTCTACATCTTTGTATGTTTACAGTTATTCATTATTCAGAGGATTATTTTAACTAACTTCTACTACAGAAGTACAAATGAAGCCATTTTCATTTTATATACTGCCTGAGAAAACAGTGTTATCTTTCAAAAAAGGCATAATTCTATCCACTAGAATATATTTGTTATATTTTTTACTTCCCATGTGACTTTTGTGACTTTGTCCGGGAAAAACATAGTTCCCTATAAAAAGAAAATAAAAAATAGATTCTTCATATGCATATTTTAATTAATACCTACAAATGACTGTCGGATGTTCAAAATAATTTGCTTAATTTTTAATTTACTAGTACCTTTTAAGTTCTTTTTGGAATTTCCTTTGGGTATTGTACTACATCCATTTGAATAGCTTCATTTTTAACAAGTTTAATCCTATCAGGATATATTTTTCTTTCTGAACTAAGTTATTTAGAGTAAAACAGCGCATGTTTAAGCCACATACTACTTTGCTGTTACTATTTTAAAATCAGGAGTAGTTATTGTCAAAGATTTTCTGGTTTACCAAACTTGGATATGACTCCTGAACATTTTCCTGGGAACATCCATGCAAGTGTAAAAAACAAAAAGCTCTGATCAGTTTAGCAAGAACTCCTCAATCTTGCCATCAGATGATCCTCAAATCTGACCTGGTCCATATTCTCCATCACCTCTCAGGAAACAGCTAATTATTTCGCACCATTTTCTACAAGAATCCTTCGTAAGTAGATTTAACTAGAACTTCCCTTGCTGTGCATTTCCTTTTAGAAATATTTTTATCCAGTACCCTCATGCTCCTCTTTGGCTCTAAGTTCCTAGTTGCTCATAGTATATCTGAAATTGAATCTAATCTTTCAAATCCACTGAAAAATTCCATTGAAATGATCCTAAGGCAATTGTCTTAAAACTGCCTTACCATACTTTCAAAAATATAATTAAATAAAAGTTTATTTAACATTATAAAATCACTACAGTTATTTTGTTGTATGCAACATGATCTAAAAGCAATTAAAAAATTAAAGCTCTAAAATGTTTCTTAGTAGTTATGTCAAAATGTATATTATTTAGGGCTCAGTGGTTCCACCACATGTCTCACAAGTGCAAGGACCTGAGTTCGATCACCGGTACCA
>NW_022900926.1:78400132-78431180 GCF_012274545.1 Fukomys damarensis
AAAAAAAAAAAAAAAAAAAAAAAAGTATATTATTTTTAAAACTTCCTGACATTTATCTGAAATCTCTTACATTGTACAGGATATTTGATGCACCAGTATATCATGAATATAAAACTCTAATTAAATGTGAAACAAAAATTGAGGATATTACAAGAGATTTCTGATGTGTTTGATATTTAATATATATGGTGCTATAAAAAGATAATTAAATATATCAAGAGAAAATATTTTGGTGACAAATTTTAGAAGACAACTATCCTCCTCTGGTTGTGTTATTCCTACCACTCCTTTACTCAGTTGCAACTGATGTTCAAAACTGACAGAAATCCCATGCACCAGTGAACACAGAGCATCAGTGTACTGTGGAGTTCAGCAAGCTAAAGTGTAAATGTTGGCCTATCAGAAGTAATTGTAGCCTTTCCTACAGTAGCCAGGAGACACTGGGACACCTAGGGTAAAATGTTGATATATAAATGTTGTGATAGTTAATATTCCCCAGGGGGGAGGCGAAATAGGAAAAGAAAGTACATTTTCTGGTTAGCACAAATTTGTTATCTGCTGAGATAGGTGTCATAGTGCAGAATGCTTTTGTTGACTTAAATGAAGCTCCAGATGCCCAGGACTTCTGCTTTGTTGATGGCGAGTTTGCTGTAATACCACCCATCAAAAACATGTCAAATCAAGAAGGAACCAAAAAAAATGGTAAAGAAAAGTTTGGGGATTGCGGTTTCACTGACTCCAGCCCAAAATATCAGCTGGCATATTTATTTGACTTGATAAAAATAAGCAGAATTGTTAGCATAATCATCTAATTTGTCAGTGCAAATGCTACAAACATAAGACCTGCTGAAATGAAGCCAAGGCAAATTTTATCACTGTTTAAAATTTTCGTTATAGGGCCATCGAAAAACATAGTACAAAATGACTTCCTCAAATCTTTTCATAGGAAAAATTAAATATTTGAAATTTTATTTTAAACAGAATAAAATACCACTAAAACGTCTTGATTTGAATTACTTCCTTTAGAAAACAAGGTCTTTTGTAACTAAAAGGACTGGTTAAAAGTTAAGACCCATTAAACCACTTAACCGTTTACCCCCACACAGAACATCACTCAAGTATAGTGTTTGTTTATATACTGAGCATTACTTACTCCAGCAGGTGTCATTTCAACCAGACAATTCTTGTATTGAATATGTGTCATAAAATTGTCTTTTTTTATGTTTCCTTTTATATTACCTTATAAAAGTTAATGATAAGATATGCAATTTTTAGTCATCTTATATTTAAATAATTGCCCTCATAAGTGATCACAGGTATTTCAAAAATGACTTCTCCCAATACAGCATATAAGAAGCTTAGAATGGAAAGGAAAAATATGAGAAAAGGAAAAAATGGACATAAAGTCTTTGTAAATGGGGGTTGGAGGTGTTAAATGGTGGTCAGGTAAATGGGGAAAAAATAAGAACCAAGACATATTATGTAAAGGTACAAATTCCCAATGATGAATGTCATGGTATTTTATACCTAAAATGTAACAACAAACTTAATGAATTAAAAAAAGAAGAAGAAGCTTAGATGCCTTCACTACATCTTAATAGGTAAAGAGCTACACAAATTGAAAAATCCACACAGAAGAGATGTCACAAGGCAAACCACTACCCCCACTCCAAATATATACACACAAGTGAATATAGAGAATCTCAACTTCATGAAGCAGAAACTTCTGTGGAAACTAGTACTCTGGTGGGGAAAGCTTAACTATTATGAATGAATTTCTGGGGGTTAGGAACAGACATGCTTTAAAAAGAGCCAACAATAGAAAAATAACATGACAATGATAAATCAATACATGTCAGTTATAACCATCAATGTCAATGGCCTCAGTTTACCAATCAAAAGAAACAGACTAGAATAGATTAAGAAGCAAAATTCAACAATATGTTGCATACAAGAAACACACCTAGTTAAAAACAAACAAACAAACAAACTAATAGACTGAAAGTAAGAGGATGGAAAACAGTTCTCCATGCAACAGGAACCCAGAAAAATGCAGGGGTAGTTGTCTTATTTGCAGACAAGTAAATTTTAAACCAAAGCTAATTAAGAGTGACAAAGAAGGTCACTACATCCTTGTAAAGGGA
Organism: Fukomys damarensis; assembly: GCF_012274545.1. Taxonomy (NCBI): domain Eukaryota; kingdom Metazoa; phylum Chordata; class Mammalia; order Rodentia; family Bathyergidae; genus Fukomys; species Fukomys damarensis. Next base: position 78,402,277 of record NW_022900926.1, read on the forward strand.
ATAATCAAAGAGGAAGATGACAGTAATAAATATATGTGCACCAAATACTAAAGCCCCAACTATACAAAACAAATATTAAGGGTCTTAAAAAACCAAGTAAGCACTAATACAATTAGTGGGGAAACTCTATACCCCATTGTACAAATAGAAAGATCATCTAGACAAAAAATCAATAATGAAATAGTAGAATGGAACCAACTTTTGAACAAATGGACTTAACAGACATCTACAGAGAGTTTCACTCTACAAAATCAGAATATAATTCTTTCACCTGCACATAAGTCATTCTCCAAAATAGACCACATGCTAGCTCATAGAACATGTCTAAGTAAATGCAAAGGAACTGACATTATTCCATGTATATTATCAGACCTTAGTGTAATTTATCTGGAGATCACTAGTATAAGAAACTGTAAGAACTTCACAAACACATGGAAATTGAATAACATTCTCCTGAACAACCAATGGGTCACAGAGGAAATTAGAGAAGCAAGTAGATGGTTTTTTCAATTTAATGATAATGTCACTACAACATACAGGAATTTACAGGATGCAATAAAAGCAGTTCTACATGGGAAATTCATAGTAGTGAATGCCCATACTAGGAAAACAGAGCAAGTTCAAATAAACAACCTAATGGTGAATTTCAAACTCTTAGAAAAAGTAGAGCCAGAGAAACTACTATAGCCTTGATCATGGACTTCCCAGCCTATAAAAATTTAAGAAATAAATTTCTATTATTTATGAAAAGGAAAACAATATCAAAAATCCAGAATTAAGTTATGAGAGGAGGAATCATTTTGAAAATTTCCAGAGTATTCTGGTCTTTTTAACATGGTCTGTCCTAGGAGAAACTAATTTATCAGAGTCTAACCCAGTAGAGTTATGTAAGAGCTTAACTTACCTGAAAGAAGGGAAATTATGCAATGCACATCTTCTCTAGTCTTTCATGAGTGCCTTTCCTCAAGTGTTAGAAACTAAGAATCAGTGATGAAATTCACAGTCCAGGAACAGAGAGTCACCTAAGGACTGCAACCTATTCTTAGTACTAGAGAATTCTCCTCTCCCCACACTTTGCTGCTGCTTTACGAAAGACTTATGTACTGTAGCTTGTTTTACCCTATACATAATGTCTTTCAACAAAAAGTAACAAAGCATTTTGAATGTAGTTTGAAGAGACTAATCAAATTTTAGAATCAGAGTCACATGTGGAAGTAATGTTGTAATTATCAAGTCAATGACTTTTTAAAATCTTCCTTAATCTTTATACTAAGTGCTTTAATGGAAAAAAATAGGTAGTATACAAGAACAGATTGATTGGACGAGACAGATGATGTTGCTAACAAGTATTCAAGAATAAATGCTAGAGATCAAAAGCATTGCAACAAAAATTGAAAAATGGATGAATAGTCTCCATCATACACTGAACATTTCTGTAGAAATAATTTCGAGTCTGAAGATAACTGAAACTCGAAAAGCTAAAAAGTAAACAACAAAAAAGGAAAAAATAGCCATGAACTTTCATACAATGTTATGATACTTAATATATAGACAATGATAGTACCAGAAAGAAATGAAAGAAAAAAGCAAAAATATAGTCTATGGTGAAACAATAACTGAAAGTTTTTCCAAGTTAATGTCAGACACCAAACTACAAACCCAGGAAATGTAGAGATGATAATCCAGAATAAATGTTTAAAGAAAATCTATATAGATATATCATGTGAAATCTTCAGAAAACCAAGATAAAAAAGGACTTGTTCCTGAAAAAAAGCAAAAGAAGCACCTTATTTGTAAAAAAGCAACATAATCAAATCCACTTACTCAAAAGTCATGCAAACAAGAGTAAATATTTGAAGTGCTAAGATAGAGAAATGAAAAAGACACCAACCTAGAATTGCATTCACTGGGAAAGTACTGGATACTTAAGAAGTAAAGAAGAAATGCTTCCTCAGACAAAAATTAAGGAAAATTGTTGCATTAGAAGAAATATTAAAAGTTCTTCAGAAAGAAGGAAAATGTATAGGTCAGAAAGATCTACATGAAAGAAGAGCATTAGAGAAATAATAAATCAAGTGAAAACAAAAATTCAAGTGGTTTTTACACTTAATCGATCTAATAGATAAGTGTTATAAAAATAGTAAAAACAACAGTGTGTTGGGGCATATGTGCTTTATATGTAAGTGAAATAAATGACAGCAATGATATGAGAAATAAAAGGGATAAGTAAGAAAATATTTTATTATAAAGACTTTTTATACCTTTAACATTATATGTTTTTCAAGTATGAATTTAAATACTAATTGTTATTTTATATGACTAATTGTGAATATACAAAATACACCAAAAATTTATACACATTTCAGGAAATGAACAATAGTATGATGTTTTTTCAGCGGGTGGTATTATCCTTTCTTGGGAGAGCCTAGAGGATGTTGTATATTGTAAAAAACCCACTACACTGTCAATTCTTAGAGAAGAAATTGAAAATGCATGTGCAGCAATCAAAATGACCAAGATTAGCCAAGCAGCAGGTTGCTGTACTAATACATGTCTGGAAGCTGATGGCCACCACTTGGATGCCTCTTGTAATTGTAGAGGCCAAAGGTAACTTGTGTTCATTTCATGATGTATCAGTAAATTTAGTATTAAAATATTATGCAAATTTTTCTTTTAGTGAGCTGTGCATACATTTTTAGAGTACTCTGCATATTGTAAACTTCAAGATACTCATTTAAAACAGTAAAAAAGTATAATATGTATGTTAATAAAAAGGGAAAATGAAATAATTTAAAATACTCAAAGCCAAGAAGTCAGAAAATAAGTAAGAACAGAGAACAACATCCACCAGTAAAAAAGAGTAATAAAGAAAGTGGGTATTACTACTACAACATCAACAACAAAATAGAACAATCAGTGATATAAATATACCAGGTAAAGAGATTGTCAGAGTACATTAAAAAAAAAAAGATCAACTATACAGGTCCACTGCCATAAAACCAACTTTTAATTTAAAGAAAAAGAAATTCAAAAAGATATACTCTTTTAATACTGATTGAAAGAAATTAAGAATAGCAATACTAATTTCAAGTGAAAAAGACTTTATAAAAAGGAAAGTTACCAAAACATGGCAAAATATCAAAAAGGTTAGTTCTCCAAGAAAACGCAAGTACCCTTAATGAATATTCACCTAAGAACAGAGTTTCAAAATATAAAAGGAAAAACTGATAGAACAACAAAGCTAAACAGATTAATTCACTATTGTAGCAAGAGGCTCTTATCCCTGCTCTACCAGAAATGCACAGTTCCATTACGCTGAAAATTAGTAAAGACAGTTAAAATCAACATCATCACCAATCAAACAGCTATGTATGATATTTATATCCTAACTCATGCACTGAGAGCAGAATAATCATTCTTTTCAAGCTAAAATTGAATATCAAGATAAATCTACATTTTAGACAAAACACAATGACAAATTTAAAATAATGAAGATTATAATGGAGACTCTCACAGCATAACTGAAATAAATAATAAATTAATTTTAAAAAGATAACTGGAAAATCCTAAAATGCTAGGAAGTTAAATAATACACTTGTAAATAATGTATAGATAAAAAAACAAATTTGAAGTTAAATTTTAAAATATTTTGGCTAAATGAAAACTAACGTAAAACTCACCAAATTGATGAGATGTAGTAAAAGCACTGAGAGGATAATTTACAGCATTAATTAGTATATTAGAAAAGAAGAATGTTTTAAAGTCAATATTCCAAGTTTCCAAATAAAGAAATAAGATAAATAAGAGAAAATTATATTTGTCAGAAAAATAAAAGAAATAATTAAAAACTGAGCAAAAAGTAATGAAATTTTATATGCAAATAATTTAAAGAAATTTAAAAAATAAAAAAATAATTATTTAGAAAAAAGTAAGATCAGTAAGTGTTTAACCAAACTAATTAAGAAAAAAAGAGAAGACACAAATTACTACCAGGAAAGGTGAAAGAGATCATTTTAGTTTCCTTAGACATTAAAAAAAATGAAGAATATCAAACTCTACACTCACAAATATAATAACCTAGATGTAATGATTTAATTCCTATGAAAATATATCCTGACAAATTCATTTTAAAATACACTCTATGATTATATCTACTAAAAACTGAAGAAATAATAAATTATCTTCTCAAACAGGAAGTACTGTACCAACCCAGACGGGTTCACTAATGTATTCTACCAACCACATAGCAAAGAAATTATATCATTCACTACCATCTCTTTCAGAACATAAAATTAAAGAAAATACCTCATATCTCATTCTATGACCATTATCCTAATGACCAAAGCAGACATAACCTAATAAGAAAACTCCTAACATTATTCATTAATATAGGTACCAAAACCTTCAACAAAACATTAACACACCAAATTCAATAATGTATACAAAGAATGACATACTGTGGCCATGTGAGATTATTTTCAATTATATGAGACCATTTTAACATTCTAAAATTATAGTAAGAATTACATCAACAGGTTAAAGAAGAAAGTCACAAGATTATATCTGTCTATCTATCTATCTATATAGGATAAGCATTTTAATGGACAAACATTCTAGTTAAAAATATTAGAAAACTAGGGATAGAGTAGGAAATTCTTCCTGTTGATAAACAACATTTATAGAATGACTATGGCTAATATTATAATTGAAGACAGAAATTTAAAGTTTTCCTGCTAATATCATGGCCAAGGCAAGTGACACCATTATGGCAGTCTAGAGGAAACAGCACTCTAAGTTGCACCACAACACTCACAGATTAGCAGCTACATGACCATATAAAATGGTAATAATTATAGTTTTTCACTGTAAATAAGATCCTAATGGTATAATTGACACTGTGAAATAGGAAGAAAAGGGCTAAAGGTGTAGGGGAAGTGGGGAGGGTAGGGGAAAGGAAATAAGGGAAAAGAAAAAATATAAGAAAACAAAAAAAAATGGAAATAAAGTTTTTGTAACTAGGGATGGGAGGAGGGGGTGAAGGGAGGGCAGGGGTATGGGGAAAAATGAGAACCAAGACCAGTCATGTAAAAGTACAAGATCCCAATGATGAATGTAACTGTACTATACACCTAAAATGCACCAATAAACTCAATGAGGAAGAAATAAATAAATAAATAAAACGGTAGTAAAACCCCTGTCAGGTGTAGAATCTGAACAAGGTAGCAAACAGGTGAAAGATAAAAGTAGGGGACACTGGAACAAGAATACAAGCTGTCGCCCTGTCTCGTGGTTGGCTGAAACACGGGTCTGGAGATTGTGCCAATTTATAAAATGCCTGAAGTACTAGAGGGTAGATATCCCCTAGTGCCTGCCCTACTTAGGATCAACAGCAGCGCCGGTGGATTACACAGGAACTCCAGCTGGTAGCAGAGGATCTGGAGCCTGAGGCTATTGTGTAAGGGAGGGGATCCTTCCCAACGGACTTTGAGAGAATCACAATCCAAAGACAACTAAGGAATGAAGGATGGCTTGGGGCGGGGTTTAAAATTGCAGTCTCCCCCACAGACAGCCCAGGTGGAGGATTACATCAGCGTGGCTCAGGGCATCCGGCAGTGACCCAGAGAGCTCAGAGGTCTGAAGCAGAGACAAGAGTGCCAAATGCTGAGGATAATGAGGACAGTCCAAAGGATCCTAACTCTGTCTTTTGGTCCCCCCAGCACTGAGCACAATAGGAAGCCCAACCCTGATAAAAATATAAAGAACCAAAGCAGCTGGCTTCCTTGAGCTTCAGGTGTAGAGGGAAGAAAGAGCGGATAGAGTAGTGTTGTCCTGTTCGTGAGTGGATTTCAAGCCAGAGGAAGCTTGAGGAGTTGCTCCTGGACTGGGTGAACACCACACCATATTTAGGAGCTATTTACGGTGAACGCAGCATACTTAGGAGCAACTGGGGAGAAGAAAGTGGTAGAGCTCGTCACAGAGGTGTGGCAGGCATACAGCCCGGGACCTGATAGAGACTCGTGGAGAGGGCACAGAGCCTGAAGCAGAGGCTATGATAAAGCTGTCGACAGACTCCAAGGCTGACAGACCGAATAACGGGGCTTCTATCTCACTCTGTGGTCCCCGAGAGAACATTATAGGTTCTTGAATATGTTATTCTAAAGTTAACAGTCTGGGCACTTATATTCATTCTAACCAACACAACAGAACCCCCTTCTGCTTTTTTTTCTGTTGTATTTTTCACACACACACAATATATATATTTTTTCTTATTATTTTTTGTTTCTATCAATGCTAAATACAATTAGATCTGGAATCTCTATATCTGTACATCTATATAGAGTCATTTTTATTAGTTTTCTGCTTTAGCAACATAACACTCCAAGATCTTTAGTTAAAGACTCCATACTACTCCTCACTTGTGAAGGACATTAAACTTTCTTGAATAGTCATTATAATGAAATACAATCCCCTTACCTATCATGACACTTCCCAGCTGTAGTTTTTTTTCTTCTAACACTTTCTGAATATCACTTCATATACTTTCAGTCTCTATGCTCTGCACCCTTTTCTGTTTTTTTCCTTTTTTCTGTACTTTTTCTTATCACTTTATATCATTTTTGGATCCTTTCAACGTACACTATTAATATACAGCAAAATATCTTAATGATCAATTTTCTGTTGTCTGCTATATTATACTACTTCTGCATTTTCTCTGGAGTAGTAAAATAATAGACTTTTCCAAACAAGGTCTCAATGATCTGCTAACATGTGGTTTGCTTCAACTTATAATTTTTTACCTTTTCTTCTTTTCTTCTCCTCTAACAAACTTTCAAATATCTTCTTTTACGGGAATAAAAATAATTTTATCAAAACTATTCTCACTAATATAATTTGCTTTTTTTTGTCTTCTTTGTATTTTTTTCTCCTAATTCTCAGTGTTTACTTCATCATTATCCTTTTCTCATATTCTTGAGGCATTTGAATGACTTGAAAACTTTTTGAACAAGTTTGATATTATATGTTAATATACAACTGACTATTAGATGTTGTTATTAGTGGTAACAGTTCTCTCTCCACCTTGCAGTGCTAGGGACAGATCCTAGTACTCTGAATAGTTTGAACAGGGGACAACACACTAAATCATGTCCAAAGCCAAGGTCACAAGGCAGGGATTTTACCATGTACTAAAATCATCTCTCTAGAGGCAAAGCTTTCTAGCCCAGTGAATCCACAGTTTTCAGCACAAAATCACAACAAACAGAAAACAAGGCAAGAAGATGTCCTCAGAAGTTTATAACTCCCCCAAAACAGATTTAACAGGTGAAGTGGATAAATTTTCAAAGAACTAAAAAAAAATGTTAAAAAGATTGAAAAGTTCAAAGAAGAGAAAAACAAGGAGCCAAATAAATCAATTATTGAGATGATCAGCAAACTTAAAGAAGATGTAACTAAGCAGCTGAATAAATCAATTGCTAAAATGATCAAGTACATTTTTTTCTTTCTTGAGCTTAAATAAGATATGAATGGACAAATGAATAAGGATAACACAGGATATAAAAGACCATTTCAGTGAGAAATCAAGCAGAAATCTTGGAAATGAAAACTTTAATAGAAAGTTTTAGCAGTGGACAAGGTTGGTTAGAAGATAATATGATTCAAGGACAAGGCTAATTTAGTAGAAAATTTACTCAATTATACTGAAAAACAAGAAGAGACAATAAAAAATGATCCAAGATCTCTCAGGTCCTTGCACTTGCAAGGCAGGCCACCGAATCCCAGATGACATTAAAAGAACAAATATAAGAATGATAGAGTTTGTGGAAGGAGTAGAGAAAGAGGCTACTGGCTTAACATTTATTCATTAAAATTAGTGGAAAATATTTCACATATCCGAGAAACAGGGTGAATAGCTAGGTAAAGGTTGCAGTTAAAATCCCAAATAGACTTGACCAAAAAAATACTTTTTATGACACACGATTATCAAAGTCCCAGAAATTCAGAAAAGAGAAGACACAAAAGGAACACACCAAATAATATAAAAAAGCAAGCTCATCAGAATAACAGCAGATCCTCAGCACAAACCTCCAAGGTCAGGAGATCTTGGAACCAAATTACTATAACCTGCAAAATGATCCTTCAGAATTGATTTTAAAAAATAAAGTCCTTTCAAAATAGAGATAATGAAACTCATGAAAACCAAATGAGAATTTTAGAAAATACTCAATGGAGTCACCACTGCAGAAGTCCAGGGGAAAAATGCATCTCCTGAGGAGAAGAAATGAAGAGAAAATTTTAAAAAAGAATTAAGTACTGAAAAAATAATATGACAAAAAATCAATAAAAATTTTCAACTTCACTCACTGTAAGCAGTCTTGACATTATAATCAAAAAACACAGATTGACAGATTGAATCAAAAACAAAATCCAAATAGATGTTGTCTGCAAGAAATGCACTTCATCCATAAAATATAAACAAAATAAAACCACAGATTTAAAATGAGCAGACAGAAAATGATTACTTAGAACCTGAAAGTAAGCAGCAATAGCTGTTCTAATTTTGGACAAAGTTGATTTCAAATGAAAGCTGGCCAAAAGCAAAAAAGAAAAATCACTATATATTGGTAAAGGAAACAATACATCAAGAGAAAGATAACAATTCTAAATATATACATCTCAAATACCAAGACACACTGTTTTATAAAAGAGCAATACTTGACATAAAAGGACAGATCGGTATAAGTACAATCATAGGGGAGGTCTTCATATCCTACTTTCTAAAAGAGGCAAATTATCCACACAAAAATATCAACAAAGAAATATCAGATTTAAATAACACCTAAGGACAAGTTCATTTAGGAGTGTTTCATCCAACAGCATCAGAATACACATTCTTCTCGGCAGAATGAACTTTCTCCAAAAGAAACTATATATTATGTCACAAATAAAGTTACTAGAAAATAAAAAAAAAACAGCCCATAATACTAGTAGAAGGAAAGAAATTATAAAACTTGGAGGAACAAATCAATGAAATTAAGACCAAAAAATTCAAAGGAACAATGAATCAAAACTTTTTCCTTGAAATATTAAATAAGACTGATAAAGTCTTAGCCAAACTTATTGCCCCAAAGATAAACCCCACATCAATATAATTAGACAAGAAAAAGGAAAAATTACAGAAGGCATCAATCTAATATAGAAGACTATAAAAAACTATTTTGAAAATTTATATTTCAAGAAATTAAAGAATCTGGAAAAAAAAATTCCTAGATGACTATGACTTGACAAAACTGAATTTGAGAGGGTATAAAATCTCTGAGCAGATAAATAGAAGGCAGTGGAACTGAATCAGTAATTAAAATCTCTATCAAAAAAGAAAAGCCAGAGCACAGTGCATATGTGGATTGATTTTTTCAGAACATTATAGAATAAGTAGGGCCAGCATTCCTCAAGCTTTTCTGTGTAACTGAAAGGAAGAAATGCTTTGACACTCTTTCTTGTAGCCCGCATTATCCTGATGACCAATCCAGCAAGAACACAAACAGAAATAAAAAGACAAGGAAAAGAGAAGATAAGACTACAGGCCAAAGGCTTTGATGAAAATAGATCCAAAAATGTTCACTAATATATTTGCAAACAGAATTGAACATATTAAACAGCTGCTCTTCTATCTAGAATAAAGAACTCAAAAAACTAAACTCCCAAAACAAATGACCCAATAAAAAAAGGCAAATAAATTGAATAAAGTCTTTAAAAGTAGTACAAGTAGCCAATATGTACATGAAAAAATGTTCATTATTAAGCATTTAGGAAATTCAAATAAAAACAACTCTAAGATTCCACCTTATCCCAGTCAGAATGGCTTTTTTCAGGAACAGGCACACACAAACACACACATACACACACACACAGTCTCTCTCTCACACACACACACACACACACACACACACACAAGAAATGCTGCTGAGAAGGTGAAGAAGACACAAGCCCTTCTACACTGTTAGTGGGAATGTAAACTTATAAAACATCTATGGAAATCAGAATGAAGTTTAATCAATAACTAAAACTAGAAATTTCATTTGGCCCCACTAGACCTCTCCTAAACACATTAAAGAGTTAAAGACATCTTATGGTTTTAATTTATTGATAACTATGTTACAATGGAACATTATTCAGCTATAAAAAGGAATGAAATCATGCCATTTGTAGGAAAATAGAAAAATATTGAGACTATACTGGTAAATAAAAATAAGTCAGATACAAGAAGTTCAATACCACAGGGTTTTCTCTTACTTTAGAAACAAATTGAAATAAAATAAGAGATGCTGGGAAAACTGGTGAGGAAACGGTTCAGGTAAGAGGGAGCATTGTAAGGCAAAGGGATCTAAAATAATCAACATATGATTGTAGATAGATAGATAGATAGAGATAATATATACATTATTCCCCAAAACAAATGTAACTCCTATATTACAAACATATACTACTAAAAAAGGGTTAAAGTTCCCTCACAACATTGCTTTTCAACATTTTGCTGAAAGTGCTAATAAAAGAAGAAAAAGACATAAAAGTATGCAGATTAAAAAGGAAGAAATAAAACTATCTTTGTTTTTAGGTGATATCACCTGTATACAAAATTCTAAAGATTTTTAAAAAAACATTTGAAAAGCCGGGCATGGTGGTGCATGCCTATAATCCCAGCACTTGGGAGGCTGAGACAGGAGGATCGCTGTGAGTTTGAGAGTAGCCTGGGCTATACAGTAAGTTACAGGTCAGTCTCAACCATATAGTAAGACCCTGTCTAAAAAAAAACAAAACAAAACAAAACAAAAAACAGAAACAAAAATTGAAGTTTACTAAGGATTACATCAATGATCCAGGATTTAAATGGAATAAACAAAAGTCACTTTTCTCTATACCAGACATGAACAAATGTAATGAAAAATTAAAAGCACAATTTCATTTACATTAGCATCCTAAAAAATGAACATTTAGGTTTAAGTCTAACAAAATATGTATGAGATCTACATGAAGTTACTACAGACTAATGAAAGACATTAAAGCACTACAAAAATAGAGAAATAATTCCTTATAGAATCACTTGATATTGTCAAGTCATCAATTCTTTCCAATTTAATATACAGATTTAATACAATCCTAATCCAAATTCTGCCAAGTTGTTGTGGATATTGACCAACTGATTCTGAAGCATATACAGTAGGTCATAAAAACCTATATTACTGAGCTGGGGATTTACCTCAGAGGTTCCGCTGCCTGCCTTGCAAGTGCAAGGACCCGAGTTCGATTCCCGATACAAAAACAAAACAAAACGAATACCTATATTACTCAATTCAGTGTTGAAAAGAGCACAAAGTAAGAGAATTCATACTTCCTACCTTCAGTAATCAAGATAATGTAGCATTGGTGAAATAATAGATTTATATTTAAATGATGCACAGTACAGAACTAAAAAATAACCCTATATAAATAGGGTTTAGGTCACCTAAACTTTGATTTAAAAAAAAAAAAAGGCAAAGTCAATACAGTAAAGCATATACTGCTAGAAAAACTGAATCTAGACACAAAACTTGCACTCTTCTACAAAACTGACTCAAATAGACCATAAACTAACATATAAAATATAAAAGTACAAAACTGTAGATAGCACTGGAAAAACCTAGCTAACCATGGGTATGATGATTTTCTTAAATACATATAACACCAAAGCCACTATTTGTGAATGATATAATTACTAAGCTGGTTTCATTAAAATTAAAAATGATGCTGTAAAAAACATGATGTAAAGAGTAGGACAAAACTAGTGATGGATTAGAGAATGTATTTGCAAATGATACATATGACAAAGGCCAGGTATGCAAGAGACGCAAGAAATCTCAATCTCAACATGAATAAAATGAGCAACACACTTCAAAAACAGGTGGGAGACCTAAACAGACATTACAATATGGAAAATGCACAGATAATAAGTAAACATATGAAAAGATTTTCATCATAAATATAAAGTTATAATTTAGAGCTACAATAGGTTACACCTGCTTCACCGGTGCAATGACTGTGGAGATCAATATGGAGATACCTTAAACAACTAGGATTAGAAGTCCCATTTGACCCAGCTATTCCCCTGCTGTGTATCTTCCCTAAATAATTAAAGGAATCATACCACAGTGATATGTGCACACCATGTTTATAGTGGCATAGTTTGTGATAGCTAAAACTTAGAAACAGCCCCATTACCCATCAACTGGAGACTGGAAAAAGAAGATGTGTCTTTTCTATAAAATGGAGTACTACTCAGTCATAAAGAATGAGAGACTAGAGTTATTTTTAAATAACTGGATGCATATCAAGGCCATACACTTAAATGAAATAAATAGGACACACGTGTAAATACTGAATCGTTTCTCTGGTGGGAAAAGCTAAAAATGTAAATAAGGTTCAAATTGTATAAGTGATAATGTGAAATAGGAGGAAAGGGACTAAAGGAGCAAGGGAAGTGGGAAGTGTTGGGGAAAAGAAGGAAGGGAAAAGAAAAAAGTATGAGAAAAGGAAAAATGGAAACAAAGTTTTTGTAAATAGGGGAAGGTGGAGCAGGTGAAGGGAGGGCAGGGACAAGGGAAAATAATAAGAACCAAGACCTGTCATGTAAAGGTAAAAGATCCCAATGATGAATATAACTGTACTGTATACCTAAAATGTACCAATAAACTCAATGAAAGAAAAAAAAGAGTGCATTCTTCGAGAATGGCTAATAACCAGAGCACTGACAATACCAAATAATAGGGATGATGTGAAACAACACCACACCTATTCATGGCTAGTAGGAATGCAAACCGACACAGTTTGGATCACAGTTCAGAAGATAGTTTGACAGTCTTATAAAACTCAGTGTACTCTTGGTATAATCCTGCAGTTATACTCCTTAATATTTACCACAGGAATTGAGAACTTTTGCCTACAAAAATTATATACTAATGTCTAGTGTGGCTTTACTCAAAATTGCCAAACTTGGATGCATAATTAAACCAATGTACTATGATCTGAACATGAAATGGAACATTAGTGCTAAGAAAAAATGAACTGTCTCACCATGGAAGAAAAAAACAGAGGAAACTTAAATGAATATTATTATGCGAGAGCAAATCTTAAATCACTATAAACTGTGATTCCAACCATATGTCAAGTTAGAAAGGACAAAATTATTTTCTTTTCCCTTATTTCCTGTCACCTACCCTTCCCACTTCCCCTACACCTTTAGCCCTTTTCTTCCTATTTCACATTGTCAGTTATACAATTTGGATCTTATTTATACTTTCAGTTTTTCACACCCGAGAAACAATTTGGTATTTACACATGTGTGTTCTATTTATTTCACTTAAGATTATGGCCTTAAAAAGTACCGATATTTATTTCACTGAGAAGTATATCCTCAATATGTATCCATTTTCCTATGAATGAGTCTAATTTCTCATTCTTTATGGCTGAGAAGTATTCCATTTTATAGAAAAACCACATTTTCTTTATCCACTCTCCAACTGATGGGCAAGTGGGCTGTTTACAAGTTTTAGCTATTACAAACTGTGCCGCTATAAACATAGGTGCATATATATCAAGGTGGTATGATTCTTTTAATTCTTTTGGAAAGATACCCAGAAGAGGGATGGCTGGGTCAAATGGAACCTCTAGTCCCAGCTCTTTCAGGTATCTCCATATTGATTTCCATAGTGATTGCACCAGTCTGCCCTCCCACCAACAATGGAGAAGGGCTCCTTTCTCTCCACAACCCCGCCAACATTTGAAATGCGAAGAGAAGGGCTAAAGGTGTAGGGAAAGTGGAAAGGGTATGGGAAAGGGAATAAGGGGAAAAAATGAGAAAACGAAAAAAATGGAAATAAAGTGTTTGTAGATGGGGTGAAGGGAGGGCAGGGACAAGGGGAAAAATGAGAACCAAGACCTGTCATGTAAAGGCACAAGATCCCAATAATGAATGCAACTGTACTGTATACCTAGAATGTACCAACAGACTCAATAAAAGAAAAAAAATTAAAACTAAGAAAAAAAGATACCAATAAAATCAATGAAAAAAAAAAGAAAGGAAAAATTATAAAAAGAAAAGGGGCCAGGGATTTAGCTTAGTGGCACCACACCCGCCTTGCAAGCACAAAGTCCTGAATTTGATCCACAATACCAAAACAAGCAAACAAATAAAAAGAGTAAAAAGAGTAGTGAATGCCACGGCTTAGGGTAAGGGACATATGAAGTGATAAAGCACCAAGGATTCTAGGGCAGTAAAATTATGTTGTATCTTACTATAGTAATACATGTACATCATTATACATTTGTCAAAATCCATAGCATATACAATAACAGGAGTGAATACTGATATAGATCATGGTGTAAATTGTGCCTATGATAAATTTCTTAAAAGTAATGAATGTACTTCTGTGGTGCCGGATACTTTTTGTGTAGGTCGTCGCATGTGTGAGGACTGATGAATATGTAGGAACTGTATTTACTTTCTGTTTCATTTTGCTGTGTACCGAAAACATCTTGTAAAACCAAAGTTTATGAACTAAAACACATATATATTTATACACAAACATAGATATACTTTACACACATATGTAGTGACACACACATATATTTCATAAGTAGTTATAAAACTGTAGCCATACACTGCACTCATGTTTAGAAAGTATATAAACATGTTCATGACCTACTCTTACCATTCTTATCTCTACCAAAATAATAATTGTAATGATTTTCTCCAGTATATTGCAGATACCTGCTTTATTAGGTACCTGACACATGGGGATATTATTTCCTGCCTAAAACAGTATTGAGTGTTCATGACTGCCTCTGTGTGTACACTATGCAGCAGTGATATCTTTATATAATAAAAGTGTGGAAAAGCAAAGTCATTGATAGTAAGAAGTAGATGTTTGAGAAAATGGCAGCGTATTTATACCATGGAAATCACCCTCAGGCCTCTAGAAATGGGTTTATCATTATGACATTGATTGTTTATTTCTGAATATAAAGTTCCAGACTCAAATGCTGCAAGGAAATAAATTATGATCGCATTTGTACCACACAAAAGACAAATTTCATATTTTATAATTATTAAATACTAAACAAGTATTCATTAACTCCCACAGAATTAGAATGTTGAATGCCTTCAAATCATTAAAATGACTTCTGCAGTTTTCAAAAAAATTAATACTAATTAATTTCACTTAAAATGACACAGAAGATAGACATTTTTTTGGTCAAGTGTTGAACAAACTAGGATAACTGATGATATTATCAAATGATAACATTTAGTAATATATGATTTTAGGAAAACTTACACAAATGTAAGTCATTTGATCTTCCCATGTCTTGTTCTATAGCCATATAATGGTAAAGACTAACAAGGCTTTGAGTGGTGTAGGAACTTAATATGTATTATTATTGTGTAATTGGAAAGGAGGCTTTGTCCAGATTTATTATCTATTATCAGAACAGATACTCTGTACTCTGTACCAAAAAGTAATACAAAATAAGAATCTCTTAGTTTTGATGTCAGTAATCCTGCCCCTCATCTAAATAATTCTTAAAGATTTTCTTTATTTCTTATGCTATAATTCTGTATTTTCCTTGCATTGCTTTTATAAATCATCACTAAGAACAAAACTTGGCATTATGTTCTGCATCGTGCCCCTTTTCCAATTCTTACGCGGAGTGTAACCACAGAACCTCAGAATGTGAAAGTATCTAGACAGGAACCTAAGAACTGATTGAGTCAAAATAAAGCCACCGCAAGTGGCCTTGCTCCACTCTGACTCCTTATGAGAAGAGGACATCGGGACACATAAAGAAGGATTTTATGACATAAATTAATATAGAAATTGTGATAATTACTGGAAGACACAACGAGACTCCAGCAGTAAATAAATGCACAGTGGGAAGAACAGGTGAAAACACAGTCAAGGTGAGAGGCTTCAGGAAAAACCAGCCCTGGAAGCATCATAAGATTGAACTTCCAACACTCAGGACAGGAAAACATCAATTTATCTTGCTTAAACCACCCAGACTATGGTATTTTTATAATGGAGACTCTAGCAAACTAATATAATATACATAGGTAAGATGTCAAATATGTGTTCCTTTACTGTATTTGAAACCAGATAGAAGCTAATTACTGAATAAAAGGGAAGATATTCAGTAGGGGAATAGCTGGGTCAAATGGGACTTCCAATCCTAGTTCTTTGAAGTAACTCCGTACTGATTTCTACAATGGTTGCACCAGTCTACATTCCCACCAGCAGTGGAGCAGAGTTCCTCTTTCCCCACAGCCCCACCAGTGATAAAAATAAATATGTAGTGGCAACTAAAGAAAGTCTGCATGATTAGAATTATACTAATAAAATTAAAATTAAAAAATAGGAAAGGTGAGAAATAAAGTAAACGAAAATAAAATTTTAATATTAGTAAAGGTGATAATTTAATAAGTAATATTAGTGGAACTTAGAGACTATTTAATCGCATATACTCTAATTTTTTATACACTCAGTTTTTGAGACATGGTTTTGTTATGCAGTTGGGGCTGGCTTTGAATTCACTATGTAGCCCAGGCTGGCCTCAAACTCATGGCAATCCTCCTGCCTCAGCCTGCTGAGGTGTGCAACCTAGAGTACATAATTTTAAACTCAAATATGTGGAAAGTTTTAAATTTTTCAAAAAATAAAATTGCAGCAATTGAAAACAGAAAGTATTAGATATTAAGAGGAAATGTATTAGATATTCACTGGTCTTCACAACACTAACCCTAGATATGAGAAGTTAAAGAAGTAATATTGTTGAGTGATTAACAGAATAAAAAAATAAATGTAATATTTTTGTCCAGCAAGGTAACAAAAAAAGGAAATGACAAAAAAAATTGGAATAAAAAAAGGTATTCGTTAAGTCCTTGATATAGAAGTCTAAGAAAAGTACATCATATCAATTAGATTTTTATAAATTTCTGGGAAGTCACACTAATTAAAATTGAGAAAAGCAGATGTGTAGGAGTCTAGGGCTGAGATGAAGTTGAGCAGTGGTGAGAAGACTGAGGGGTAGAGGGGACTTTGGGGATGACAGATAATATTCATCCTGGCTCTCAGTGATGCACACAAATGTAAAAGGTATCAAATTTACATTTTAAATTCGGTTTACTGAATATCAGTTTGAGCTCAGTAAAGTTAAAGGAAAGCAGCTTTTTTTAGCTCTTCAAAAGTCTTATTCAAAGTTTGTGAATGTATGTATACTTATAAATATAAACTTTATCAAAAGTTTTGGAGGGACTAGGGATTTAGCTCACTGGTTCCGCTGCCTGCCTTACAAGCACAAGGATCCGAGTTTGAGATCCGGTACCACCCCCCAAAAATGTTAATTTTGCGGGTAAGGTACAGGGACTCAAACCAGGCCTTTCACTTGCCAGGCAGACACTGTACCTCTGAGCTACATCTCTGTCCGAAGGTTAATTTTTAAAAAACAAAGGATAAGAATTACTCACTCTTTCAAAGATAATATACAATACTCATGCACATTAGTAAAATTAAATTGGTATAAATAGAAAAATATCAATGAATACAATTTAAACTTTGGAAATAAATCAGCTTAGATGATATATGGAAGAGAATTCCATAGATATAGATCAGTAATGTGACACATGATATAATTGACAGAATAAGTTAGGAATAAATTGTCATTCTATGGTGATTATAACTAAACAACTGTTTGTGATAGGAATTTGAAATCAATGAGGTTTCTATCAGAAGATGAATAAATAAAATATATATATTACATAAAACATCACAGCAATTAAAAATCACTAACAGCTACTAGTCACAGTTGAATAAAAATGAAATTAGAAATAAATATTTAAAACATTAGAAATTTAAAATGCCTAATAGAAACAGTTCTGTGTATCATTTAAATTTATAGCCATGGCAAAAGTTGTACCTTATATGCATTAAACTGATTTCTTATGGGAAAGGAACAGTGGGAATGAGACTTGAAAATGATAAAGCTGAGACAGTAAATTTTTTTAAAATGTAAAATATGTAAAATAAAATAGGGCCTATTAAAACCTCATAAGTTTATAATGAGTGAGATTAATCCAACTCACTGAAACTCCAAAGAAAAACTTTAAAAGCAAATTGAATTATTCCTTTCCCAAGTTGTTTTAGTCCTCTTTTATAAATAGCTATTTACAGAGAATAAAGAATAGAATTACTTATAATTTTAGAACATTATAAATGCTTCTGAAAAATAGTATGTGAAAACTATTTAATAGTTGGGCCAATTATTTTTAAAGAAGCTCAAATGTGAAGAAACAAAAATACATTTAAAAGTAAAGTTTTAGTGGAGTAAAAGGCCAAGATATAGTAATTCAAGATACAAAAGTTTTTAGAAATTCTACTATTGACTCATGTAATTGGCCAGTGGGGAAGAATCTTAGTAAGTAGTGATTCAACATAACAATCCATGGATGTATTAGACAGATTTATTGCTTTCTTGTCAGTAAAACACAATATCAGATACTCACAATTTATAGGAAGAGATTTAATTTGGTTTATGGTTTCAAAGGACTCAGGCCATGGTCAGCTGGCTCCAAGGCAGAAACATTATGGCAGAAGGGTTGTGCAAAGATGCTTACAGTATGGTTGCCACAAAGTGAAGAGCAACAGAGAAGAAATAGCCAGAAGCCATACATCATACCTAAAGTCATGCCTTCACAACCTACCCAGATGTGCCTAAAAGAGCTCTAGTAATCTCTTATGCAACTCTCAAGCCAATCAAGTTGCCAAGTAACTTTAACATTCACAATAGCCAACCTTGGTGAGTCTATAAGGGTGTGAGAATATGTAAAACCAAGTAGAAGAATACTAAAGACAACTGAGCATTGTCATATAATATGAAAACAACACTGATATTCCATCTCACCCAACTAAGAATGGCTGCCATCAAGAAATCACCAATAACAAATACTGGCTGGGTTGTGGGGAGATAGGAATCCTTCTTCATTGGTGGCAGTGCAGACTGGTGCAACCACTGTGGAAATCAATATGGAGATACCTCAAACAACGAGGATTAGAAGCCCCATTTGACCCAGCTATTCCTCTACTGGGTATTTTTCCAAAAGAATTAAAAGAATCATACCACAGCAACATATACTCACCCATGTTTATAGTGGCACAGTTTGTAATAGCTAAAACTTGGAAACAGCTCAGTACTCAGTACAGTACTGAGTATAGTATTACTCAGCTATAAAGAATGAGAAACTAGAGATATTTTTAGCTAAGTGGATGTATATTGAGGCCATACTCTTGATTGAAATTAATGAGACACGTGTGTAAATACTAAATAGTTTCTCTGGTGTGAAAAAGTAAAAGTGTAAATAAGGATTAAAATGCATAATTGATAATGTGTAATAGGAAGAAAAGTCTAAAAGAATAGAGGAAGTGAGAGGGGTAGGGGAAAGTTAAAGAGGGAAAAGAAAAAAATATGTGAAAAGTAAAAACATGGAAGTCATGTAAAGGCACAAGATCCCAATGATGAATGTAAATGTATTTGTGCACCTAATATGTACCAATAAATTTAATAAAGATAAAAAATGCAACCGAGAAACTGGTTGTGCCTACTTTCTAAAAAATAAGATTCTGGTGGACCACAGCATGTACAAAATATAGCACCTACTTTTCAGCAATAGTAGCATCTTCCTTTTCTCTCATGATGTTCCATTGTATTATTGTAATTTAAAAAATCTTTATCAATAACAGTCTAAGAATATGAAAATATCTTTTAATAATCCTATCCATTAAGAGTGTACTGCTGATGAAATTTTTTAAATGTAAAAAATTATAAAATAGGATTTACCAAAGCAAATGATAGATTACTAGGGGTGAGATTAACTCACTATACTTCCAAATACTTTTACATATTTTGATATTTGAAAAAAATGATTAGGGAATAAGTGGGCCATGACTATCATATACAATACAGAAGATGCAAACCTAATTTCAGAAGTTGTAAATTATTATTATTTACTTTGTGAAATGTTTTGAAATGTTTTTCACCAACTCTGTTCTTGAGAAATGTTCCCTAAACTATGATAGCCTTTTTTAATTAAAACAACCTATTGTGATGTAAGTAAAAGAAAAAAATTAAAACTGTAAGGGTTTCCATCTTCTATATTACACTCAAATTTAGACATGTCTTTCAATACAGTGAGAGATTTAGAAAAATTTCAAGAATATAATTCATCAAATAGCACTTTTATAATAAATGTTGTGGAATCTAAAATAACAACTGAATCAGTGTGAGAAAATTATTGAGATAGTTCAATGTAGATTTTTAAATCCAATCACAATCAGTGATGCTGCAAAGAGTATGCAGTACTTATATTCTCCTTAAAGTATCTGCGACTTTAAATTGCTACGAAATTGTCTAAATACACTTGCATACATTTCAAGGTAAATATTTACCTCGGATCATATAAAAATAACATTTATATTAGTATCATGGCTTTTTATCATTTTTAGTACGTGTTTCTAGTACATAGAGTTTGTAAACCTCTGTATGTAGTACATAAAGTTTTCATTTTTATTTGAAAATTCAGAAGACATAGTTTCCTAGACATACGAAATACCAAAACTGACCCAAGAAGATATAAAAACCTGAATAATCCAATAACAGGCAACGAAATTGAAGCAGTAAGAAAAGCAAAAGTCAAAAGATTCACTGCTGAATTTTAAAATACTTTTAGGGAAGATCTAATACCAATACTCCCAGAGCTCTAATGAAATTGAAAGTGAAGGAATACTCCAAAGTCATAGATGAAATCTAGTATTACACTAATTCCAAAATTAAACAAGAATACAACCAAAAGAGAGAAATATAGTTCAATCTCTAATGAATATAAAGGCAAAACCCCTCTACAAGATACTGGCAAACAGAATGCAACCAAACATCAAAAAGATCATACATCATGACAAGTTATCTTGTTTTAAATTAGACTTACGTAAACCATTTTCTGAATGGACACAACCATAGATTTTTCATTTGTGCCCAGGGTTTTCTGTAAGAGTAATGCCAAATACAATTTTGTCTAACTTATTTGGAAAGATCTTTATCTTTTACAAACACACTCACATGTACAGACCAGATCTCTCACAGCTCATACATATACTGTACGCATACTTTATGGTTAAATAAGTTGAACAAATTTCAATCTTAAATTTCTTCTTATTTAGAAATGAATCAAAATAACAATGACCCATTTTGAAAAGGCACTGAGGAGCATTAAAGCAGCTTTAAATTCAATAGTAGAATAGTATTATCACTTTCTAAATGAAATAGATTTTCAAACCCAAGCAAAAAATGGCAAGATCATTACTGTCAAGGGTTCCTTTCTGAACAGAAATACATAAACTGGCAAAAGAAAACATGCATCTCTTAATATACACTTGATTTTCATGCCATCCATCTTAAAACTATTAGCACAAAAGGAACTTGAAGAAAGTTACTTATCTTGGCAGTCAGCTATCAGTTTTTATAGAAAACACAAATTAATGCGTCTTTGGAATTGTGTTCGCCCAATCAGGTGTGGATTCAAGTCAATCAAGAGACTTTCTCATTTTCACTCGACCTTGCCTGGTTATCATCATGTGTTCATCCATTCTACTGAGAAGTCTGTCAAACTTGACTCATTTGGGTCTACCGTGGGCCTGTTTGTATGCAGTTGCAACAAATTTGTTTATACAAAGTATAGATTTTCACAGATATTCCAATAATTTTTAAATAAGATCAGTTAAAAAAATTCATGTCACAGTATTGATTAATACCTGTATGGTAAATTTTATATTCTGTGAGTCAGTCAAAGAGATGATTGCTACCACTGATGGTAATAAATTAAAAGAATCTGATGACCATTGGCATCAAAGTAGAAGTGGTACCTTCAGTAATTTAATTTGTCCTATGATTTTGAGAAAGATGGCTGCATTTGTGTTTGTGTGCAAAGATGGTCACAGTCATGCTTGTCATCCAATTAGTTTGCAAACAAAAACAAAATTTTGCTAAACGCTTTCGTTTGTGAACTTAATTGTTTGAAAACAAAAGCGTTCATGAACCGAAGTACAACTGTAACTGCTCTTTGGTACAATGTAGTTATGATTTTTTTCTTTCTTACTTAAGTTATAATTATTGTGGACTTAGGGTTTATAATTTAAATAAGGATATTATTGAACATGAAAGAGATTACAATTGCTGATCAATTCAGGATACCAGGTATTAAGTGGAATCTTCCTGAAGGTTGGGGTTGATGTTCATCCTAGCTCTACTGGGAAATGAATGATAAGACTCATGGACCATAGTTCTACATTCCAGTGCTGGTCTATCATTTCTTCTGGGAGAAATCTTAGACACATCCCTTTATTGCAGACAATGTTTCCCCGGTATAAGTTAAAATATTAAGTGTTACTATATCTAATTTCAGGAGTACTATGTGTGACCATTAACCTTAACATGTCAATTTTGTTGGATTAGGAAAGGCCTAGCAGATTAGAAGTATCCGCTCCTGGGTGGGTCTGGGAGGGCCACGGAGGCCCAGCCGGTGTGCTGTGTGTACTCCCCTGTGTATGGCTTTCTAGTGATGTTCTCCTGTTCTGCTGCCAGCCCTCCATCTTTGCTCTGCCAAACCTTTCCTGCTTGATGGTCCTGACTTGGAGCCAGCTGAAAATGGACTGAATTTCCCCAACCGAAGAGAAACATTAAACCTCTCTTCTTTCAAATAACATATGCAAATATATATAACGATAGATGATAGATAGGTAGGTAGATAGAAAGATAGAAAAATCTCTGAGTCCTTGTTATTTCTTGGAAGACACCTCATCATGCAGGCTTTAATAAGCTCAACAAAATAATCGTAATTATAATATAAAACAGAAAATAAGATTTAACACCCTGACAAGTAGGTCTTTGTACAATACTCACTATGATTTGTATTCCTCTTTTATTTCCCTACTCCCCCTTTGTTTCTCCTATTCATAGCTCTCCTCCTGCTTCTCCTTTTAAATGTTGAACACATTTCAATGCAGAAAAAAACTGTGCTGCCTTTCTCTCACTAAACATTTCCTGAAAAGGGATTTAGCCTCAGAGAAATCAAGTTACAGGAATATTTTTAAAGGCTTATAAATAGTGAAGGTACTTAGATTTAAGTATAGAAATTATCTAAAGGTAAAATTATATAGGCACACATTTATATGTATATATTGTTCATGTATGATAAAATAATATCTAAATTGTGTTTAATAAAACCTGCACATAGCTTAAATTCATTTTCAGGAGAATTTACTTTAATCACTCCAAGTAGAGAAATTCCTTAATAAAAGCAACTTTTATATTTTGATTTAATCTTTCAAATATCCCATTTCTTTTCCTGTTGATAAAAAAAAAAAGAAGGTTGGTTTGCCTGGATAGTTCAAACTCAAGAGCGTCTCTTAAAAAGCTTTGCTGAGAAGTCATTAAAACTTGCCTACTGTGCTTCTGCAAACTGAATCTGATTTTGTGACCTTTATGTTTCACTTTTAAAATTTCAATCTGTCTGAAATCACTAGCTTAGGTTTTCTTTCTGCCTTAACCAAAATTCTCTCTGTTGACCTCAGTTGGTCTGACCCTCACCCACACACAGTCTGATTAATATCAAAGTGGAGCTGCATTAAGCATTTGCCTTGATGGGCTCATTATCTTTTCTCTTTGTTATTTTTCTTTCAGTCCTGTTTGATATGTATGAATTCCTCAGAAACTGACAAGAGGCTTATGGTGATCTTCTGCTCCCCCTAAATAGGCTTTTATCTATGCAATTTCAAATGCTACAGCAATATTAGAGTATATCACCCTTTTTACTTGGAGAACATAAAGCAATCTATTTATTCAAAAAACCAAATAATAGGGAAGAGATTCATCAAAGGTCATCTTACTCTGTCTTTGCCTGGGATCAACATCCTGAACCTAGGTAGAAAAGCTGTTTACAGATGACTTCGGTAACTGATTGATCTGCTCCTTTATATTTCTTTCTTAATTAACATACATATTTATATTACTGAGTAAAAGGACATCAGAAGAAAATGCAAGAAATTTTCCAACAATTTCAAATACTTTAAATATTCTATACACTATAGCAATCCAACTCTCAATAAAGAAAGTCCTGGAAAAAAATCCTACCATCTCTACCAATTCAGAAACAGGACAATTTCTTAGCATTTGTATGTTCACATGTTCTTTTTCTTCATAACATATATGGATAAAGATGTCCAGAAAAATTAGATTCAAGTACTTACTATTCATATAATTTTACCTGACTTGGGATTTCCTTTACCCCAAAAGCATACTGATAAGTTACTACAGCAAAAAAAAAAAAAAATAGAACTTTCAAAGTAAATTATAAACCAAATCTGTAGAGCTTTGTATACTACAGCCAGCAATAATGATGAAATTAAATATATGTCTTCTACTTTACTAAGCCAAATTCCCATCTCTTATTTATGATTAATGTCTTTGTTTCACAGATGATAGACTTGACATGGAAACCAACGCCACGGAACATTAGGAGAAATTTAATCATAATTTTTGGATTTTCCTAAAATAATTTTCCATGGGCACATTAAGGTGTGAAACAAATATATTATTCCTTTAATATTGTATTTTATTTTGCTAATATAGAAACATAACATTCAAGAGAGCTAAATATCACAGTACTATAACTTAGTATTTTACATTTTTTCAATTTATTATTACTTATAAAGCAAAGGAAAGTGAGTGTCAAGCTGTAGGGAATATAAAGCAAATAAGATACTGGTCTTTTGAGTCAAAGACCTCAAATTCTAAGTAGTACTTGCCTGTCACTGGACAAGTTACTAAACTACATGCTTCAATTTTCTCATCTATTACGTGGAAATGCAGAATGAAATTAGATATTTTATATGTAAGGCATTCAGCCTAGAGCCTTCCCTGGGCACATAGGAAAGAATCAACAAAGAATCAGTTAATAATCCTTGTGCAATTGAAATTCATTAGCATTAGTGAGTACAATGATAATGGTGCACAAAGAAAGGGCCAGAATCAATAATCGTCATATTGGAAAATATTAGTCTTGCCGAAATCAGTAAGAGCAGGCCATGCAATGTAGATTTACACTTTAGCATGCACACCTTACACCTAAGAATATTTTAACGAATCATTTTATTGTAGTTATTTATTACCGACTCATGGTAAGTCATTTAGTGTGCATATTTACCCCTGAAATAAAACAACACCATGAATTCGTTTTATGGAATATACTCTAAGAATGATCGAAAAACAAATTTAAAAATTTACAATGAAACGAGTAGCTTCATGATGATCCCATGAATTCATTGCTTTCATATATGTGTGTCTGTTATTTTCCACTACTCACCTGCTTAGCTCATACTCAGAAGACAAATTACACACTTTCCAAAACAAAACACCAAGACATCACCTGAAAACTTCTCAGCAATCTGAAAAATCCTCTGTTTAATAGCCTTTAATGAAAGTAAAATAAGACTTCTGTAGGAATTTTGGCTCATGACATTGTCTGATACAATTGACTTATACTTTTATGTCATGTTCTGCTTTTCCTGTGTTAATTTTTCATTTTCTGTCTCAGAGACAGTCCAGTTTCAAAGTGTGAAGATAAAAATGATCAAATATATTATTCCCAGAAAAAATGAAAATATTAAGTAAAAAATGGACTTAGACAATGAAGATAAGTACACAGTAGCTTGGACTAGTAGCTCTGAAGTAAGGCTTGGGTTGGTATCTTATCTGAGTTATTTTCTCTTAAATGTGGACACTAGAAGTGCTCAGATCATACTTTAGTTGCAGGGATTATAGGTCAAAGTGCATATTAAGTGAATAGCACAGTGCCTAGTGCATGGTAAAATTCACTGCATAAAGGCTCAGCATACCTTTGAAATAAAATAATAATAATAATAATAACTCAGTCAAGGAAGGGGAAATAAACACACTGAGAACCAAATAAAAATAAAATATGGAAATAGTTCAGTGCATCACCCACACTGACATGTAAGTTTGAGAACAATATATATGTGGAGAGGGTATAATCAATTGATATATATATATATCACATATATATATATATGAACTATATATATCAACTATATATATATATATCAGATATATATGAACTATATACATATTCTTGTAAAATGGCACATTTGTTTGATCAGATCTCACAATTTCTCTTCTGTGAGCATAATCACATGTGCACATAATAAAAATTTGTATTAAATCCTTTTCAATATAATCATTTTAGTAAATGACTGCTTTAGAATCTACTACTATAAAATGTTGAAATATAACAATTTGTTAAAATTCATGATAACCACTAAAGAAATAAAAGAAAAAACTAAGTGTACTAAAACAGCAAAATAATCTTGGGAGGTAGAATTTCTTCCTAATTGGTATATGGATGAAACTGTGCTTCAGGAAGAACAATTTTTCAAGATGAAATAAATAATAAATATTAGTTAGCAACTATAAAATTTTAAAAAATCATTACTTACTTGAAGTAACTGAATTCTTTCAACAAAAACAAAACCATGAATGGTTAACTCACTAATATTTCTTTCTTTCCTTTTTTTTTTTTTCTGTTATCAGGGATCGAACTCGAGACCTTGCACGTGTGAGGCAGGCACAGCATCACTGACTAATACAAAGTCCCCAACTGACTAATATTTCTACCTGCAAATCCCTCTAATCCCTTCACATTCTTCTTCTAAACAAAGTGACTAGAAGATGTGATATCTAATAAAAACAATGCCATAAGTGTTTTGAACAATCACCATGCATGCATATCTCAATCCATAATGTAAATGTCATGCTCAAAAACTTTAGCTTAATTAATAAATGTCTTTAACATCTGAAACTAAAACCACTGTAAAGTATTCAAACAAAAACTTGGAATTGTACAACTGAAGCAAAATTTTTGGAGGGCATCCAAAAGTAATTAAAAGGTTCTGTAAAGCTCCACGACATAAATATATAAATTCAATACACTTTGATTTCAAAACTTGGGCTGAAAAATAAACTCATAGTTTTTATGCAGTTTGATTTTATTAACATTTAACTGTCAGAGTATGAATTTACACATGAATTTAAATTCTCTTCAGAGCATAAGGAATGTATTGCTATAGCCTTTAGGTAAATTTAATATGGATTATTTTCAAGACCATGACATGCATTAACCATGTGCTTTAGGTACTTATAAAACTGGTTAATAATAAACCTATATATAGTTTTTTTTTATTAATATCACTTGCCAGATAAATCACAGAACATTAAATAGCTAATCCAAGGTCAATGAAACAGCATATGGTAGAACCATATTTAGGCACTATGACTATATTATCTGTCCTTGTGTTGTGATGCCCCTAACAAAGCAGATTTCAGTTAAAAATTATTCCAATCTGAAGCTCTGATATAAGCTATTACAATATTGTATATGTACAACAGGTGAAGATTCCAATCTGAAGCTCTGATATAAGCTATTACAATATTGTATATGTACAACAGGTGAAGACTACACATTGAAGATTCAGACACTATAATGCTCATAAAAGACATTATTTCATCATGTATATTTTAGGAAGATAAGTATCCCAGTCCTGAAAAAAAGTATAAATAGTGTTAAGCAGTGTACAGGATTATTATGATTAATTTTTAGTAGTGAATCGCAAAACATAAACATGTATACCTATACACGCACAGATGCTATTCTGTACACACACACACACTCAAACAGATACAACCCTGGCATGAGCTCTGAGCTTCTCAGTACCCTTAAAATTAAGTTATTTAAATCAGTAGGTGAAAGAGAAAGAAGGCAATATCATGATGTGATTAAAAAAAAAAAACAAATAGTAAAGACGAGATGCTTTTTAGTTTCCAAGGTAACTGATTGTGGACCGGGAATCTATAAATAGGGGTACTGAGGATGCTAAGCTCCCGACTAAAGGAAACTTAGTGCTACAATTTCAGATAAAATGAATACAAATCAAATCAAAGGGAAATTTTAGCTTATAGAAAACACAGAAGAGAAGTCATACAAAATGTATTGCCTATGGAGAGTATGGTTTTTAAAAATCCATAAATATTAGAAAATGTATTCTAAAATATAAGTGTTAAGTATAAATTAATCAATTATATAATTAAATATAATTTACACAAAATTTTGCATATTTTATTATGATAATATAGGCACCTATTATAATTCAAGAGCTAATAGTGTTTTTTTAATTCATTAATAGGATTAGCATAAGTGTAATTACTCATATTTTTATTAAGTATCATAATCTTATTATAAGAATGTAACAGGAAGTTAAATTACTTTTATACATAAAGGAAAGTATTATATTGAAAATGATAAAATACCCATATGCATTATGCTTATTATTTAAGATGATAGAAATTACTGAAGAAAAATTATGTACTTAACTATGCAATTTATTAAGGACTACCACCTTTTTGCTTTTATTTTCTTTGCATAATAGGATTGCATTTGCAGTGATTCTAAATTATCAGCATAAAATAGCCTCATCTGTGTCTACATTAATTCCTTACACATACAAAGTGCACCAAAAAGTTAGGATAAAGTGAATCACAGTATACTTCACATAGTGATATGCAGACTGTGGTTCTTTATCTTAGAGTCTCTTTTAAAATGATTTCATCTATGCTATAAACTTTTCTTTTTGACAGACTCATTCAGCCACTGAGTACTAACATAATTCATACATGAACTATTTATAATTATTCTTATATATGTA
>NW_022900926.1:78431233-78435735 GCF_012274545.1 Fukomys damarensis
ATATATATATATATATATGTAATCATATATAATGGTTTGGTACAGTGTCATAACCAAGACTAGACATAACATTGTACTAAAATCACCAATTTATGCAAGAAGTGAAGTACTTATGAAAAAATAAAGTTTAAAATATGAATTTTAGCATTCAATGTGACTAATAGAAAAAGCAAATAAACCTCTGAATCTTTCATTTTGATGTCATTTTAAATACTTTTATTGCCTTACAAGTATCAGAACTAGTTCTTTGATGAAAGAAATCCATTACGGTCAAATTATGCAGAAAAAAAGAAGAAAACTGACAAATATGTGGTTAGTTCAGGCAAAGTATTCACTTAATCACACTACTGCATTCGTTAATTGCTAGATCACATTCTCTGATTTGAGTATGAAGTAAAATTCCCACATAAAATATGGTGAATATAAAATTAAAGCAATTTAAGAAAAACATTCATTATTAACATTTCTTAATTTTGTATTCTTTCATCACTTAAGGAAATATAAAAGCTTTCATTTTGGAGATTTATAATTGTAGCACACTGAAGTAAAATCATCATATTTATGAGAGTTCTGAAAAAGAGTCAAATGGCATTCAAATCATATGAAATCATATCAAAACTACATTTACTTCAATTTAATTGCTAATTAGAAGAGATTAAAATCCACATTGAGATAAAAGTGCATAAATTCATTTTCAAATGCCATTCCTCATGGTATAAAATGCATATGTCATGAACTTTATATGAGAAACACTTTTAATAGCAAGAGGATAAAATATGCAATAAACTATATTTTCTCTTTTTAGAGAGAAATATGACATAATTATATAATGAGGCAAAAATTCTATATGCATACAGTTCAACAAAAATTCACTTTCAACCATATGTGCACTTTATCATTGAACTTTGTTTACCATTTTACTCTTTCATTATAATTTTCTTTTTGTTCCTCTTTCTCCTATACCTTTCCATTACAATCACACTCTATGAATCTTCTCTAAGAACCTTCTTTAAAGGGTATTCTGGGCAACTATTTTATATTTTGTATTACTCAATGATTACCTTTTGTCTTATTTTACTGATGGCTGAGAGTATTATACATATTTATAGTCTTGAAGTTTGTAGAATAGGCTTCATTTACTGACTACTTCGCAGCACTAAGCAGAGCTGTCATAAAGATATTCAGAATAGGGTGCAAAATACTCAAGCACATATCAGAAGGCCAAAGATACTAAAATCCAAGGAAAAATTCAAACCTGACATTCCAAAAGATGTAAAAGTCCAGATTATTACAGAAACAAGGAACAGTATACTCTAGAGTGCTAAGGGAGTTGGTTTCTTTATATTACTTGGTCTAATGATGGCTTTTGTGATAAATATTCTAGTTAGAATGACTAGTTTCTTCTAACATTATAACACAGTCTAGTCCAGAACATATCATAAAAGTATCTATCAAGGGTTCATAGACATATAGTTCATAGTTATAGTTCATATATCTATATTTATATCTATATTTAATATATAGTTCATAGTTACAGAAATGTTTTCTTTAACCTACTAAAATTCTTAGAATTCGAAATGTTAAGAAATGTTATGAAGTCTCAAATTTGCTTCAATTACACTACTGCTTATTTGTTACAGATTGGTAAAAAGATGAGACACTTGCATTAATTAGAAAACAATGAGTAGAGACATAGTGGCAGTGCTCACAAACAGACCTGTCTACCTAAGATTGATGCATAAGCAAATTGATTTTATTTATTTATTTATTGGTACCAGGGATCGAACTCAGCTCCTTGTGCTTGTGAGGCAGGTGGCAGAACCACTGAGCTAAGACCCCAGCTGCCAAATTGATTTTTTAAAAGGAATTTTTCTAGTTCCAAAACAAATGCTAAGATTCTAGAAATGTAAACCCTTTGTATTTGGTGTTAAATAATAAATGTGCAATGATATGCCTGGCAGAGACTAGGAACTCAATAAATGCTTATTTGTGCATTTTCTGTATTTCTTTTTTTTTTTCTTTGTTTCTCATGTGACTGATTTACATAGCTGGAATCTGTAAAAAACAAAAAAACCTGTAAAATCTTTGAAGTAAAGATCATCCACTTCTCTAAATTGCTTATTAGTGTCTAGTACACTTTGGGTAATAAGGCTGTTTGTCACTTCTGATATAAATAATGGACCCCATTACTTTAAAATTTCCATATCCTTTCCCTCCAAATTAATGACCTAGACTGGTCATTCCAATATATCTAAGATCTAACTTTGCTTAGTCTAGTTTATTTTATGTGTTTTCCTTAAGTTAATTTATTAAGTAAAAAATATATGAGCATCCTTTAGTAAAGATACTATTGAGAAAAAGTTAAGCACACAAGGCAAAAAGATAAATATATTTAAAAACTTGAAATAAAACAGAATATTATTTTTAAATTTTTTTTCAGCTTTAATTGAGTTTATTGGTACATTTTAGGGATACAGTACAGTTACATTCATTGTTGGGATCTTGTACCTCTACATGACAAGACTTGATTCTCATTTTTTCCCCTTACCTCTGCCCTCCCTTCACCCCCTCCTCCCCTCCCCATCTACAAACACTTTATTTTCATCTTTTCATTCTCTCACATTTTTTCTTTTCCCTTTTTACTTTTCCCCTACCCATCCCACCTTCCCTACCTTTAGCTCCTTTCTTCCCATTTCTAAATGTCAGTAATCTTATTAGAATCTTATGCATTGTTGCAGATTATTCACACCAGGGAAACTATTAGGTATTTACACATGTGTGACTTATTTGAAATAAAACAGAATAAATCAAAACAAAATAGAAAATTATATGGGATGATGCCACCAACCAGCTTGGGTCTGGAATGGCTGGGAATTACATTTATGTAGTAAGTGAAGCTCAGGTGTTCCAAGCAAGGAGGAGAATGGAGTTCAGCCTACTCCTTGATATAAAAGAATAGGTAGAATTTTGTCATTGGAAGATATACCTTATTTAAAATGTCCAAATAGGGACCCAAGAAGACAGAGAGAAATCTGACTAACTACAAACTGAGGCAAGCTACATTTCTGGAAAAAATTATAAGTTAATGGTTAGCAAACGTCAATTCTACTTAAGAATCTCTAAGATATTACTTTGCTCATAAAGAACTCTCCCTTCACTCTGAGACACAAGACAAGCAACTGGACATGTGTGATAAATGGAAAAATATATTTCTTTTCTTGCTGGAATCATTTAGAATTTGCCAGGTTCTCTTAAAAGATCTCCAAAATATTTTCCTCTCCTTGAAGATCTAAGAAGCTGTGTGTGTGTGTGTAAACCATGTGGCGTACAATGGCAATGCATGAAATGTCCCAAACTTGGGCTGCCTCAGTTCTTTATTCTTGCGTTTCTTCTTGTCTGATGTATATTCTATGCCCTCACAACACCCTTTCAAAAAATATTAAGTGGTAGCTCTTCAGTGAAGCCGTCCTGACAACTCAAGCACATGTAGCACCCTATTGAATGTTTCATTGCCAAATCCAGTTTCCTTCCACAAGAACACCATGGTTTTAATTGGTAATTGTCAGTGAAATAATTGGCTTTGTCTATTTCCTAGGACTGTTTTCTATCATTCAGCAACAGTCTGTCCATGTTCTTCCACCTGTCCATGTACAGTCTACTCACGTAGGTTTAACAGGTATTTCCTAAAACGGGTGCTTCTCCAACCATCCTGTCGATGGTAGTTGTTTTATCTAACAATCCTGTGCTTCTGTGGTGAGATTATCTTTGCCCCCTTTCGCACCATTTTTAAATTAAAAATCTCATATCATTGCCTAAATATTGATTACTAAAAATACATTTCAAGTATCAATTTCCTACATTCCACTTTCTGATAATTACTTCCTATTATTCCAGCAACCATACAATCCCAAACTTTCTTATCACTTTTACTCTTCCTGTCACATTATCTGAATGCAGGTTAGTGTTATTGACTTACTCCTGCTTGATTTTACTATAGAACATCTACTTACATAACAGCAGGATATGTCTGTTTGGTCAATAATACAATATGTTATTTTAAAAAGGTACAAGATTCCAATGATGAATGTAACTGTGCTGTATACCTAAAACGTACCAATAAACTCAATAAGCAAAATAATAAATGAATAAAACTTACCATATGGCTGATGTA
Organism: Fukomys damarensis; assembly: GCF_012274545.1. Classification (NCBI taxonomy): domain Eukaryota; kingdom Metazoa; phylum Chordata; class Mammalia; order Rodentia; family Bathyergidae; genus Fukomys; species Fukomys damarensis. Next base: position 78,435,405 of record NW_022900926.1, read on the forward strand.
ATTTTAGAGGCTAGAAAAATATAGCAATTGAAAAACATTCATGTTTTTACTATTGGGTGGATAAGAAAATGAGAAATAGGGGCAACAGAAAGCCAGCAGTTAAGTCAGCAAAATAACTGTCACTATTTATTGATAGTAAAAATAGACAGCTTTTTAATAATTAGAAAACTGATCACTAAAATTATCACTGATATTATACACATACCATCTAAAAAGTGAGATAGATGATGGATTATTAATATTTATGACCCACTTAACATGGTTTATTTAATTCAACTACTTTTTCATAATGTTTATGTGATGATTCTACCAGAATAAAAAACGGACATAT
>NW_022900926.1:78435782-78454605 GCF_012274545.1 Fukomys damarensis
TAATTTTCTCTCAAGAACGGTCAGATCATTTCAAATCTATGGCATAAGATACTGGAGATACAATCAACATAAAGTTAGAAACATTCAAGAAAACATTAAAATGAATGTAGCTACTTGATAACTGCCATTCGGAAATAAACAGTAACAATGAGATTACTATCAGATAGTAAAGAAAGGTATGACTCAGTATCAATATGCATTTCTATGTTCAGTCATTTTATGACAAATGTCATATTAATGATCTAAATCATTCATTTAAGATGAGTACACTATTCTTAAATGCCTCATAATAACTGATAAAGGGTCGGGGAATAAACTCAGTGGGATTGCCACCTGCCTTGTAAGCACAAGGTCCTGAGTTCGATGTCCGGTACAAAAAAATAATAATAATAACTGATAAAAATGTATAATTAAATGCACACAATAATGATAGATTTCTGATCTGGAAATCCTCTTCCCATGTCTTTAATCTTGAAACACCTGTGACACACAAAATTTTAACCCATGAGAGTTGGTCCTTGACATCCAAGCAGTACTCTGCATGAAGATACTTTGCCAAATGATAGTTAAGCTAATGGACTGAGTCTATGAAAATACAAATACTTGGGGCTTAGGAAAACCTCCTATTGTCAAGAATTTAGCTGTCATAATTTTACCTTAAGATTTCTTACATCAGTTTCTGCTACAATTAATTAAATATATGGCTGTCTCTGACTCAAGAGCAACATTCTTTGGGTCATTCTGACTATGCTTCTCATGGAAAAAAGTTCAAAAAAGTTTCTCAAGAATCTTTTTTCTTTGGTGAATTTCACATTTCTATATAGGATATTCATAGGAAAAAAGCAAAAGCAATGAAGGGTAATAATTTCTGAAAGAAAAGGGTTTGCAGAAGATGTGGATGTCTGAGAGAACAATATGCAGGTCTTGGAGTCCTTCCTCTAGGATGCTCCTGAAGAAAATTCTCTTAAGACACAGTTGGCTCACAGTGTCGTTTGGGTCCACCATGGTTTTCAACCCAAAGCCACACTTTCTATACTCTGTTTACAACAAATTGGGAAACATAATGAAGCTCCTAAATTTGGACCATTTCTGCTTCCTTACCAGAGATCTACAGCCAAAGGTCTATTTTGAATCCTGCTTTTTAGAGGATTCAGTCTATAGTCCTCTGGCACCAGGGCAGGAAAGAATGGCATAGGAAAGCTGCTCAAGTTATGCTGTTCAGGAAGTAGACAAAGAAGAGTGGAGTCTGGGGAGAAATATGCTCTTTCACACCATCCCCCTAGTGACCCACATTTTCAGATTAGACCCACCTCCTAAAGCACATTCACCTATGAATTCATAAGTGGATTAATCCACTGATGAGTATAGCACCACAGTGATCAAATACTTTTGCGCATATGATTATTTGGAGGAAGAGAACTCTTTATTAGCCTTGCTTAAGCTTTTGTAGAATAGCTACCTATTTAGTCTCTCGTTACTAACCCAGCCCTCATTTTTTTCCTTCTTTCATGTGTGTGAGTCCTGAACTGTTGTCTGAAGACATTCCTTCCTTACTTCTTCTTGCTCCGCCGCATTTTTATCATTCACAGATATTTCCCAATAACTCTTGGCATCTTGGCATCTCTAATTCCACTGTGACATCTGATTCACAGAGCACCCAGACTCATCTATATGTGGTATACATTTGATGGAGAATCTTTTAGAGACCAAGTGTCCAAACTGTAACCCAAAGCACACTTATTTATTACAAAATGCCACCACTGCAATTAAACCTGAATGCTCAATGTTGGAGCACTACTGCAGCAATCTGGCTTGTGAGCCAACAGAGAGGGCTGCGCATGGCCATTGCAGCACACGTGCCATAGGTTCATCACCACTGGTATATAAAATGATCACTATAAACTCTATGACACTTATTCCCAATTATAAATTTACTTCTTGTGAAAAGTTCCTATCTATTGGAGGTCACAATTGGTACCATCTACTCCCTGGTGATGCCTTTCACTTATTTAACTTTGGTACTTTGTATAGTGCTCTCCACTCTGATTTTTCATGTAATACGGTGACAATTTTAAGGATATGTGCACAGAATATTAAAAGTCATGGCTTCTTTATATTCTGAAAGTCGCCATTATTTCACAGCAGTTCCATCTTCGTTGGAAAGTCATTCCACCACACAACTATGAATTCTCATTCTCTTGTTTTTCTGATGTATAATCTCACTATAAATCTTTTAGAGGTAGTTGATGGAATTCCTGTCCAACAGGCTTTTCTTTCCCACCCTATTCATCCTCCATTTACTGATCTTACTAATCTTTATTGCAAAGTTAGATTTCAAGAAGCATTTTTGAACTGCCATTGTGAAAATAACATGAATTTCTGTGCTTATCTTTTAATCACAACAAATACCCTACAAAAAGTCAGCAGCCTTTCATTCTTTATCTATATTTAATCTACTTAATTCTACCGAAAAAAATTAAAAAGAGGAAAGGAGAGATATTTTCATTGATGACCAATATCCACTGAATGTTCAAGATCATTATGTAATTTTATTATTATGCAATCAGTTCACCTCCAGTGTGAATATTTACTGTGAATATACTGTGAATATTTAAACGACTTCCATTGTCTTGAAATCTTGGATCTTACTACTTTTTCATGAACCTTGACTTCTTTCTTTTCCTGTCCTTCAAGTACAGCGGCAGATCCTTGAATCCTACTCTCCATAAAAAGGTAAATTATTCATTTCTATACAGATTATTTTCTTCAGGTATGTTATGCTCTTAGCTATTCCCCATGCCTGTAGGTTTTCAAATTATTTTCTACCTGCTCTTTCATCATTTAACCCAAAACTAAAATATATTAAATATGGGGCTAGGTATTTAGCTCAGTGGTGTGCACAAGGTCCTGAGTTTTATTCCCATGCCAAAAAATAATAATAATAAAATAAAATATAGCACATAGATTTGCACATAGATAAAATGATTATTTACAATAAAATGACCAAGTAACTACCTTCATTTTTCATATTCTTCTTTTCCAAATTTTTGGCCATGATTTTTTTTTCTCTACACATGAGATCTCCATTCCTTATCCCCAGATTTTTTTCATGCACCTATAATTGCCTTTTCACAATAGGCTTCATATCACCAATCTAATGGAAGTTTACTTTGCCCTATCTTCTTGACTTTTCAGTAGCATTTAGTATTCTTAACCACAATATTTTTCCTAGGACAAACCATGGTTTTCCTCACACTCTGTGTTATCTTCCTAAGTCTGTCTGGTGGCGCTCACTCTCTCTCTCTCTCTCTCTCTCTCTCTCTCTCTCTCTCTCTCTCTCTCTCTCTCTCTCCCCCCCTCCCCCCTCTCTCTCTCCCCCCCTCCCCGCACTGCCTTGCCCTTACACTCTGGCCTGCATGTGACCATTAATCATGATTTATCAACTTGATTGGCTTGGGATCCACCCATGATTTAGTAAATCACACTTCTGGGTGTGTCTGGATGGTCGTGGAGGGTGATCTTGGGGTCCATATCTGGTCCCTGCCCCTCCCTCTCTGGCCCTGTTCCCCTGCTCTGCTTCCTGCCCTCCATGATCTCTCTCTCTCTCTCTCTCTCTCTCTCTCTCTCTCTCTCTCTCTCTCCCTCTCTCTCTCCCTCCCTCCCTACTCTCTTTATCCTCCCCTCCATTCCTATGTTCTTCTCTACCTCCCTCCATCCCTCCCTCCCTCCCACTTTTTCTTTTTGGTCATTTAATCAAAAATCTTCATTTATTATGTGTCACACATTACTGTCTAGCCACTGTTTTATTTCTATCTGTATTTCTATAGGTGACACTACGTAGCCTCAATACTTTAATTCTATGAATTAATAACTATGAGACTTGATTTTTAGTACCATATTTTTATTTCCTACCAGACATCTTCATGTGAATGCCATAAATTTTGCAAAGCTAATAGGTCCAAAGCTGAAATTATGATTTTTCCCTACCAAATATGATCTGGGGTTCCATAACCCTCTGTATAGAACCAAGAAATCATCCTTGTCTCCTCTTTATTTTCTTTATAAAAACAAAGAATCAGAATAATCAGTCCTAGTCTTTTTATCTTGGAATATACTACATAAAGTTTTCCTTCTTCTTGACTTTGCCTCACACGAAATTCTTAATTTCTTACTTAAATTCCTTTTGTTTTAAAGTTCAATTCAAAAGGAAATCTACCATGATCATGCCAGTTTCTATTAACTGTATATCTATATCTATATATCTATATCTACATATATACTGTTTTATACATTCTTGCAATGGTTCATTTACAATAAAAAAAACCTGGCTAGGTAGTCATCTAACGAAATACGAATCTACATTTGCTGTGAAATACTTTGTGACTTTAAATAAAACAGATTACCCTCAATAAAGTGGAAGGAACTCATCCAGTAATTTCAAAGGTGTTAAAAGCAAATGCCAAAGTTTCACAAGGAAGAAATTCTACAGCACTGTAGAATCAAGTGTTTTGTTAGTTTTCAGGCTGCTGGCTTGCTTACAGAATTTTTTCTTTTTTTTTTTCTCATTGAGTTTATTGGTACATTTTAGGTATACAGTACAGTCACATTCATCAGTAAAAAAGCCCTACAATCCTGCGAGTCAACCTTTTGTTTACAAAGCCTCTTTATACATATGTATGCGTATATACCACATATATGGATGTGATGTACACATTTATATCACATGTCTGTGTACTACTCCTCTTGGGAGTCGGATGCAATATCCACAGCATATTCCACATTTCGATTTAGCATTCATCCCTATATCTAATTACATATTCAATATTTATCTTTTCTATCATTTTGTAATTACCTCGAAAAATACAGTTCTGTACAGATCAGTATTTGTACAACATATAACCTAAAACAAGCAGTCCATGTTCAAAAATATTTAAAAAAATAAAGTAGAAGGGATGTTTGCATATTATTTCTCCTTTTGAATTTGTAATATCCTTTGGTATTATTTACCTTTTATAAAATGCATGTACCTTGTATAATTTTTTACAAAACAGTAAGTTCACTAAATTCCCCAAGACCCAAACTATTAATGACTTTTTAATGATATAGAGACCATATTACTGAATATAACTTTCAGAATCTGCAATTACTATAACTCAGTACAAATACGTTGATTCTCAATTGGAAAGCACCAACTCTATTTTCATACGCATTAGTGCATGCAGAAGTATATTTCCTGGTGCTCTCCTAGCAGTCCACTTGCATTCGTTAGGCTACACAGGTCCAGAACACATCCGGCACTGCAGCACCTATCCATGTTAATGAGAAGTTTGAATTTGCACTGAGATGTGAGCTACAATGTAGCATTTATCACACTTACTTGATCACAATAAAGCTTTTGGTTCATACTGTATCCTAAGCAAATAGTGTTTCAAAGAATTCCCTTTGGATAGCACGAATGATGTGATGTTTTGAAAATCACTCAGACCAAGCACATTAGCACATGTCTGTAATCCCAGGACATGGGAGGCTGGGGCAGGAGGAATACACATTTGAGGCTAGGCAGGACCAAGTATGGGTCTAGCAAGTACAAGGCTAGCCTTGCTTACATAGTGAGACACTCAAAAACACAAAACAAAATAAACAGAAGCTTGTTGGAATAATTTTATATATGTTAATACTATTACAACCCTGATCTTGACCTGAAAAACCCTACAATTGGTAAAACAAGATCTAAAACAAAAGCTAAAACTGAAACATGATCTAAAAAAGACATATTTTGAGCCCCAATAACTTTGAAAAGTCAAAGAGATTTTTAAATTTCTGAAGAAGAGGAGAAAAAAGAACTTTTTCCAGAAAGATGACGGTGGTAGAAATTTTTCTGAGATATGCACCTTACATTGTAAACGATTTTTTTATTGTTGTATTTTTAAATTAGTACTGAGATTGAATTTTTATTATGCATATTTTTAACCACAGATGTGTGTGTGTGTGTGTGTGTGTGTGTGTGTGTGTGTATTTTAAGACGATACTATAAAGTTCTGGCTTCAAATTATAAATGATGCCTGCTAAACAAGGAGTCTTTAGGACAAATCTTACAGTATTTGATTCAGTAAATCCAAAAAATGGTTCAGATTTTAACAATTTTCAGAAGTCTTTCAGATGACTTTGCAGCTAATGAAACACTTTAATGCCCTGTGTGACTGAGAGATTTGTAACTTGTGCCTATTAATGAATGGCATTGTTCATTCTGTTCATGATTAAACTTTGGGAAAAATTAACTCCTATTAGGCATAGAATACTATTACTCTTTGAGTGGAAAATTACCTTGGTAATCTTATCCAACAGGATTTCCTAAAAAGTATAAAATCTGCATTTCTTACCCTTCCATGTCCCAGTTATTCCATGAATACCACTTGTGTTTACAGATTCTAGACTTATGTTTCCAAATAAAATGGTTACAGAAAAATGTCTTACTTTTATTTTTTCTCTGATTATAAACATGTATTGATGTTATAGAAATGCATTATGTTACAATTACAAAACTAAATAAAAAAACAGGAGTATATTTTAGGTATGAAAATATGTGTGGAATAAGCAATAATTTATAGGCTATAAATATAACTCTTTACATTTAAACATATATATTTGTGCTCTGTCATCTATATTTGTCCTAAATGTTATTTTTTCTAGTTTATACAAAACTATTTCAGAACTAAATTTTAATATATATTGCAAATTTTAGAAGACATGAAAGAGGTTCATTTTCTTTGCCTTGGATTGTAATACCTATCTTAAAAGAAGCTACAATGTGTTAAAATTTCCACTTTTGCTCAGTTTTGAGAATTTATTCATAACTATTGCAAAATGCAAAATTAAATTTTATTTTGTAGTTCTAAATAAGAGATTTTACAAGTTTATTCTTGAAATGTATAACCTGCCCAAGTAGAGGAACTTACATATTATAAAGAGCTTTATGAACTTATGATAATTTTATAGCATTATTATTATTTTAAATGATAGAAAAATTTTTCTTCAGAAAAGATTTAAGGTATTATTTTTATGTATTCACTTAAACTATGTCCATCTTTATTAAGCAGCTAAATAGGTACTAATTTCCCAGGTACTCATGATGCTATCTTCATCAAGTGATCAAATATTTTATGATGGCTCTTTTAATTTTTAATTTCACAAGAGTGGATTCTGAACTTTAAAAGTAAATAAGGTCAATAACTTATCATAATGTCTATTATATATTTTTAAAAACTGCCTCTGGAATTCCCATAGAGTTCCTAGAAATTCAGAAATATGTGGTCTATGTTTTAAAAATCAGAAACACTGAGTTCTTAAGGGTGTAATCCATATTCCTTAACTGCTATGCACTGAGCTAACTGGAAAAAGCTCAATAGGAAAGGATTTCAAATCAAAGAAATTTTCTTCCTTAACATGACTTGAATTATTTAAATATTATTTTTATAAAAATTACATAACTATAAGTTTATTGAGTGCTCTGGCAGATGTACAGTGTCTTCACTCCTTTAATTTTTTGGTATTTAAGTTAAATATTGATCAAACTTTTATAAAAGTTATTTGTATATTTTCTTTTTTTATGTTATTCCTGAAACAATTGTTCAAGATTCCGCTATTTGTTTAAATTCTCTGCTCTAAATTACAGGACAAAACTTGTGTCTTTAATGAAGAGCTTTTTTAGAGCCTCCTGAAAAGGCTGTGCATGTGATTTGGGATTATTAATCCTTCAAAGAACAGACTTTTAGATACAGGCTTCAAAGTGACTCTCAGAAAATTGCTACATTTTTAAAGTGTTTGTGTACCCTCAAGTGTACTCTCACTCACATTTGAAAAATTATAATGCAAGAGAGCTACATATGATCAGGGCTTTGCTCTCCTCTTGATTCTATTTTTCTGTATTTGTATGCTCTTCAGAATCCTTGAGAGATATTAAAAAGGAAAAAAAATTAAATTGCCATTACCCTTAGAGCTTTCGCTTCAATTGTTCTGAGTAGTGCATTTAACTAAAAACTTCCCTGTTAATTTTAAAGTATAGGCGGGACTAAGAAATTCTGTTTCTTCTACCTGAGTCCTGGGCCACAGCTGAAATGGGAATGGCCAGTCCAATATGAATCATGTTGTGAAAGGAACTGATTTCCCTGTTTTTCTCTCAGTGAGTCTGTTTTTCACGTACACAAAATCTATTGATTTTTGTGTGTTGACCTTGTATCCAGCTATTTAATGAATTTGGTTATTAAGGCTAGAAGACTTTTAGTGGAGTTCTTGGGGTCTTCTAGATAGAGTATCATGTCATCTGCAAATAGTGACAATTTGATGTCTTCATTTCCCACCTTTATTCCTTTTATTTCTTTCTCTTGTCTAATTGTTGTGGCTAAAATTGTAACTATATTCCCAAACTCTATTGAACAGGAGTGGTGATAGTGGACATCCTGTCTTATTGCCGATTTTAGCATGAAGTATTTAAGTTTTTGACATTTCAGTATGATATTGGCTGTTAGTTTTTCATAGATGGCTTTTGCAGATTGAGATAGAGACCATCTATTTCAATTTTCTGTAGGGTTTTTGTCATGAATGCATGTTGGATTTTGTCAACTGCTTTTTTCATATCTATTGAGTTGATATGGGTTTTGCCCTTTTTTCTTTTAACATAGTGTGTTATATTTATTGGCATATGTTGAAACATCCTACATCTTGAAGACATTGGTGTAGGAAAAGATTTTATGAATTAAACGTCAGTTGCACAAGAACTAGCACAAACAATCAACAAGTGGGATGTCGTCTTATTAAAAAGATTCTGCAAATCAAGAAAAACAACCAACCATGTGAAGAGACAATCCACAATGTGGAAAAAAATGTTCAGCAGCTGTTCCTCAGAAAAACATCTACTATCTAGAATATAGAACTTAAAAAAAAAAATCAGACCTCCCAAATTTAAAGATACAACCCAGAAATGGGTTGACATTTCTGAGAAATGAACAGACATTTCTCAAATAATTATAAATATCAAATGAACATAAGAATAAATGTTCAACCTCACTGGTCATTCAAGAAATGCAAATTCAGACAATGATGAGATTCCACCTCACCCCCAAAAGAATGGATGTTATCATGAAGAATGGATGCTATCATGAAATCAACCAATAACAAATGCTGGCGAGGATGTGGGGAAGGAGGGAACTTGCTCACTGCTGCTGAGAGTGTAGACTCATGCAACCACTGTGAAAATCAGTACGGAGATACCTCAAAGAACTAGGATTGGAAGTCCCATTTGACCCAGCTATTCCTCTGCTGGGTATCTGCCTTAAAGAAAAGAATCATACCACATTGATATATGTGCACCCATGTTCATAGCACCACAATTTATAATAGCTATAACTTGGAAGCAAACAATTTTCCCATCAATGGGAGACTGCATAAAGAAAATATGTTTTTTAAAATATAAAATGGAATACTACTCAGCCATAAAAGGGAGACATTACAGACATTTATAGCTAAATGGATGCACGTTGAGGTGATACTCTTAAGGGATATAAATAGGCCACATGTGTGTAAATACCAAATAGTTTCTCTAGTGTGAGAAACTGAAAATGTAAATAAGGACTAAAAGGTATAATAGATAGTATGAAATAGGAAGAAAAGGGACAAAGGGGAAGGGGAAAAGGGAGGGGTAGGGGAAAGGAAAGAAGGGAATGGAATTAATATGAGGAAATAAAAAATATTGGAAACAAAGTCTTTGTAGATAGGAAGGGGGGGTTGAGGGGAGGACAGGGGAATGGGGAAAAATAAGAACCAAGACTGATTATATAAAGGTACAAATTTTTAACAATGAATAATGAATGCCATTATACTGTATACATTAACTGTACCAAAAATTAATTTCAAAAGTATGAATAGTATACAAGGTCAACACCCAAAAATCAATAGCCTTCTTGTACACAAATAACAGACTCACTGAGAGAGAAATTAGGGAAACAATTCCTTTCACAATAGCATCCAGAAAAATGAAGTATCTAGGAAACAATCTAACAAAAGAAGCAAAAGACCTCTACACTGAAAACTACAGCACTCTGAAAAAAGGGATCAAAGAGGATATAAGAAAATGGAAAGAAATCCCCTGATCCTGGGTAGGGAAAATCAACATAGTGAAAATGGCCATACTACCAAAACTGCTATACAGATTCAATGCAGTGCCAATTGAAATTCCAACACTATATTTCACAGAACTAGAATAAATAATCCAAAAATTCATTTGGAACCAGAAGAGACATAGAATAGCAAAAGCCATCCTAGGCAACAGACACATGGCAGCGGGTATAACAATTCCCAATTTGAAACTGTACTACAAAGCCACTGTGATAAAAACATCATGGTACTGGCAAAGAAACAGACCTGAGGATCAGTGAAACAGACTGGAAGATACATAAACAACTCCAGATGTATTCAGCTACCTCATCTTTAACAAAGGAGCTGACCGTCCCCACTAGAGGAAAGATAGACTCTTTAATAAATGGTGTTGGAAAAACTGTATCTCAACCTGTCAAAGGTTAAAACTAGACCCTTATCTTTCACCATGCACTAAATTAAAATTCAAGTGGATTAAAGATCTAAATATTAAAACAGAAACATTAAACTTCCTGGATGATAAGTTAGGAAGATCTCTTGAAGGCATTGGCATAGGAAAAGACTTCATGAACAAATCCTCAGTAGCATGGGAACTGGCAGAAAAAATCAACAACTGGGATCTCATCTTATTAAAAAGCTTATGCACTGCAAAAGAAACAATCAACACAACTAAGTGACAACCTACAATGGGGGAAAAAATTTTACCAGCTGCTCCTCAGACAAAGGACTATTATCTAGAACATATAAAGAACTCAAAACAATTAGCCCACCCAAATATAAAGACCCAATTCAAAAATGGGCATCTGAAATGAACAGATATTTCTCAGACAAAGAAGTAAAAGCAGCAAGTAAATATATGAAAAAATGTTCCATATCACTGGTCATTCAAGTTGGAAAGTGGATAAAGAAGATGTGGTTTTTCTATAAAATGGAATACTACTCAGCCATAAAGAATGAGAAATTAGATTCATTCATAGGAAAATGGATACATATTGAGGATATACTCCTAAGTGAAATAAATAAGACACTCATTTTTAAATACCGAATAGTTTCTCTGGTGTGAAAAACTATAATAGTACATAATATCCTATTGAGATAACTGACCATGTAAAATAGGAAGAAAGGGGCTAAAGCTGTAGGGAAAGTGGGAAGGGTAGGGGAAAGGTAATAAGGGAAAAGAAAAAAATATGAGAAAATGAGAAAATGGAAATAAAGTATTTGTAAATGGGGAGGGGAGGAGGAGGTGAAAGGAGGGCAGGGACAAGGGGGAAAAATGAGAACCAAGACCTGTCATGTAATGGTACAAGATCCCAATAATGAATATAATTGTATTGTATACCTAAAATGTACGAATGAACTCAATTAAAAATAAACTTAGAAAAAAGTAGGAATCCTGCTCCTGTTTCAACAAAATGGTTCTCCTTTTATCAGTATTACCTAAAAATTCTTAAGGACAGGTTTTCACAGTTTTAAGGAGCTTGATCACTCTTGTTTACTAAAGCCACCTATCTTTCTGTGATTCTATGGTTCTTCCCAAGCTTAATATATTTTATTCCATTTGAAACCATTTGATTTTGACCTTACAGTGTCTATATCCTCTTTTTATCCAACTCTGAGAGCAGATTATCCCTCTTTGCTCAATTTCCAAATCTCGCCTGTACTAGGAATCAGACTGAATGTAATGTTCTCATGGGGATCACACATTTTACTCCCCACCACAAATTAAATAGTTTAACTGCCTGGGTTTTTTTGCCTTATAGTTTAGCATTTACTCTACAATTATTTTAAACTCAAACATTTGAGGCAGTAAGATTGGTCCAAATTCAAAGCCTGTATGGGGTACATGGTAAGTCTAAGACTAGCCTAAACTACATACTGAGACCCTGCCCAAAACATCAACAATAACAATGACAAATACTAAGAAACATAAAAAGAGAAAACAAATTCATGTAGTACAATTTATCAATAGAATAAAGAACTAAAAGCATATGACCATCTCAACAGAGTCACAAAACTTAGATCTCAACATACTGAGATAAAAAATGAAGGATTGGAGAGAACACTTTCAAGCTGATATGAAACATCTCTGAAAAGTAAATCTAAAATCACACTACAATGGTACCTTGGTTAACTAAGAGGTTTGTTTGCAAGCAAATTGGTTCACAAACAGAAGTGCTGGGCAAAATTTTGTTGTTGTTTGCAAACTCTGCATTGTATTACAAACACAATGGTGGTCATCTTTCCCACACAAACACAAACATGGACATCTTTTCCAAAATTACAGAACAATTGAAGTTTGTTAACTGAGGTACCACTGTAATGGTAAAAGATTGAGTGTTTTACCCATAACAATGGTAACAAGATAACGCAAACTTGCTAAACTATAAGGCAAAAAAACCCAGGCAATTAAACTATAAGATAACGCAAACTTGTAACTTTAAATGAGTATTTTACAGAACTTATTATATTGTCAGAGAATTAAGTCAAGAAAATGAAAGAAAAGTCATTGAGATTGGCAGAGAAGAATGTATCTCTTTTAGTAAATGACATGATTTTATATATGGAAAATATAAAGAATCTACTAATATACTATTAAAAAGAAGGAAGAAAAATGCTGAGACAGGAGAACTGATGTAAGTTCAAGGCCAGCCTGGACTATGTAAAAAGTCCCAGTCTCCAAAAAAAAAAAAAAAAAAAAAAAAAAAAAAAAGAAGCAAACAAACAGAAATCCTAAAAATGAGTCCTCGAAAGTGATAGTTTTCAAAAATCAATGTACAAAAATAAATTTTGACCCTAGCATGCAGGTCTATAATCCCAGACTCTAGGATGTTGAAGTTGGGAAACTGTAAGCCCCAACCTTACCTGGGCAATTTAGCAATTTAGTAAGACTCTTCTCAAAATAAAACTAACTAACTAAATTATAAAAAGGGTTGGAGGTGTAGGTCAGAATGAAGACCTTAACTTTGATTCCAAATAATAAAAAGCCCAACAATAATATTTGTATAGATTAGTACTGTACAATAAAAATGATATTATAAAAACATTTCTATTTATAATAGTATTCAAACAATTAAAACATGGAAATAATTTTAAAAGTACAAAACAGTAACTCAACTATAAACATATTGAAGGAAAACAAAAAATACCTAAAGAAATGGAAAAACGTCCCTGGTTTGAGTTATTTTTAGGACAATGCTACCCTTCACAGAGATATACAATTAACCTCACACCTGGCTTTAATACCCATGTTTATAGCAGCACAGTTTGTAATAGCTAAAACTTGGAAACAGCCCATTTGCCCATCAGCTGGAAACTGGATAAAGAAGATGTGGTTTTTCTATAAAATGGAATATTAGCCATAAAGAATGAGAAATTAGATTCATTCATAGGAAAATGGATGCATATTGAAGATATACTCCTAAGTGAGATAAATAAGTCACACGTGTAAATACCGAATAGTTTCTCTGGTGTGAATAATCTGCAATAATACAGAAGATCCTAATAAGATTACTGACATTATGAAATAGGAAGAAAGGGCTAAAGCTGTAGGGAAGGTGGGATGGGTAGGGGAAGGGTAAAAAGGGAAAAGAAAAAAATGTAAGATAATGAAAAGATGGAAATAAAGTGGTTGTAGATGGGGAGGGGAGGAGGGGGTGAAGGGAGGGCAGGGGTAAGGGAAAAAGTGAGAACCAAGACCTGTCATGTAGAGGTACAAGATGCCAATAATGAATGTAACTGTACTGTATCCCTAAAATGTACCAATAAACTCAATTTTTAAAAAGTTAGGCAGAAGTCCCAAAATTATTTTGCGGAAATTCAGAAAACCTGTTATGGTAAAAACAGTCTTGTAACGTAAATTCCTGAACTTTATTATTTCAAAATCTACTACAAACACACCAGGTAATATTACTCAGTCCTATAAAGGAACAAATGATTAATATACAGACTGTCATATTTCAATAAGGATAGGTAGATCAGCACAGAATCCAACTTAGATTCTAGAAAAGAGTATCACGTTGGTATTCATATGGCCTTTCACAAGAATGCCAAAACAATGCAATGGTGGAAACACTTTTTTTTTCTCCATGAATTGTTCTGGACATCTGGATATTTACATGAAAATAAAGGAATAAAATTGTTTCTGTTATTCACAATGTATACAAAAATTCACTCAAAATATACTGAGAACCTAAATGTAAGAGATAAAATCACAAACCTTTAGAAAAATATTAAATAGCAATTTCTAGGACCTTGGATTTTAAGAATCTTAGATATAGCATCAGAAGCATAAACAATTTATATTTTATTAAAATGAGTAGTATTTTTGTGGACAAAATCAACAAAATAAACAAAACACAAAATGAGAAGAGAAACAAATAATGAAATATAAAATAACTCATACAATTGAATAATAAAAAGATATATAACCCAATTTCTTTCTTTATTTTTTTGTACCGAGGATCGAACTCAGGTCCTTCTGCTTTTGAATAAGGTGCCGGAACCATTGAGCTAAATTCCCGGCCCTATATAACCCAATTTTAAATGAACAAAGCAACCAGGCAGGTACTTTTCAAAGCTATATGAATGACAAATGAGCACATAAAAATGTCTGACATCATTAGCCATCATATAAGAGCAAAACCACAGAGAGATACTATTTCTTTACAAAAGGAAGGCTAGAGCCATAAACAAAATAAATGGTGATGAAGTTGTGAAGAAATTGGAGTCTCTATACATAAATGAAGCTAATGTAAAGTAGATAGACATTTGCAAAGCAATTTTGTATTCTTGAAGTGTTTAGGCATTGATTTACCAAATAAATCAAGAAGTCTGCAGTTAGGTCTATACCAAAGAAAAGAAAAAAAAAAAAACATATTTCCAGCTAAAAGTTTATACATTCATAGTCTCAGCAGTTATTAGTTTCAAAAGTAGAAAAATGCATTCAGCCTCTGACAAATGGCTAAATACAATGTGAAATTTTCATGTGAGGGACTATTATTCTGCAATAATAAGAATAAAATTTTGATATATATCAAAACATTGGAAAGGTTAAACACAGTCAGTGACAAAAGCCATCAAGGACCACATTCTAGATCACTAGTTTATATAAAATGTTTAGATTTTGGTATAATATTCAGGCAGGAAGTAGGTTAGTGGTTAATTCAATATTGTGAGGATGGCTAGGTGGAGGACTGGAATAATGGAATGATTATGAGATTTCCTTTGGGGTTAATGGAAATGTTTTCAAAAAGATTGTGCTGATGATTGTGTAGTTCTGAATATGCTACATAAAAACACCCAAAGTAGGTGAGTCAGTGGTATGTAAATTATATTTTAATAAAACTTTTATTAACAAATAAACTAAGCAATCCTTATACTTTACACAACACCCGTGTTCTTTGGTATATAATCGGAAAATTATGTTTACATACAGCTATATGTGACTATTCATTGTGGCTTTGTTTATAGAACCTCAAACCTAGGGACCCAGACATACTTCAATGGGTATATAAACTAACTGTGGTACAAACACACCAGGTAATATTACTCAGTAGTATAAAGGAACAAATGATTAAAACACAGAAGGACTGAGATTAATCTCCAGGGTACTAAATTAAAAAGTTAATCCCCAAAATTTACATGTGATTTTAAATGGCATGATTGAAATCATATACAGTTATAGGAACATAAATCATAATGGTCTTGAAATGACAAAATACTTGGAATGCGCAACAGAGTAATCATTAAGGGTGAGAGAAGGGGACATGGGAGGGAAATGTGTGATGAAGGCAAGCGAAACACAAAATAAACAGTAGAAATGTTACTATCAACATCAACATCCTCATCGTGATAATGTGCAGCCACAGATTTGCAAGATGCAAACCTGGGGTAAACTGAGAAAGATCACGTGTGATATATGTATATTATTTCGCAAAACTGCATGTGAATCTATATTTATCTCGGGGTAAAAATTTAACTTAGGAAATATTGCATCTATAACACAAACCTAATAGTGAATTATACCAAGTCATGCTACTTACTTCCAAATTTTTTTTTTTAAGATTGGCATTGTCTAAATGGTGGTAACATAACAGGAAGTTGGTTTTAACATGATTTGCTAAAGGACTAAATGTAGCATGTGCAGGCCTCATCTTTGCATGCTGAGAATCGTGCTGCATACTGTGTACAAGACTTCTTTCAACTTTTTATGGATCTACCTGGAGATGGATTCAATCAATTTGTGATAAACAAGAAGTCTCAAATTCCCCTCACTGAAGATCGAGAAAAACATAAAATCATAAAGTAGGGTTAAATAACAAGGAAAAATATTTTCACATTATTAACTTTAAAATAGATTTCCTAATGACTCATCACTAGGAACAAAACAAATACTTAAAAATTTACTTACAGGCTCAATGTGGTGAGAAACTATAAGAATATATGAAACAAGAAAACTCAAAGTAAAAAATGGGAGAAGATATTTTAAAAATTGGGAAACAGAAAAGAGAAATAGAGACTGGAAAGAATTGCTAGGAAAGTATACAAGAAAAATAATATTGCAGAGAGTAAAAAGTAGAATGATATTTTGAAAATCAAATTAATTCTTTGCAAAATCAAATTTAATACATTTTCTAGAATGTTAGAAAAAAGAAGGAAAAAAGTGAGAACGTTTTTGAAAGATTATATAGTCAAAGTCAATATTATTGCCAATAGTATCTCTGTGCTGTCCTTGAAAACAAAATCAGAGTAACTGAGACAGATAACATTATTAAACATAAAATTAAAGAGAAATTTCCAAAAGTGACACTAAATCTGAGTGTGTAAATATAAAATTTTGATATATGTCATAATCAAACCCAAGCACTGAAAATAATTATAAAGTTGCATTTTAAAATCCTATATAGGAAAGGAAAAAAAAAGCACTTTTACCTCAAACTGACAGAAAAAAATGAATTGAGAACCACACTAAAATTCAAACATATGCATATTGCTTTTAGCAAAAGTTAAATGAAGATAATAACATCTGGGATCATAGTAGAGATGTATCTGTCGAATTAATGCTCATTTTGTAATAAAAAGCAGGCTTTCAATATCTAAGTATTATAAATGTAAAATTATATGAATATATTAACAAAGAAGGTAAAAGCAAAGCTGACATCTTTAAGTAATTATTCTATTGTATTACATTTCTTCAGTCAAGCCACAACACAATCACTAAGATGAATCACATTTGCATAAATATATATATATGTATATATAAAGATAAAGATAAACACACATATATACACACATACTCTCTTAAAATATTGTTTAAAAGCTAAGAAATTTATTGGAATCTAGACCACATAGAGTTTTTAAAATCAAATTGAAACAATGATGTTCCCATTCTAAAGTTTTAAGATTTAAATTACCATACATGATCACTACAGGTCTTAAAAGGAGCATATTTTACAGTATCACTAAACATTGACTTATCTTTCCTAAAACAACACTTTATTATCATTGCAATAACGAACTAGTTATATAAGAAAGTCTGAAAAGATAAACTAATCTTCAGGGATTTAGTTCAGTGGTGCTGCCACCTGCCTTGAAAGCGCAAGGTCCAGAGTTCAATCCCCAGTATCAAAAGAAAAAAAAAAAAGATAACTAAACCTCAAAAATAAAACAAGTTTAAAAAAACAGCAATGAACATAAGCAACAAAAAACTATGCATTCTTAAAAAATATATTAAAATGTTTAATAACTACAATGATCACAGAAACTCACACTGAAAAAAATAAAATATTCCTTTACTAAAATTTGTCAATATTGTACTTTACAATGTACAGTAAAAGTGAAGGTGGGAAGAAGGAACCACACAATTGCCTATTTTAAGTATTAAAAAATATTTCCACATTTTTAGAGGATTTTAGGTCAACGGAGGAAGACAGTTTGGTTTTACTTTTAAAAGATTTCTTCCTGACTCCAAGCTCTTGACCTCTCTATTCTTGGAGCATTTATGTTAGACAACTTATAATTGTAGATTATTTTCTCCCTTTTCAGATGTAAATCTTTTTAAAAGATTCCTGCCAGTGCTACCAAGCAGTAATAACTTTCTGAAATGCCTAAGATACATACATTCCTCTGACTTATAATTATTTAGGAAGACAAAGTCCCTCTTCTATACTCTCTTGAGAATATGGGAGCCTAAATTATGCAGATGTCTTACTCCAAGTCATTGAACTATACTTACCATGAAGATATACAGAAAAGCTTGCTTTCCTCTGGATAAGGCCAATTAACAACCAAAAGTAAACCTACAATTCCTTAAGCAAATGTACAAAATCATTTTATTTATATTATGAAAATATCAACAACATATCATATTATAACTGCCACCAGGGTAAAAAAATAGTTTGTATTTTTTTCATTGAACATTCGACTTTAGTTGAAAAACAAACCATGCTGCCATTTTTATCTTTGACTATTAAATATCTATAGGACAATCCTTGCTCTAACTTCAAGAATATTCTGAGTTACGATGACAGGTACAGTAAATCTTTGTATTACCTCTTTGATTCAACCAAAGAGTCTTTTGGGAGGAAAAGAAAGAAAGAAAAAAAAAAAAGAAATTACAAATCATTAATTCGCTGTGTTTTTTCAACAGTTGTGTAAAATAGATATTGGCAAGATA
>NW_022900926.1:78454721-78472221 GCF_012274545.1 Fukomys damarensis
TATATTAGATGAAATTAAAATTGTGCCCATAGCACTTATCAGATTCTACTTTATAAACAGAGCAAAAATAATTTGTTTTATAAAATGAAAGAAACTCATAAAGAAATTATCAGTATTGTTTTAAAATTATACTAAATCTAGATTGTCTTAGCTAACATAGCTTGGAGCACCAATCATGGCAAACATAATGATGTAAATTAAATTTTCTTCTTCTAGCTTAAATTATTATTAATTATTTTATGGCTATAATGTGTAACTGTACTGTATCCCTAAAATGTACCAATAAACTCAATTAAAGCTGAAAAAAAATTTTAAAAAATATGCCATTAGCTTTTGGGTTCAAAAATTTTGGACATTCTTGATTAAAAATGTATCCAAATGTAAAATGAATATCAAATCATATTGTATAATTCATCAGTGTAGCAATAAATGGAAGCCTCCACTTTTAAGGGTTGGGTGTACTGTATCCCTAAAATGTACCAATAAACTCAATTAAAGCTGAAAAAAAATTTTAAAAAATATGCCATTAGCTTTTGGGTTCAAAAATTTTGGACATTCTTGATTAAAAATGTATCCAAATGTAAAATGAATATCAAATCATATTGTATAATTCATCAGTGTAGCAATAAATGGAAGCCTCCACTTTTAAGGGTTGGGTCTCAAAGAAAGGGCAGCTTGATAGTGAAGGCTGGAATCCTTGATATTGCTCAAAGCTGCTTCATTAAAACAAAAGCAGCCTACAGTGATCCCCACATTCTTACATCTTCACAAGACTTATATCACAGACATCCTCAAAGGCAAATCTACTTCTAAATTTGGAAGATTTTCCCCTTGCTAATTCTAGTTAACTTGACTTCTTGAGAAGGACTTTTGTTAGTCATTCAAACGTACTTTTATGGGTTTTCTTATTCATATAAATAAACTGCTCCATTGTCTTTCCTATATTCCTAGGAAGTGTGTATCACAATCATCACGACCTGCATTCTCAGTCTTGTGATTGTAGATCGTTGATAAGCAGGTATTTTGCATTAATCTCTGATACTGACAAAAACATAAAACAAACTAGGAATCTCTTTCATCCACTCATCATGTGCAATGTTGTATTTAAAGACTGTATCTGTTCTTTGGACAGTCAATTTTTTGTCATCATGAAATTGGAAATCCTTTCTGAAATATAGTATAGAAGTGTTAAAAGGTACCGGATAGACCCTAAAAATGGTTCTTAACTTCATCAATTCTCTCAGAATGACTGCTCTCTCCCTATTTCCATTATAATAATAGGAGGACTGGGGATTTAGCTCAGTGGTCTGCTGCCTGCCTCGCAAGCGCAAGGTCCGGAGTTCGATCCCTGGTACAAAAAAAAAAAAAAAAAAAAAAAACGTATAACAATAGGGATTTATGGTTCACTCAGTTCAGTTCAATTTATTGGTTAAATTCAGGCTGGAAGTTAGTTTTTAGTGTTGAATGAGAAAACTAAAAAACTAAAAAAATATAGGTTCAAGAATCCACAAATATGGGACAGCGAGACCAGAGGATTGCTTAAACCCAGGACTCTGAGGCCACCCTGAGAAACACAGAGACCTCATCTCAAACAAGACAAAACAAAAAACCCTAAAATATATTCAAAGTTTTCTATTGTGAAAAAAAAAAGATGTGCTAGTATATCCTGGGCACTGTTTTAAAATAAGAAACTGAATTATAACCCAATTGCATTAAATATCAGCGACCTATAAGGAAAATACAGGCATGCACGTGGTGCTTTTCATTCACAGACTGGAAAGACCGACATGATTTTTGCAGCATTACTCACAATCGCTAAGATATAGAAGCAACATAAACATCCACGGGTTGATTACTATGCTAAGAAAATGTGTATATGTAAGTATAATTCAGCTTTGAAAATGAAGCACATCCTGCCATTAGGGCAAAAAGAATGGACACAAAGGACATAATGCTAATGAAATAATATCAACCCAAACACAAATGATGCATGCTCTCACCCATCTGTGATGTTTAAGATACTTGAACTCAGAGAAACAATGCAGAAAGGTGTTTATCAGAGGTCAAGTGGTGGTGTAAGAAGCTCGTCAAAGGGGAGAAAAATAAGATCTGGAGACCTGATGTAACAGCAGCTAATAATATTAATGTATTGTGTACTTTAAACTTGCCAAAAAGTAGATCTTATGTACTTTAAAAAAAAAAACAACAACAGGTGATGGATATGTTAGCTTGATTGTGACAACCATGGAATATAAATCACATTACAGGCCTTCACACTTTTTTTTTGTCATTTGCACCTTGATAAAACTTGGTTTGGGAGAAGGGAAATACTGCACAATTTGTGACTACCAGATCTTCTAAGTGTTTACTGAACTCAGGTCCTTGCACTTGCAAGGCAGGCCACCGAACCGCTGAGCTAAATCCCCCGCCCCACTTTACTCTTTTTTTAACTTTAAAATAAGGTTATATTAGAAAGGTTAAAAAGTAAATTTGAACATTATATCTCTACCAATTTTCTGTAAAACAATTAATATCTTTATAAAATGTAATATATTAAAGCATTACATTTTTGATATTTTATTGTGATCAGTGTAAAAAATGAACATCCCAATGCTTAGGTAGCTAAACTGTAACTGATTTCTCTGCTGAATATGTGTCTCTATATTAGAAATACTTTGAGATTCTGCAATGATTAGGTTTCAATGGACTTTGAAGTTAGCAAAGGGCTGTTTGTGTTGAGCTTCATCTCGAGAAAATATTATTTCTGAAAATAACCTACTGGAATTTTAAAACTCCTATTTCACTGATAGTTATCACTGATATCACTGATAGTTTGAAGCATATTCCTAAAAAGAGAATTGTTATCTGTGCTCTTAAAATAAAAGAATGTATGTAACTCTATTGAAGTTAAAATCCTTAAAACCAAGAGGAGAAAAAACAGTGAGATCAAAATTTCTTTGTAGTAAATATAGTAGGGTTTATTGTGAGACGATATTAAGAACTGCCTTTGTGGCTTGGATTTTAGTACAGTGGTAATACATATCATTAATAACTAAATTAGTAGTCCTTTATTAGTGTACAAGATTGCTTTGAGAAACAATTCATGATTAGAAATAATTCTTAAATAGGAGGAAAACTCACAGGAAAAGTTCCTATTAATATTAGCCATTATATTACCACCATTCTATCATACTTAACTATTTTGCATTACAGTATAGTACAGCCTCACATTAGTGCAGTATAATACAACATTGTATAAATGTGGCCAGAACAATAGAACATATTTCACCAAGTGTAAGGCATAATGTGATCTCTGGAGGCGGAGAAAAGATATATGAATGCAGGCTCATCAATTATAATGAATGCGCCATTCTGTGGTGATAAAGGAAGAGGCGATACACGTAGGCAGACAGGGCATACGTGGAAAAATTCTGTATCTCTTCTTAATGTTTCTTCTTTAAATATTATTAGGCTAACAGACTAATCTAAAGTATCAGTCTTTTAAATATAAAATTATATGTAATAGGTAAATGGGAGTGAATTCCTGATATATTTTACCTTTCCAGCAATATCATAGAATACTCCAGATTTTCTGTTTCTTAGTAATCAGTGACTAAACAAATAATTTATGAAACAAATTAAGCTGAATATCAGATTGTGCTTAACATTAACTCTTAGTATTGCTTCTCATTACCTCAACAGAGGTAAACTCTGTTTTGAAGAGTACAACTGTTCATATTGGTGAAAATAATTTCAGCTGCTATGTAAGTTTAACAATCTAGTCACCAATTTTTTACAATAAGAACATCAAGTAGATGTCAATAATTTATTATATGTTTAGTTTTTATATGAACAATAGATACAACACATACTATTATTCTATTTTTATATACTATTACTTTTAATTTAACCTTAAGAAAATAGATGCCCAGAGCAGTTAAATGAAACTCCAATGAGTGGCAGGTGTACAATTTCATGCCACCACTTTATGTATGTAATAATTACATTAAGTGATTACAACCTTTTCAAATCAGTTGTAGCCACATTATTACTGCCTTCCAATTGTTTTATTTTTATTTAATTGTTTTGTTAATAAAGTTCAAGCTCATAGATTCCTCAAAACAGTCAAGGGACTTACAAATTGCACAAAATTATTGTGTAGCTTCTAATTAGCTGTAATTATAATATTTAATAAATGAAACACCTACCTTTGAGATAATCAAATCTTTTTACTGAATTCTACTAGTGCTATGATCTGTACAATAGGCTAATAACAATCAGATCCATTATGTAAATGCTGTGAGGAAATGTAAAACTATAATTTATCGCCAAACCTGAACTATTGTTCCACTAAAATAGATTTAATAAAAAGGTGGTTATAAGAAAAATGAATTATAAAATCATCCACAGCTTAACTCCAATTAAGATAGCATGTCCTATTCTTACAGAACATTCTCACTCATGTTCAAGTGCACACATCTGCTGACACATTTAATCATCTGGAAAATTCTCTATTTATGAAATTACTAAAGAATTTCTCTGAATATAGCAGCTTAAAAGTATTTTTCATTAAGCAGTAGACAAACACTTTTAGGCACTGCCAGAACAACTAATATCACAATAAAATGGATTCAAAACACTTCAGATTTTGTGTACTTTAAGAATGAAGCATTTGTCATTTTAAAGTTTAACTTCTTTTATTTTATAAGTAATATGATTGAGGAAATTAATTTTATTCAATTTGCATTTATTAACACATACTACAAAACTGTAAAATGTATTTTGTCCTTTTTCTAATCTGTGATTGAGGGAGAGGGATAATAAAAATATGAGAACAGTTTATGACCTGTGTTTGGTCCTTATGAATGTATATAATCAAACTTGATAACTAGGCATTAGAAAGGTACATGACTTTATATCTCACTTCTCCCACAGGGAAAAACAGTTTTGTATTGTCTTTTCAAAAAAAGCCTAAACACAATATGATTGTGGCAGCAAAAATAGTAAATCTCATTTTGCTTTAGGATCCCAGCAAAGAAAAAAGTTAACTAGTATGTTATCGTCTGTCAATGATTAATAATGAAGAACTAGATGATATTATAGCTAGTTTGACTTTTGAAATGAATAGGAAAACAAATGCTCTAATGAAAATTCAGCTGATCAAAAATATTAAATATTTTAAATGGATTTGCAACAAAAAAATAAATCCACCCTCACAAAAACCATAAAGCATGAGAAATCAAGAGCATTAATTGCCAAATACACCCTAAGTTTAGTGACATTAATCTTATAATTAATGGACTGTTTTAAGAAAGAAGGACACTATATATTTACTGATACTCTAATGTTGGAACTTTCATCAAGAGACAAAAAGAAAAAAGAAGTACATCAGTCAGCATGACTAATATGACTTTCACAACCACGACACTGATGAATATAGTTTCCCAAAGCAGTAACACCTAAGAGTCCAGGGTTTTGTGTGTAGGTATGCTTTTAAAATACCTAACAATGCCTTTAATCAACCATGTTTTGTAGATGAAATGGAATTTTCATTTTAGTTAATTTTATCTAAGAAATAAACACTGGAACTTTTAAAGTACTGCAGAATGTTTTGACATTAATTTGGTGTATATATTTTGTTCAAAAATAATGTTCTTGAATTTCCATCAAAATGTTGCCTAACTCGTGGCTATAAACCCTTACAGTGGCAACTATTATCCGTTATCTAGCACTTGACATACCAGCTCCGCATCACTATATTAACTGAATTTCAAGTTCTCTCACTCCCCGCGGGGCCTTCTCTCTTGATTGATGAGGTGCAGCACCATGTTTGAACTGCCTTTCTGGCTTGACAAACAGCAGGAGTGGTCATTGCACAGAGAAATAGAGAGAGGACACACAAGGGGGAGAACCACAGTGCATCTTAGCGTGCAGCAGCCCCAGGCACTTGCTTTCCAAGGCAATTAAAACCTTGTTTCTCAGATTTCTACACTTCAGTCAAACACATAACTTCTCTCTTCAGTTAAAATGTACCAAGCTGCACTGGTGTATATTACAAATGTAACAATTAGAAGGGGATTAAACTTCTGTCCTTCAAATATTTTAGAGAAGCTACTTTCTAAAATGAAAGTCATTGCTCCTTCCAACTTTAAATACATTAAAACCCTAATCACTACTTATAATTCCCAAAATAGTGTTAATGCTTTCTTTTTAACTATTGAATTCACTCTGGCAGAGCTGGAGCAATAAAACCTATCATATTCTAATTTTCAGACAGCTTGATAGAACCAATGTTCTCACTACAGATAAAGTGTAATGAAGCACTTTCTTTCCCATAGGAAAGTCTTTGACTCATATGCTTTGATGCCAACTAGCCTTCACATCTGCTGTTTCACCATTGATAGCTGTAACTTGGCATGCTGAACTAATGTCTGATGAAGCAGCTTTACTCAAAGGCACCATTTTATTTCCTGCAATGGGAATGCAGTAAAATGGTGTTGGTTTCCTGTAAGCCTTATGCAAATCCCTGTAATAAACATAGGATCAAGCCTCACATACAATAAATTGTGAGTTAGATGAGACAGGGAGAGAGGGAGACAAGCACTTTGAGTTAAAATAACTCTTTTAAGCTAACAAGACAAAGCATACTAGATAATTAGTTTAAATTTTTATCTCAAATAAGATTAACAAACCAAAACTAATTCAGATACAGATAAGAATATGATAACAATTTTTATTTTTTTATTTTTTGGTACCGTGGATTGAACAATTTTTAAATATCAACCTATATCACCTAAAATCATTACCACTTGACCTGTAAATAACCATACTGAATTACTCACAACTAGTATTACAATACTTTTAATAAAGGAAAAATTTTCAGTAGAGTTAAAGAAAGTATAGGGCTACAAAAATTTTCATTATATATTTTAGATTTTACAAAAGATAACATAGAAAATGGAAAACACATTGAGAATAGACGTAAATATTAATAAATAAATTGATTGCCCAGTGTTTTTTCACGTAAAGCTTTTTTGTTTCATCCAAGTTTGTAGAAAAATAACAATTATATACCAACTTCATGATGTATAACCAAAATGTAAAAAAGTTTCCATGTATTGTATATAGCCTCAATTATTTCTCAATTCTTAATTCAGCAAGTTGACAAAAATAACTTTTTCTTTGCAAGCCTAAGTATGTCAGATTTTCTATGACCCAATTTAAAGCAGAATTTCATGTTTAGGGCATAGTTTGTTTCTATTTGCAAAAAGATATAGAGAATTTATCAAGTAACAAAAATGAAAATTAAATTAGAACTGTGTGGTAATTTACTCTCATCAGTTAAAATTGGTTCTATTTTTCCATTACAAGGAGTGAGAGTAGATCACCACATTATGAAATAGTACACTAGGATCAGGCAAGAATATTTGATGAGCTCCAATCAAAAACTCTTGCTCAAAACCCAATTGAGTACAAACCTGTATGTTCATTTGTGTTATCTCTTTAATGTCAGTTAAAAGTCATCCCTTTGAAGTCACTTAATGTTTTTAATGTCAAGGCATGTATTCCGAATCTACTCTCCAATATCTAAACGTAACAGTCTTGTGTACAACCCTTTTGAAACTGTGCATCTCTGTATGAGTTTCCCCTCTAAAACTCCAACTTTATCATACAAGAACCTAAAAAGACGTCCAGGGATTTAGTTCAGTGCTTCCACCGCCTACCTCACAAACTCAAGGTCCTGAGTTCAACCCCCAGTATCAAAATTTTAAAAAAACAAACTAAAATGAATATTTACAAGGCAAATTTGAGATCTAAATATTAAAACAGAAACACTAAGCCTACTAGAAGATAGGTTAAGTATAACTCTCACAGACACTGGTGTAGGAGAAGACTTTATGAAGAAAACCTCAGTTACACGGAACTATCACAAAGAATCAACAACTGGGATCTCATTAAAAAGTTTGTTCACATTTCACATTGCTAATTGCCCCATTAGGATCTTGAGCACCAAGAACTGACATGTAAAGGTACAAGATCCCAGTAAGGAATAATGTAACTGTACTGTCTACCTAGAATGTACGAATAAATTCAATTTAAAATTAAAAAAAAAAATCTTGTTCACAGCAAGAGAAACCACTAACAGAGTGAAGAGACAACCCAGCTGTCCTAAACAATGGTCTACTATCTAGAATATATAAAGAACTTTAAAAACTCAGACTTCCCAAATATAAAAACTCAATCCAAATATGGGCATCTGAAATGAACAGATATTTCTCTGATGAAGTAGAAATAGCAAATAAATATGAAAAAATGTTCAACATCACTGGTCATTCAAGAGATGCAAATGAAAACAACACTGAGATTCCACTTAACTTCAGGAAGAATGGCTATCAAAAAAAATCAATCAATAGCAAATTCCAGTGGGGCTGTGGGGGAAAAGGAACACTTCTCCACTGCTGGTGGGAGAGTAAACTAGTGCAAGCACTGTGGAAAAGTGTGGAGACACCTCAAAATCTAGGACCGGAGGTCCTATTTGACCCAGCTATTTCTCTGCTGGATATCTTCCCAAAAGAATTAAAAAAAACATCATACCAGAGCAATATATGCACATCCATGTTTATGGTGGCACAGTTTGTAATGGCTAAATCATGGGAACAGCCCAAATGCCCATCATATGAAAACTGGATAAAAAAGATGTGTTGGAGTACTAGTCAGCCATAAAGAATAAGAAACTAGAGACATTTATAGCTAAATGGATGCACATTGAGACCATACTCTTAAGGGAAGTAAATAGGACACTCACGTGTAAATACTGAATTGTTTCTCTGGTGTGAGAAACTGAAAGCTTAAATGAGAAACAAAATGAATAATTTATATAGTGAAATAGGAAAAAAGTTTCAAAGGGGAAAGGGAACTAGGGAAGGAGGTGGGGAAAGGAAAGAAGGGAAAGGAAAAAAATTAGCAGAAAAGGAAAAAAAGGAAGCAATGTTTACTTAAATAGGGAAGGGTGGAGGGGTGGAAGGGAGGGAAGAAGAATGGAAAAAAACAAGAACCAGGACATGTCAGTTACAGGTGCAAACTCCCAATGATGAATGGGACCATAATGTATACTAAAACGTACCAATAAATTTAATGAATAAATAAAATTAGAAAAAATAAGGCAAATTTGAAAATTTATTTTCAGATTATCTTGGAGCACATATTTTCTTAAATTTTACTCAGAGAACAAAGAGAGTCAGGACTCACCCCAGCATAAAACGCTGGGAATTAGAGTCCTAACTTTCTTCCTCACCCTGTATGACTGTTCTCAGGTTTGTTTATTAGGTTCTCTAGAAACAGTGTCAGAAATAAAGATGGAAAAAGACGATTTACTCTCAGCAAATCTCTGCTGGGAAAAGATAAAAGAACAATTTTGGTAAACACTATGTAAAATAAAAAAAATGTAGTTAGAATGTTTATCATTGTTTCATGCCTCAGTTCGATCTTTTATGGGACCTGCATTTCCAAAAAGAAAAAAGCCTACTCTAAGTCGAAAAATAAAAGAAGCTGCCATGGTCAGTTATTAACTACTAACTGTTGACCAATAGATCATTCTATTTTTTGGCCAAAGGAAAACTGATGAGATAAATCAATCTTTTCATTTGTCCCAGATATAGGATTGCTTGTCATGGAAAGGACTATATTTCCATGACACCGGTGCCGTCTAGCTTTATTGGTTGTAGTAAATTCACATTTCCTACAATTCTACTAGGAAAAAAAAAAAAAGAAAAAACACTTTTCTCATAAAAACAGTTCTTTAAGTAAGGATCTTGATAAAAGTGCCTTTAACTTTGGCAATGATCTAGAATGTGTGATGTATACAGGAAAGCACTGTACAACCTATCAAAAGTCAGAGTGTACACACATTTCTAACGGTAACATACCTACGTTCATGTCAACACTTCCTGAGAACAGTGCCTAAGAACATATTCCTTGTGTTCCGAACAACAGTTACTTAGTTTCCTAAGAACAGAGACAATATCCAGGTGATCAAATTTGAGAACCTTTTCCCTAAAGTATTTTGGGGGAAAAGGGGATATCATTTCTTAACCTGACTCTAAATAAAAAAAACCTGATACAAAACTATGTGGTAAGTTAATTTCTTGAGGGCTACTCTCATGTGAAGAGAACTCATCCCTGGATTTATTGATGTACCAAAAATACCTTAAGAGTTTCTGATTATTACGTTATTAATAACCCTTCTGTATAGTGGTGGGATTAGACCAGAACCCGTACAGTACTTATCCATGTGCTAAGTAATTTTTAAGACTTTATAATTAAATATACCATACCTGAATCACCATCACTGTTCTTGTTGTAATAATAACAACAGAAAAAGGTATCATTTATAGAATTAAAGAAATGGTTTATAGCATACATATGTAAATCAACTTATTAAGTGCTGTAAACTAAAACAAATTTACATTCTATCTCTTGGTTCAATGATTACTTATGCCCTTCTAGAGTTTAAGAAGCAAAAGTACCCAAGTCTCAAAAGAATCACGGCAAACACGTCACACTAGCAATTCATGTTTCAAACTTACACTCTTACTCCAGCATAATTTAATTTGAGATCACTGAAATAACAACATCAGCATAAGTGATGGACTGTGAGGAACTGCATCTGCCACGATGGCTGGATGTAGATATTTTAGAAACAATATATTCAAACAGATGAGGTCTTGTGGGTGAGCCAAAATAGCTGAAACAAGTAGCTCGTCTGCATAACAATCGTGACGCCATAGTACCATTGTTATTAGTTTTGTTGTGATACTATGAGCCATTTGGTTATTGTTTTAATAACTAATAAGTCACTTAACCTCTGTATGGCCCAGTTGTCTCATCTGTTAAATGAGAATAATGCTAATTCCTCCTACCTTATTAAGGCTGATATGAAAATTAATGAGCTGACATCTAGAATGTACTTTGAGTATGAGAAAAGGTGTGTGTAACAGAGAGAGACAGAGAGACAGACAGAAAAGCAGAGACAGAGACAGACAAATACTTTGCTGCTTCATACCAAAGGGTTAAACTTTTTGCCTCAGATGGATTATCTAACTTGCTTGCTTTCCTAACTTTTTACTTATGTCTTTAAATAAACTGACTTTCAGTTAAATGCTAAAGCAGAATGTCATCAAATTATGTATATTTTAAGAAAAGCTTTTACACATCTGCTGAATGACAAAATTTCCTAAGTAATCACACACCTACCACACATTTTACCTAAAACTCTCTTTCGTGGGTTATTTTCATTATATAACTTAGTTTACGACAGTATTTATTTTGCCAATACCTAACTGTATAGAATTTGGTAAAGGTATCAAAGTGCCTCTGCAAAGTAAACCTGTTTGGGACACTGATTTGAGGGACACTTAGCAGATAAGAATGAAATCACTAGAGGACGCTGAGAAAATGGAGGGTCTATGAATATAAGGGAAGACAGTATTTTAAAGTGTGCCTTATAGAATGTTGGAAGTCAGAAAGTATTCTAATAAACCAAACAAAATGACTAAATGCTTCTATCAGCTGTTTAGTTTTTGCTACATATGACAAGGTTCTACAAGAAAGAGATAAAATGATAATAGCTACAACAAGGAAATGGAGTACAGAATAAAGAAATACTAACTGACCAAATGGCAAGCAGAATTTACAAGTGAAACTGAGGAACTACTGTTTGTGCAATACAAATATTTCCAATCTTCAATGTCTCATATCAGTGAAATTTCATATTTTGTCTCAACACAGCCTCAGGCCTTAACTGCTGATCAAAGCATGTTGCTTCAAGCAACATTTGTAGAATTTCTCCTTCTAGGTAAAAGTAGCAATGGATAAATCTAAAGAAATATGTAGAGTATCTTACAGAGAATTTTAGATCATAATTAAAAGAAACTGAGTCTATTCAAAATTGAAAAAAGGTTCTGAGCTCCCAACGGTCTACTAGACTTTTAAGAAAAAAAAAAAGTTTATGTTACAAGCTACCAAGAGTGTTTGGTTCTTCGTCAAGTACTATATGAACATACAGTATAGATTGATCATTTAATGATATAAACAGTGGAAAATTTTGAAAGATGAAAGAGAGGGGAGAGAAAGAGGAAGACAGGAGGGAGAGGGAAAGGGTGGGAAGGAGAGAGAGAGAGAGAGAGAGAGAGAGAGAGAGAGAGACAACCTTATCCAGAATGGAGAACGAGTAAATTTTAATCTGAAAGGAGTAATGAAAGTGATGGATAAATAAAGACCTAAATGGGAAGTGAAGGCATAATGATGAAAACAGCAGGAATTAGAGGAAGAGGTATATGTGCCCAGGATGCAACAGACAACCAAAGGCAGCAGTTAGGCTGGAGCTTCAAGTATGAGGAAAATTGAAGAGAATTTATTGTGCTCTGTAAATCTGTTAAAGAGCTTTTCTTATCCTAAAACAAATGGGAAGAAGCTTGAAATCCCTCTAGTGACAGAGAAGAGAATATTGGGCAAAAATGAGAAAACAAAATGTTAGATGGCACCTGCAAAACCCTTGAGATAGATGATACTGTGTGAACTACAAGAACAGGGAAGTAGACAGACATACAGATGATAGAATTAACGAGGATTTAACACAATTTCTGCCAAAAAATACAATCAGTAAATATTTATTAAATAAAAACTTAAAACTAAACATATTACTGGAGGCATAAGGTACATGTTGCTACTAGATAAAACGGGACTTAATAATTATTAAATTTAAAATTAAGTATGAATATTTATATTAAATAATTCAAAAGTTCCTTTTATCAGAGATTTGGCATAAGTTCTCCAAAGAGCTGCTAATTGAACCTTATATAACTTCAATATACATAACCTAGAAAATAGTTTCTAAACAGATTCAACTGACTTTTTTTCCTTACTTGCCAAATTATTCCTACTTTATGATAATAATCAGAAGAATGAAGCAACTTAATCAGATAAATGTGTTGCACACCATATTTTAAACATATTAAAATATTTTTCAATTGTAGATCACATAAAAATAACTTGTTTTACCATATTTAAAATCATTGCAAATTAGGAAGTTTTCCAACTACCCATGTAACTTAATAATGCTTACATACAATATCCATAAGCCTTTTGCTAAGTGCTTTCCTCACTACATAAAGCTTTCGTTTCATACGGAGAAAACACTGAGAATTTTCCTGTTTTTCATTCAGCTTGGAGATGAGAAGAGTGAGGGGTTTACAGGGAACAGGGTCCTATCCAAGCTCAGGTAATCCGGTCTGGAGTCATTCATATTTCTCATTCTACACCTGTATGGGTTTTTGTTTTGTTTTGTTGTACTTCTAACAGCTACTCTAAATTATGAACTCTATTTTTTAGAAGAGCTAGAAATTTAAAATGTCATATCACCCATATTTTTAAAAAATTATATGTCAGTATTTTATTAATCATACCTAAGAACACTAGACTTCTCTAACACCATCCTCCTTAGATGAACAGACTGCACCAATACATGTGGCAAAGTCAGAGCTCTCAGATAGGCCAGTTTCAGATAAGTGAATTTATGGAAATAGAAACAAGGTTATTCAGCAATATTTTTTTAAACGACTATCTTCTAGACAGGAAGGGTTCTCAAAAAAAAGCCATAACAACGACAGGCTGTAGCTGAAACGTTGTTGATCCTCTAATCTATATGTAATCATTGTCCTAATCTTCATATTTCAAGGAGAAAAGAATGTGCTTGTTGCTTAGTAACATTCTGCACAGTGTTTAGTCATGGGATGACATTTCATCTGTAGTACACACAAGTCACAGAATCCAGTAAAGAGATTTTGATTTTTCTTTAAACATTTTTCAATAATATTCTGAGTACACATTTATTTTATTTAAATATGATGAAGAACATATTGGTGGTGCCATAGAGTTGTCTATTATTTTCATGGAATAACACTAGCAAACCACTGACATCACCTTGATGTTGAATTATTTTTCCAGTTATGGTTTTCTGTTTATTCCTGATGAGAATGTGTATGTTGTATAATAGATATAAAAGAAAAGGAGAAACTCTTCTTGAAGACAATATATACTGCATCCACCAAAAATATATACATACTTCAGAAATAGAAAAATAGTATGATTTTTTCAATAGATGGTGTTACTTTCATATGGGGGGACCTAGAGGGTGATGTACATCACAGAAAATCCACAACACTAAACACCTTTAGAGAAGAAATTGAAAATTCATGCGCAGCAATCTCAATGCCTAAGGTTATCCAAGCAACAGTTCTCTCTACTAATAAATGACTGGATCTCGTGGCCACCAACTTGAGCAACTCTTCTAATTCTAGAGGTCAAAGCTAACTTGCATTAGGGCTGGGGATTTAACCCAGTGGTTCGGTGGCCTGCCTTGCAAGCGCAAGGACCTGAGTTCAATCCCTGGTGCCAAAAAAAAAAAAAAAAAAAAAAAAAAAAAAAGCTTTTATTAATCTCATGCTGTCTCAATAAATTTAGTATCAAAATGTTTATACAAGTTTTTTTCCTGAAGTATCTATTTTGAGATATATACTTTTAAGTGAATAAAACAAAATATGATTTTGGGAATTAGAATTAATTAATATTGTATAACAGCTATGCAACTCGGTCAGGTTCTCAGCAAAACTAAAGACTAATTACCACATTTAAAGTCAGATAACTTTAGCCAACTCTTCTAGTTTGTAGTAAGAAACTGTATCATTTAAAAAATATAATTTTCTAACAGTAAGTATTCTAAAATAATTAGTTAACAGCAGGATCTTGTTACATCAGTAAAAACATGTTGAAAATTCCTTTAGAAGCCAATGCTTAGGGGTGCTTCCTGGAGTGTTTGTGTAGCTGTTAATTAAAAATAAAGGAATGGAAATGAATACAAATAGACAATATACAATCATTTCCAGCTCACTGTAATTTTTCAGAAATGAGTATAAATTTATTTAAATTTACACTAGGGATGATACAACTAGATTTTTAAAAAATTTTGTACTATAGCTTATACAGCACCATAGTTTTACAAGGGATAGCATGAAGTTAGAACAAGAACCTTTTAAATCTACATTAATATCTTAAGAAAAAAATCAAAATTTAATGTATTTTGTAAGCTTTAATTATTTTTTAATTTCAACTAATAATTCAGCATATAATAAAGAGCAATATAGGGTAATTGTTAACAGTGATTATCACTGTATGGTTTTTATTTTAGCTAGGGTAAATTTTAGAAGATTGAATATTTTTTCTTTTAATGTAATACAGATAGATGTTAATAAAGAAAATATAAAAGCACTTCTATAAAAAATAAAATTCTAAAGGAAATCTCTGTTCTTGGAAACAGCAAGTTGCTTCATGTCAAATTTCTGTAGGTGCTAGAGGCATCATTGTGTACAAGAGAGAAAAATAAGACATGAAAGCAGAGGAAGAAAAATCAGTAGCAAAGAGAAGTAAAAGTAAGCAAAAATGACACTATAGAGAGCAAGTGAACTAAAAAGAGAAAAACAAAAGAACAAAAGGTAGAAAAGTCAAATAACTAAAAGAAGCTTAAAGAAAAAATAATTATATCATGATAAAAAAGAGAAGTTTGTTTTGGAGTTGGTTTTACCAATATGAGCTCTGAAAGAAGATATCTGAGTGAAATATAAAAGTGAAATATAACCTTGAAAGACTTGTGAAATAGAAATATACACTTCAGTTGTCAGATCACTGTGTTAGGTATTTCTTTTGTGTTATTTTACAAATTCAACTTTAGAAGGTCTTTTGGTACTATCATAATTTGAATGTATCACATATTCAATTCATGCAAAATTTTGATACCAAAATATGTATTTAGCAATTTTGACAGCTAATTTCTTTGAAAAATCTCAAAAAGTTTTAAAACAGCTTTTAACTATTCTAAGTACTTAATTAGGAAAATGTAATGCATTATATTTAATACAGTCAAATATTACCATAAAGATAAAATCATTTTGTTCATATTTAGTTATCGAATAAATTTCA
The DNA here is from genome assembly GCF_012274545.1 of Fukomys damarensis. Taxonomy (NCBI): domain Eukaryota; kingdom Metazoa; phylum Chordata; class Mammalia; order Rodentia; family Bathyergidae; genus Fukomys; species Fukomys damarensis. Next base: position 78,470,754 of record NW_022900926.1, read on the forward strand.
CTAAAGAATATCCATTTAATTTTTAACCTGGCCGTAAAAGTACTCACTTTGAAAATAATTACATTTTTTAAATGATGTGGCATTAAATAAATCAAGACTACCTCATTCTTTAAAATTTTGATGTCTTTCAGAACTTTTTTGAAAAGCAGATTTAGTACTATAAGAATTTTTAAATAGAAAATTGCATAATTTGGCAAACTATTTTAAGTCACATAAGATCAAGTTTTATGATGTTGATTTATTCTTCTGTCTCCAACTAAACTATAATCTTCTGGAAATACATAATTGGATTGTATTTGCAATAGAATACCCAACAAGCAATGCAGTTTCTAGTACTTACCAGGCACTTGATACATGCTTGAGAAAAGAATTTATTTCATAGCTTGAGCCAATTATTTTTAAAAGAAAAAAATTACCACGTTTACTGCATATTTGAACTGCAATTACATTTACATGAACACTGAAGGGAAATAATGCATAACAATTTGCACAAACTACAAAGCTTGTAAAAAATACTGAAATCTCCCTTTCTGGTGTACCTTCGCCCAATGAGATAAACAGGAAAAAGAGAAAAGAGGAATAACAGGAGGGCAAGGAATTCTGTATGCCAGAAAATTCATGCAATCATAATTTCTATGTAAAAGTTCCACAAGGCTGTCTTCCTAAAAAACACTGCAATTCAGCATGGTGTCCCATTTTCAGACCTGTGCCTTGCAGATTATCAGATGAGTAAATACGCAGCTAATGAGAACTGATTGTTTGGTTAACACTTATACCTTGCCTCATTTCAAAAGAATAAAATTTATGCAAGAGAAACATTCTGTTCTGGAAATATGAACATTGTAGGGTCTGCAAGTATTACTATTCAATTTTCAACAAATACATTGCTTTTTTCATTCAAAATCAAAACATCTTGAGAAAAAAGATATTCATTTTGGGTATTTTTTCCTTATTATAAGAATCGAATATTTGTAATACAAAGCTCCTTAAAATTTTCAAATACTAAAATGCCTTTGTCCTATGAGCTTGTATTCAGGTGTAGGACTCTCTACCTCTTAAGTTATATGCTCATAATTATTCTGCACAAATAATGGCTTTGCTACACACACATGTTTATGAATAGAAAAGGGGTTGTGTGTATTGTGCAGTTGAATATGTAAAGTGTAGGTTGCAAGGAAGAAGGCTTACCTTGAAAAATGTCATGGTGGCGCCATCTTCTACAGCTCCATATTCTATCTTGGTTTGTTTAGCTAAATCATCAGCAGAATCAATAGGGGATTCCATGCGTTCCACTGTCAGAAAGGCGGCTAAGTTAGCAGTATATGAAGAAATGATGATAAGTGTGAAAAACCACCAAATGCCTCCCACAATCCTGGTGGAGAGCGCTTTGGGCATGAGCTCAGAACCTAACAGAGATTGGGGGAGAAGTGAAACGAATACAAAGAATTTGATCAGCAATCATATACTT
>NW_022900926.1:78477221-78507181 GCF_012274545.1 Fukomys damarensis
AAATTGTTTTTTTTTTAAATGTTGCCATTTTAAATTATCTAAAAATCCATTGCTCACAAAGGACAATACCACACGTGTGGTTAGAATAGTGACTCTAGTCTCCATTCCTCACAAAATATATGCCAACCTAAAAAGTGAAAACAGAAGTAAGACTTAACTCTTAAGAGTTTTGCAAGGATTGCTGATTTTCTCTTTCTTGGAGAATATCTTTAAAAAATGGTTAACAATCAGTATTCAATCCCCCCCCCAAGTTTTATTGGGGACATTACTGACTAGCTAAAGCTGTGCATTTCATCTTTCTTTTACTGCAACTCATTTTCAAATGTGGAATACTATAATGTGTAGCACTGTAAGAATTCTCCATAAGGAAATTAGCCCTAGGCTCTTTATTTTCTTCTACTTAAGAAATGGTAATCAGGAGAGAAGTATTAGAAGCTCGATGTTGAGATTAATAGGGCTACCTTAAGGAGATAGAGCTGTTCTCTAAACTGCGAAGGAGACAGAAATAAGTAAGTTCTGATTCTAAGTACCAAACTGTGGGCTGTTTTTGTTAGAGGCTGAACCAGAATTAACGTATCTTTATTTCTCTTAGGTGTAACATTAAGTGCTTCAAATCATGTTTATCAGACCATAATTTCTTCACTATTAAATAATTCATACCTCTGTTTCTAATAGATTATAACTAATACATCCAAACACACTTTGTGATTTATCCTTTTGACTCCTCCAATTTCTAGCAAACGTTTGGAAACCTAGCAGACACTTGAACCACTTTTAATTTCCCTTTCTACTTAAGAGGCACACACTTTCGCTTCTCCACTTTCCTCCTCACTGACATCGCATTCCTGGTGGCTCCATCTCGGTTCTTGGGTGGATCCTTTCTCTGTAATCATTAACACCACAGATTTAATTCACAGGTGTCTGATTACAAAATACTCGACTTGTAGCCATAAATTCTCCCTCAATGTATTTCTAGCCAGGAGGATATTAAATTCAAGTCCCGCTGGGCAACTTAGTGAATTAGCATGACTCTGTATCAACTCCCCACAAGAAATATAAACATTATGTAACTGCAGGCATGTACTAATAAACAAATTTAATTTTTAAAATTCCATTATATATAAAAAGTATGAAGAGGGCTAGAGATGTAGCTCAGAAGGAAGGCTTGTGTTCAGTCTCTAAAACATAAAAAAATTAGCTAAACCCAATAACTTCTCCCACATTAAGTCTTTCACTTTTATTATCTTTCATCGAAGGTCTGCATCATTTGCTTTCTGAAAAGTACTTCTTGGTTCCTCTTGCTTGAACCTATCCTTATATAAAATTATGTATCGTGCCACTCCCCTTCCTTAGAATGAGCCAAATTGGTCATCAACTGTGTGAAGTTTAACACTTTCTGCCCCTGAATTTCAAGATTTTATATCATATGAGTCAAAATTTTTAATTTTTAAACTATTATATAATAGCCAAATGTCTCTTTATGCCTCTATCTATGCTGTTTTTAATGAATGAAAAGTGTTCTTTCCTTCATTTGATTCAGCCAACTAGCTTCTAAACTACTCTTTTCTGAAATGCCATAATGCCTAATTTACTCCAAAACTAATTTGTTTTAATCTCTATTTATTACCTATTTTATTCCCTAATTTGTATGGGGTCCTTGAGAGATGAGTTTTTCACCATATCCTCATCATCACCATTATTGTTATCACTTGCGCTACTTTAGTACCTACGGGCATAACAGAATGTGCACAGAATTTGAGACTACAAGACTTGCATTTCTGTGATTGGTAACAGATGACTAAATCTCTGAGCTGAGTGTCTCTCAAGAAGAATAAAGAAGCCTGAAATGAGAGATAATATATGCAAACCATTTACAAACCACACATTCCTATATAAATGTTAGCTAAAAGTACAAGATCCTTTTTTAAAAATGTCTTACTCCATGTCCTATACTAAAGAAATAATTTGGGGAACATTTTTTTCAGTACTCCTTCCTCAAAATTGAATGACCTTCCAATAATGTGTCCTATTTGTATGTCAGGATTTAAATTCATCATGTGACTACTTCACAATGTTTTTATTACACAGTTATCTTCAACTGTGACCTAATTTGCAAAGCAAATCTTGGTTGAAAATTTACCAGTAGTATTTTTTATATTCTTTTTTCTCCCTTAGCCTTACTCTGCTTAATTGACACAACAGTTTCCCAACTTATTTTATACACTGAGTTAAGAGGGCTAAAATAGGACTATAAACATCTTTCCAATTAAATTTGTCTTGAATAAAATAGACACAACTATTTCTAAAATCAGGTATAAATAAATATCCTAATATGAGAAATACAAAGGTTTTTAGCATTCTATACTACTTACTATAGATTGTGGTTTTATTTTTCCATTCATGGTCATATGAGAATTTAAAGACAAAGTGATGTTTTACTACTTTTTAGTTTAAGTTCCGAGTAATAAAAAAAAAATCCAAAATTTGGCATTCAAATTTTCGATTGTTACTTCTTTGATTTGTAATATAATATTACTTTGAATTGTGATTACTAACATATTGCTGAAGATTAAAGCATTTGTCTTGAATAAAACTTCACTGAATTCTCCTTCTCAAAAGAAAATAAAATTATCTTCTTATTCAAAGACGTTACATCATCTTTTTAAAAATATAAATCAGGTGAAAGGTGATGATCATTTGATTTTAGGGAGAAATAGAAAGCAGGTAATTGTCATGCAAAAAATTTATAAACATTAAAACCCTTCGGATAGTGACTACTGTATTTTCACTAACACAAACAGATTTTTAAAATCAAACTGCACTTTGGCCATGCTGAACCTTTCACAATTTACTTAAATGAACCCTGCGCTTTTTTAAACATAAGCAGGCCAGTTGACGGTAACACAGGTGAACATGGAATCACTGTTGTATTTAGCATTTAATTTAGTGGATTTTTTAAGGTCTTTTATGTATTTCTGGCTGTCCTTGAACTCACAATGTAGCCCAGGCTGGCCTCGCACTCCCAGTAATCCTCCTGTTTCAGTCTTCCAAGTACTGGGATTACAGGCATGTGTCAGCATACTCAGCCTTTGCATTTAATTTAAAAGCAGAATATGGGAATGGATTTCATAGCTATCTCTTATCATAATGCAAATAGGCAAAAATGTTTTACTTTTAGTCATAAATACTTTACTTTTAGTGAAGAAGTTGCTATTAGTTTAACTCCGGAATACCATAAAGAAGATAAGCTACGATTTGGCAGAAAGTAGATTAAAAAGCCAAAATAAAAGGGGTGGTGGTGGGCTTTCTACAGGCTTATCAGATGACAGACCATACTGACTACATCTCTGAAATGGATCCTGTTGAAATTATGCCATGTTTTGGTGACATTTCTGAGGAAAGTAGATAAAAAAATGGGAGTGCTCAACCCTCTGAAAAACAGATATGCTTTCCAGTAAGAGTTTAAAAATGGCATGAAAGAGCCAATTAACATTGAACAGGTAAGAAAAATTTAAATAATAAACTATTGAAAATGAGACATAAAATTATCACCTTATATTTCTCCTGTTTGCTAATTATAAAACATTTTGAACTTAAATGAGTGATTTAAGAAGACCATTAGTATTACAAATGAGCTTCAAGTCTAATCAGGAATGTGCCCAAAAGTGCACAGAAGGCTGTGGACAGTCTATAAGGGGGGTCTCCAGTGAGCTATGCCACACTCTCTGATGGAAACTACCCCACTTAGCATTTCCAGCCTAACCATCTCCCATGGAAAGAAAGGAAATCCTATGATCTAATTAATTTCCAAGTGATAGAAGGCTACCCATCAAATAAATGAGGAATTAAAATATTCTGTTTGCTACTGACCAATATGTGAGAATTTAAAATATTCACAATGGAATGCTTTATATTTTGCGCTTTCTAGAGCCAAATTGTCTACACTGAGATCATTCAAAATTAAGATCTTGTTGTACTGCTTATGGTGTCATTGGAATAAAAAAATCATAAATGTTTTGGATGAGATCATATTCAAATTAGCAAGCACATTAATTACATCTGATTTGTATTAAAATATCATAAAATGTACACTATTTTTTTCAACTATCATCGTGTGAAGTCTAATAAATACCTAGTTCAAGAGTTAAAATTAAGCATTATATACATAGACCTTGAATCATTAAAAGATGTTCAAAATCAAAATCTAAACCATTTTTCTAGTATTATTTTTGCTATTTCATCCTGGCCACTTAAATTCTAACTCTTTCACATATAGAATGGAATATTTATTTTTTACAGTGTCAGAAAGTTATCCCTTAGTATCTATGGGAAAAAAGCCTGAACATAAGTAATTTTTGCCTATTATCACAGTGTCTTATAGAAAATAAATGAAGTTCAAAGAATTTAGCTCAAATTATTAGAAAAAACACCTTCTAGGGTACGCGGCTTATGTTCTAAAACTTTTTGTTTTCAATTAACTTGGACCTCAGGAAAGAAAATATCAAGAAGGAACACTGAACTAGTTTGTGTCTACTATGAATAATTATCAAAGGCAAAGTTACATTACTTTGAAAAATATGCTATATCAACACACTATTATTAGCTTCTCTTACTAATACTTGCATGAAACACAGGAGTTGACTATTAGAATCATCTGCAAAAATATCCTTCCTCTCTGAAGTTCAATGTGTGTAGTTATCATTTTTTAAAAAAACATTATTAGAGATCTTTGAAACAGAGATTATATTCTCAATGCTACTTTGCTCCATACTAAATAAAACAATTTTTGCTTTTCAGTAGCCTGTTCCACTAACATACCAAATTGATGAGAAATGGCTCTACAGGCATGATCTACTTATTATTGGCAATTATTATTTCACTTTTAGGTTTTATTGCTTGTTCTTTTCTAATTAATTCTAAACACTTGTATTAGCCAAATTTGAACTGTGCTTTGCTTCAAATAATTTATTCAAATAATGATTTCTTTTCAGAAGTAAGGATGACTGATATTCTCCATAAGCTGATTTTATGTATCTAGTGTTATTAGATATCAGATGTTAAATATATACATCCCCAAATAATTTCTATTGTATAATAAGTTATAATTTTCAGTCTTAAAATGTAACTGTGTATCCCTTATGATATTAGCCACAGAGATCATATGGAATTTTTACAGTATGCATATTTTAAGCACTTTAAAACCTTATTTTTAAAGAAAAGACACTCCCACCTATAGTTAATTTTAGTTGCCTTCCAAATTATTAATGAGCAGGATAGTAGTTAAGGCTACACTGCATTTTCTTTGTCAGATGCAAAAGGTTTTATAATGTAAATGATATGGTAAGATTTTGAAGTTGCATGCAGTTAAACTACTAAGGAAAAAAATGAAAGGAATAAGACAATTGGAAAATAGCATTCCATAAATTGGAAAATAATACACAAGTTTACAATTTGGAAATAATTTTGTATAAAATAAACTCAGTGGAGTGTAAACACATGGTGTTCAATTAAATACAGCTCAAGGCTTCAGAAATACCTGTCATTCATAAAAAATATTATGAAGACATATTCAGAATTGGCACTATGCTAAAATCTGTCCAAACAGAATGTTACAATTGAGGAAAACAACACAAACAAACAAACAAAAAAACCACATCACAGGGTTAAAAAATATTATGAAGACATATTCAGAATTGGCACTATGCTAAAATCTGTCCAAACAGAATGTGTTACAATTGAGGAAAACAACACAAACAAACAAACAAAAAAACCACATCACAGGAATAAATAACTCCAAAGTAAAGTACTTTTCAGATTGCAAGAAGTGTAACAATTTTACAGTCTTAATACAGTCATTATTGTCCAAACCACTATAAAGCTGATTTGGGATTAATGAGAACACCTAGCTGAATCTCACTTGTACATCACCAGTGCACCAACTGTGTATTTTTAGCAGCCTACATGACTTCTCCATCTGCATGTGCTGCTATACCTCCAACCCAGGATGGCCAATACCAAATTGAGCAGCTTCCAAGAGCAAATGGACATCTTGTCTATAAGCAACCTGACAGAAAATCCGACAGATTGACAGAAAATCCAGGCATTTTCTAATCATTCAAATGAAAATTCCTTAAGTCATTAGTCTTTTGCCTTTGATATTTTGTATTCAGCCTATCATCAAAGTTTCTGGTAGCTTGTTCTTTTAAAATTTCTTGAATGTGCTTTTCCCTTTTTGGAATCGCATTATTAAAACTTGAGGTTGGGCCTTGGTTAACTCTAATAGCTAAGCTTTAGCTGCCTTTTGATTTTCTCTATTTTGTTCATCCTATAGTTGACTATTAAGGAAATACCTCCAAACTTTAAAATTCATGATTTTGTTTTTTTAAAAAACTGCAAGAAATCAGTGTTAATTTTCAGTCAACTCCATTTTCGGCCTGTCTCAAAGCTTTAGAAACTGTCATTCATATTTACTGTTACCCCTTAAATAAATTCTTATGATTTATTAAATAAACAAATAATTACTACCTGGTATTCATATTAACATCTTCAATGGTATTCATATTCACACCTCCACACTTGTGTTGATGACATTCATAGTAACTGAAATATCCTACCATTGTAGTCCATTAATTAATATCATACAATAAAAAGCCTAATTTGTTTATCACACAATAGACCCTTTCAAAGGAGATGCTATGCTATATTTATTTTAACCTCCTCCATTTGAAATCCTTGCTCCATTAGCCTCCATTATAATATTGCTTTCTTCATCTCTTAAAGCCTAATTTACTTATTAGGATAATAGACTCTTTAAAAGATAGAAGTTGTCATTTTAATTTTATCTCTTACAGAATTAGAACAATACTGGAAATAAAGTACACAAAAATAGTACTTTATTTAGCCTGTACATCTAGCAAAGTAAAATCCTTTAGCACTCTTCAGTGTTACTTAGAATATATAGTACCACTGTATTTAGAAGATTCAGAATAGAATTTCTTTCTTAGTCAATAATTATCATAACAATGCTTTTTAATAAATACTACCCAGAAATTTTTAGGTATCATGTGGAAATGTCCCAGAGTTTATAAAAATTACTAAGATTTGTCTATTTTACATTATGAATGTTATCAAGAAAGTGTAACATGTTAATATGTCAAACTTTGGATAAATATTATTGTCATAATTTCATATTAACCCTGAATACCTGTCTTTTTGTGATCTTCCTGAGCAAGTTTATTTCATAAAATACTGATGGGATAAATTCTGCTGCTTTAAATACAAAGATAATAAAATGTATTCAGAATCAAATTATTTCTATACTTTATCCAATTAAATCTCTAGGAAAAAATAAATAATTACAAAATGACTATCAACCTATATATACAAAGAAGTAAAATAAAATAAGATTTATATTTCTCAAATCGTATACTGGAGTTTTCTCAAAAGAGAACTGAGAATTAAGACATAGCTGGCCTGTAAACATTTCCTTATAAATTGTACTACCTTTAAAAGCAGAGAATAATAAGAACATTGGGTAAGTGTTGGATGGCTACCCCCAAAGGAAATAGGCAATACAAAAAAAAATGTACAGAGATATTTTCACATTTGATGTTAGCCAAAAAGCCAAGAAGTGATTGCAGAGATATTTTTAATCAAACATGAAAAAATAGGAAACTAGATGAGATGGCCAGAAATAAAAAAAAAAAAAAATCTGGCCATGAAGTGCGGAATAGGAATAATATACCCATCCCTGTTAGCAGGATCTTGGCTAGGGATAAAAGCACTACTTTTACATGTACATGAAGAGAAGCGAGTCTTAGCCCCTAGTCTGCCCTGTCAAGCCAGCTTTCACATCATGGGTAATCATGGTTGATAAATAACACAGTCCTCCTCGTGCATGAATTAACGAGGTATGTGTAAATACTAAGAACTGACAGGGTTGTAGGACTGAAGACTGAGATGGGAATCCTTTCCACGTTTAGTAATGCTAAGTATTGGAAATTGAAACATTCTTTTCGGAGCCTATTATTTTCTTCTAAACTGAAAATGTTAGGGAATAACACGAATCACTTCATTTCTCTTCCCTTCTTTCAGAATGATCATTTTAGGCTAAATGGCCTCAGTTTTCCTTTATCAGTTTAAGGTTGTGATTTCTATGATAAGAACAAAGAATGACTTGTTAAGGTCTTGATGAGAACTTTGACATTTTTCATGTCAGTTTTTCATGAAGTCCTTCTGAAGGGTTAGAATCAGCTGACACAGGGGAGGGGGAATGTAAAATATTTAATTACATACAAATATTTTAATATTTAATGTTTAAAAATATTATTCTTTCAAATAAAAATTTTCTTTAAGTTTAAAGGATGTCTAGGTAAATCTTTAATTCAATAGCTCCTAAAATTAAACATTCTGAAACAGTTCCAAATACACTAAAGCTACCCAGATAATTATTATATTTACAGGAATACACATCTTTCCTGAATTTTTTAAAAGTCTAAAGAATATTTTGTGTAATTTTATAGGTATTTTCTTCATTCAATACAGCGAATTCTTCTCTATATTATTTTACTAAACTGAAATATTTATAAGATCCTGATATAAAAGTTTAGGACTATGAACCCCTCAAAGATTCTGAAATTATTATTGATATGCTATGGATTTATTTAAGAAAAACAAAAAATTAATTTGAAACTTGGTGTTCAATTTTATCATTTTCAACTTTTAGCAAATTACACATATGATAAAAAGTCTTTACTTGTTCAGCATGTAAAGATGATGCCTGAGAGATGTTTTCCATTACTATTTGTGGTAATTATCTGCTTTCTAGTCTCTCATTCTCAGTTTATCTTTTTTTTTCATCATCAGAGTGAGAAGTTGCCTCTTAAACTTCCCTCTAATATTACCAATCCAAGATTTCATTTTCCTTCAAAATTACATTCTTTTTTATCTGTTTATTCACAAGGTTAGATATTGTAAAGATAAAAACAGGTAGATTCATGTAAAACTTTGAAAATTCAATCAAACTTCATTATATTCAACATACATATTTAAATTTTGGAAAACATGAAAATATTTGCATAAATCAGCCCAGGGATGCAGCTTTGAAAACTTTGTGGGTATGACTTACTACAAATCTTTCATTTATCACTTATTGTACCTGAAAGGGATAGAAAACCTGTTTTGCTCACACAACTGTTTATTGTAATTGAAGTGTAGTAGTTTCCTTTTAGCTACTCAGTATAAATTGTGTAATGTTTAAATCAGGGAAAATATCTGTCTCTTCAAACAATTATCAACAATCTTTATGGTGAAAGCATTCAAAAGCCTTCTCACTGAAAAAAATTATACAAATAAATAAGTGTACTGATTAATAAAAGTATTATATTTGACCCATCTATGTAAAGAAGCAAAGGATTTTGTATTTGTAGCACTCAACTCATTTATTTGGAGGCTGCAAAGTGCTTTGCTGTAGTCTCACATCCCAGTGGGCATTTATTATTCCTTCTACTCTTCTCTTTATCTTCTTTGTATGCTCAACTTTCACAAAATAGCAGATTATTACAGATGTACTTTCTCCTCTCTGCTATAGCATATTTCTTCCCTGCTGCTGTATCACTAAAGATAAAACACCTCTCATATTTATAGTGTATTGTTAAGAGAGCAATAACACAAATATAATGATTGGCTGCCTCTCTTTAAGGGATTGATAGTTATGCATGTGAAGTGAATCCACTGAAGGGTAAAGCTAAAAATATCACTGATAATGGATACAGCTACTTGAAGATGTGTTGGGCAGATAGTGGGGGTATTTGTGTGTGCACATCTGCCTGTGTGGATGTTCTGATACAGTTATCCATTTCTTTCACTGGAATGTCTACAACATTCCCTTAACTCTTATCTTGTTTCATTTTCAAGTTGGAGAGTAAGATCTATTATTCAAAAATAGGTTTATCCAGTTACAGTAATTTGCAAGAAATGAAAATAATAAGATATACATCAGAAAATCACATGCTACAATGCTTAAATATGCACTATGATTTGAGTTGTGTATTTTATTTACTTACAAATACTATATAACTACCAAAGCTCTGACATTACAAACTACTTCAACTTGATTTGAGTATGCATCGTTCATACTTATCTATTTAGCTTCTATCTTATCAATTTAAGAATTAAAGAATATATTTTGTTTATTATGTTTTTTAATTATGGCTAAAACAAATTTGAGATTAGCTTGGATTTTGGATCTAGTTAAATTATATTATTCTCTAATGCATGAATCACTTTATGTTTACAGCTTTTACTTTAGTGCAAAACAGACTGGCCATGATTTATTTAAAATTTCTTTTCACAAATATGAGTAAAATGTTTTATATGTAAACGCATTTAAATATATAACAACACTGACTCACGGTTGCTATAATTATATAGAAGTTTAAGATTAAATGAATACAATAAAAATGGGTAAAAAATAGTAAAAGATGTGAATGAAAATGTGATTTAGAAAACATTGTTTTGACTTGTTACGTAGTTTGACTGTCAAAAAGTAATAGAGCACTTGACATATTTCCTCAACATTGGGAAAAGAATTATTGCCTTACATTATTTTATTAATATTGGAATGAGCTCTAGAATATGATAATATTCTGTTTGGATGCAGATATTTTTTAATCTTGACATATATTTGGAAGGCAGGTCATCTTACTAATTATTTTAATATATAATATACCATGAATTTCACTATAAATAAGTAGCTTTGAACATACTTTTAAATATTTCCTCTATATCCCTCATCAGACAACATATGCACTTCTCCAAACATGCTTTATATTTTAGAATTTACAGTAAGCTGATTTGGAAGGTCACTTATGCACTCAAGCTATTTTTATAGACTATGCAAAGTATGGACTTGAAATTATTTTAATGATTTATTATGATCTGCCAGTTTGTGAACTCAGATTACAGATATGTTTTCTTTATCCAAAATCATGTCTACAAAATTCTTACAATTATAAATGAGAACCATCTGTCCTTGCTCTTTGAAACTGCTTTTTTAGGCCTCTAAGTTTGCTGGGCATAGTGGCGCATGCCTGTAATCCCAGCATTTAGAGGGCTGAGGCAGAAGAACTGTTAGGAGTTCAAGCCTTCCCTTGGCTATATAGTGAGTTCAAAGCCAGCTTGGACTACATAATGAGACACTGCCTCAAAACACAAAACAACAACAACAACAACAAAACCACAGTAAGTTTAAAAAAATCACTTTTGATGCCTATTTCTATATTTCAGTGTTGCAGCTCTAGCATGTGTTTCTTCTCTGTTTGCATTTTTCAACTCAGTTTTTTATCAGAAATGTGTTATAGAAAATAAAGCCATATATAAGAAAAGGTATTTGCCATATATAAGAAATGTATCAGCAATGACCCTCTGTCCATCTACACTGTGTGTGATATTTGGTTTATTTTGTGGGAAAAGGAAAGCACTTAAATTTCCCAATTGGAAAAGGAAGGCATAGTGGAGCACTTATTGTCTGTGTTTGCAAGGACATCTTATGCTTTTACAGCTACATAAATAATCCTCAAACTGTCATTTTAGACAACCAGTGAAAATCATGGAAGAAAGACATTATATAGATACAGATATTATACAGAGATAACATTATATAAATTATAAAGTAATTTTTTAAAAAAAATCACCTAATGTTATTTAGAATAACATGAAATGTAGAAATATAGATGATTTGCAGAATTGTTGTTTTACAAAGCAAAAGTAAATGTGTTAGTAGTAATAGCAGATAATATTAGATTAAAAACCACCAATTCAGTTTTAAGTGGAGAAATAAATCATCTATGATCATAAACTATAAACTCCTGGTAATTTATATTATTTCTTTCTATATCAGATACAGTTTGGGAATAAAGCTAATAATTTTAAGGAATAGGCTTATCATTTTCTAAATATTACTATGTATTTTAACAAACAAAATTCCCTAATTATATGTACTTTGAAAACAGCAGAGGATTACATTGGTCTACCCTCATAAAAGTATCATATATTTATATTTAAACTAGCAAGTAATAGTCTTTAGTAAAAAGAATGCCATTAAACAATTTAGCATATATAGCATAACTATGCCTTCTTTTATTCTTTAATGTAGAAAAACATACCAGTGTTATTCACTAAATGTTTTCCTTAGTCTGTACAAAATATTTAAAATTGAAATTATTCTATTTAATGCCCAAATTCTGTAACTGTGTATGTTTTTAGAATGCATATGTATAAGCAATAATTACAACTATTATATATTATATCATCTATATCAGTGTTTTGCAAGTTATAAACATCTCAAAATATACTATAATTTTTTATTAATACTAATTTATATTAGGTTCATATAATTGAAAGTTCTTATATTTAACTTCTTAGAGTATAAAAATTGTTTTTGACTCAGTTAATTAGTATGTATATCTATCTGTATCACTATACATTTTTAGGTTGTGTGTATTTATATTATATATACATATATACACACATCATTTTTTAGAGGCAGTGGATTTTTTTTTTACATTTTTAAAACATACCTTTTTATTCTGCATTTTTTATTCATTTTTAAAATAGCTTTACTTATCTTCAGCCAATATGCTGCAAAATATGCTCATGAAATAAAGCCAGAAAGTCTGTCTGTGTCCATTCGTTTCTCTGATCTGTTACTTCTTTAATTTCTTAAAATATTTTTGCATCTCAAACTTGACTACTTGCTTGGCTAAACAAATGGAGTGTTCTGAGATCTTATTCCAGTGCTATCTTTCTAAATTTGTAATTATCTGATATTTTTATAAAAGCTATTATCTTCTTTCTTTATTGGTACATTTTAGGTATACAATACCGTTACTTTCATTATTGGGATCTTGTACCTTTACATGATGTATCTTGGTTCTTATTTTTTCTCCATTCCCCTGCCCTCTCTTCACCCTCTCCACCCTTCCCTATTTACAGAGATTTTGTTTCCATTTTTTTTCCTGTTCTCTTATTTTTCCTTTTCCCCTTTAAGCTTTCCCCTACCCCTCCCACTTTTCCTACTCCTTTAGACATTTTTTCCTATTACACAGTATCAATTTTACATTTTGATTCTTATTTACACTTTTAGTTTATAACACCAGAGAAACTATTCAATATTTACACACGTGTGTCCTATTAATTTCATTTAGGAGTATGTCCTCAATGTGCATCCACTTAGATATAAATGTCTCTGGTTTCTTGTTCTTTATGGCTGAGTAATACTTCATTTTACAAAAGCTATTTTCCTTATTCAACATCCAAAACTTGTTCATTTATTTTAAAACAATTTTAGTATATTTTAAGTATTTGAATTACTCCTTCCTATTAATTCTTTATAGAGATTTCTAAGACATCACCAAATAATTATAACCTTAAAATGTTGTTTTATAATTTATTGTACTTTAGTAGAATTTATCAGAATATTTAACATCAAAATATTCCCTACATGCTTTATAGGACAAACAATTTAGTCAGATTTCAAATAAAAATGCATTATTCCCTGAATAACTAGCAGTTATTAAGTAAATTTTATGTAGGAAGCCTCTTCCTTTGAAGTTTTCATTTACTAATAATTTCAGAAATTCTTCATAATTTTCTTTTTGGGAGGAACACCCTAATTTTTTATACTCTTTTCAAGAGAACCATGTCTGGACTGGACACATTGACTTCCCGTAAGTCTTTCAAGCACTTGGTGCCTCAATTTTCTTACTTCTAAAAGAAACTATTTGCATAAATCGATCTTGTTATTTTGAAGGAATTTTTATTGCTCACAATGTTTCATTTAATTTACCTTACTTTGTGTGTTACTTTATGTGAATCTAGTGTCTATTTGTAGTCTTCTTCTCTTACCCACCTGTGCATAGATGTCCCTTTCCTTGAACATATACACGCATGTCCTAAACACATTTCACTTGGTACATTAATTAAAAAATGAAAAATAACAAATGTAATAAATTAATCTATACTTTTTATAAAATTATATTTCTCTCTTAAATCTTACTTTCTATGTTTTGTGTTTTCTTGAAACAAAATCTTATGGCATTAAAATTATCTTAAGGGTATCTACATATCTATATATCTAATTAAAGGATAATACATAGAAAACTTAATGGATACTGGTATGTAAAGAATTTGAACATAGTAAATTAACATGAAGATTTCTTTTGCATGTAGCTTCCCTTCATATTTTTATTTATATTGTAAATAATTAAAAAACCAAATTTTGTCATAAACGATTTTGTCAGGGGATGTCTAATTAGATCTACACCAAACAACATGTTTGGCCAAAACAATGAACTAAAAACATGCAGTTTGTCTTGATGAAAAGCTCAGGCTAATGACTAGAAGTCAGAAGCAGAGTAGCAGAAATTCAGAAACATGTGTTCCTTACTAATCAGAAGACAAAGAAGAAAGAAGAAAGATAAGAGGGAGAAAGGAAATTTAAATGACTTTGAGAACAACAAAAGAATGAACAGTATATTAGAATCAAATCAAGAATCCAAAACAATAAACGAAGGACTAAGTGAAAACCTAAAGAGGATACCATACTGTCTCATAGATAGCTGGTGCAAATGCAAGTTTATGCCACAACCCTATGTTAAAATTTAAAGACACTTCAAGAATTTTTTGGAGAAAGAAAAGAGATTTTAAAAAATCAGTAACCCAGCATCTAAAATAAATATCAAAAATTACATAGTATCTGTTTTAAAAATGTGAAATATATTATTAGCTATTGTTTTAAAAGTCCTCCCGGTTCAAACTTTTGAAGACTATTTCAGTTGTGAAAGTGAAGTTCTTTGAATGAGCGGCTATGTTTTGACGATATGCTGTATGTGGCATGATGCATGTGGTAAGAAAACAGTCTCCAGTTCTGCACTTAAATATAGGCCTGGATCATGTTGATTTATTTAGATTTGGTTTTATTTCTTCCTTTATGGCACGAAACTCCATTAATTATATGTTTTTTATCAGATAGGTGTCTAGAAGATCAAAGAAAATTGTTTTTGAAACTTTCATTTTTCAGACATATAATTCACGTTCCCTAAATGTTATAATGTATTTAAATATTTACAAACCTGTGACTCCACTAATTTTCCTATTTCAAAGTTTTTCAAGAACTTAAGATTTGTGTTGTTAAATAAAATAGCTATATCTCAATGTTTTTAAACATTAATCTGATCTATATTCCTTTATGTATTTATGTTGTTGCTAGCTATTTGTACTTCTGCTTTCAAATTATGTAGACAATTTTCTGAATTTCATTCACTAGTCTCAATCGCTTCATACTGCACATCTCTGCTATTTGTTTGTACTATCTGTAAGATTTAAATCTTTGTGTTGCTTTGCTGATGATGCTTTGACTCTGTTCATAACTGGATACTAAGCATCAGGTGCTTGGTTTATGAAATAGTAAAAGAAGGAAAATAGCTTTTTGTTGTTTACTAGGCTACCTCTTCTTAGTATGCTTACTTGGCTGGTAAATCCAATCTCGAGTGATATAATTAATAGATATAAAAGCTACAAATAAAATTGCTATTTATTAGTGTGTTATGTAGCCTACATATGTTATAAACATTAACAGAATGACATGCTTTTGAGGCATTGCTCAACACTGGAATGTCAGCCATTTTTCTGATTTCTTGAGTCTACTGCAAAGATTTTCTGCCGTGTTGGACAGCTGTCGAATCCCTCCTGCCTTTCAGAGTGCTGTTTGTAGGTGGAGTAATTTATTAGCATCTGGTATCTTCCCGTGTTCCCACTGTTCTTTTCTATATTAACTTTAAAACTGTCCACATAGACTACACATACACATTAGATTTGCATTTCTCTATATTTCTTAAACAGGATATTCAAAAATTCAGAAACAAATGGCTTTATGTCTCTGGAGTTTTAAGCCTTACTCTGAGGTTTAAAAAGAGATAAACATTTATACACAAGCTATTATTTTATGATTAAAGTTCAAAAGTTTTAAGAATTTGTGAGAAATTCTTTTACACTAAAATCCTTTAAGATATCCAACCAAAAAAGAAAGAAAAATTGCAACTTATTTCAACAAACTGGATTTTTAAAAGAATACTTGTATAGATTTTATTGCACAATGACATTTCTGTAAATTTTAGTATTTAATTCCAAGAAATTAAGCTATTGTCTTTACTTACTTATTTTGTAGTAAAAATCACTTTATGAAACAGAATATTCATCCTCAGAACTGTCATTGGTCATTGCCTTATGTAATATTTTTAATCCAATACAAAAAATAAAATGTAATTTCTGATATAACTTAGCTTTTTCACTGGCAAGTAAGCTTAAATGAATGTATATTTAAAATTCTGGAGCAAGGACATAACTCAGTGGTGAAGTATGCGCCCCACATGGTTGAGACTTTGGCCTCAATCTTTACTACCTCAAAAACTGAGTTGAAGCGATAAAGGAATAAATTTCACATGATGTGATTGATGTGGTAATACTTATTTACAAATTGTTCAATAGATTATAGAAATAAAGAGATGGTTGATAGATGATAATTTTCATCTGTAGAAAAATATAAACATGTTTAAATATAAAACATGATGTGCTAGCTAGCATTTAAAACAATTGCAATCCAGATTATAGATTATGATAATAGACCTGATCTACTGCACAGATGGCATTTTATGATCAGAACTAAATAAAAAAGAAATAAATGACACATTCTAAATTTGAGGAGTAGCTGTCACTTACAAAGTTTTATTTTACTGGATATTTTATTAGCACTAGGCTAAGATATAACACTTTTGACTATAAATGAAAGTGTAGAAGGAGTGAAAATGTCACAAACAAGGGATCAGAGTGAAATCTTTATAAGACAGATCATAGAATCCTTTGATAATTCATTCATTTTAAGATGAGCCATTTAGGCCTGCCTTGCATGTGCAAGGACCTGAGTTCAATCCGCGGAACCAAAAAAAAAAAAAAAAAAAGGTGAGCCACAATATAAACTTCTGATTATTAGAACATATTTCTTCTTTTAGTAAAGTAATATTATTAATAAAATGAACTTTTACTTAAATGAAATTATTGTTTTCAAATCATAACTTTCTACTGTAAAATAGCTTGCTATTCTCTCCAATTTTTAAATTTTTCTACATTTTAATGCATACAATATTTTCTTCTGTGTCACACTGAAAACTTGATAATAAAACATGATTTTCAATACTAATTTACAAATAAGTAAATACAGATTGATCTAAGATCAAATGTCTTTAATGAAATTAAGGTTTTAATATTTCTTACTCAAATTGAAATTATGCACATTTAGAATATATATTATTACAAATTAAGAAATGATGTATTTGTTCATTATATAGAACTTTGAGGTGTTAGATTAATATAAATACTAAGTAATAAACTGCCATTTACATAAATGTGACACAATCTCATGATTTCATATACATTAGGAAAATGAAAAATGATAGTTAATTCTATGAGGTACCAGAAGCATAAATGTCAATTTAAGTGTTGTTTCAGGGAATTTAATCCACGTTGAATATATATGATAAAATTTTCAAAATGAAATTAAATTATTCACTAAAGTAATGATTAGCAAGTTAAACTAGAGGTTATTGTCAGAGAACATTTAATAAGACATTGTAGTTTACAGAGAAATGAACCAAAAAGGTTCAGGAATTGTTGAATTAAACAAACCTAATTAATTTCTTTTAAGCCATTCCAGAGCCTTAATTTGTAATACTTTATCCTAAGAAGATAATCTGATACTTAATTCTCATGATCTTATTAACCACAGAGCTCTTGTTCCCCACTAGAAGCAGTTTAGCATCTGATGTTTGTGAAAGCTCTAATATATGCTGTAATATTGATACTGTATGAGCATTATGGGAGGTACCACATTTAAATTTTGGTAGTCTAAAATTTTATACTGCTTTTCAAAAGTTGGGAGAGGGCTGAGAATTTAGCCCAGTGGTTCCACCACCTGCCTTGCAAGCGCAAGGTCCCAGTTTGAACCCTGGCACACACACACACAAATAAAACCTAAAAAAGTGGGGGAAATACTGATGTATTGGAACACAGAACAACATAAATTAGTTATTTACTTCAATATTAAAATTTGTATTTTAATAGCATTGTTTAAATATTAAGGTGATTATTCATACTTATTTACACAAAACTAATTTGACAAATTCTTAACAGTATAAGCCAGGATAATAAAGTACAAATATCCCTAAAATACAAAATATTTGAACTTTCTCTCATACACTTCTAGCAGGTTTCATACACTTGGTTTACAGGAAGAATGATTTAAAATAACACACATAAAGAAAGTAACTAGAAAGTAAATTAGAGGTGGGCATTCTGACCACAGATGACAAAGAAGAAAATAGGAAAGTTCAGAAATGGGCATTTGAAATTGAAAATGCGTGCTGAAAAATTAATTCACAATTCAGAAAGTATCTATACCATTTCTCTAACTTCCAAAACAACGGAGGGGGCAGTATACCACTCCCCCACCTCCAATAACTTCTACTGTTTTCTTGCAGCTAGAAATATCTAAACAAAATAAGGTAAAAATAGAGGAAGTATTTTCTTTTCAAATAAAAAGGTAATGGCTACTGTCTTTAGTTCTTATCCTCCCCCCTGTTTTCCTGGCCTGGGAAACACACCACTTTTCAGTGGGCTTCTTGCAGCCATGAGGGTGAAAGTCTCACTAGCAGAATATTGCAAAGAGTAGAAAGAATGTGTCCAATTCCTTGATAATGCCCTTCAGCACTGTTTCAATCTTGTCTTCCTAAACTAAGTAGAAAGAAGCATCATCCCCTAGTTATCTAAATAACCCTTTGGTCTATTCCACAAATGAATTTATCTCTATTACACCAGGCTCGGAACCTCTTACTAAACTTCATAGGATAATAATCAACATTAATAAATATTATTGCTGAAAGATCTTAGAAAATATTACCTCTTTTAGAATACAAGCAAGGGGGATTATGTCTTGATTTTAAACTTCTGTGTAAGGAGCCAAAATTTTGTATGTTAATGACAAAAGCTCAATGATTGAGAAAACATAGATATAGACAGTAACTCATTCCATAAGGTCATCATACACACTCAAGTACTAATGTTCTAAAGTATTACATAGATATTTTCATGTGCAGTTCATTCAAATGTTACAATAATCTCTTAGGTATCAAATTTTATCACAAGCAAGAAGGTGAAGTGACATTACTTTAAATTTAGAATTCTTATGTTTCTGTATATAATTATTAATTTAAAAACCTTTTCCTCCTCACTTTAAAGGTTCTACAACTTGTTGTTGTCTGCTAAATACCCTCTCATACATTCTCTATGTCTGGATATAGACAAATTCTTTTAGCACTAATGCTTATTCACTTTTATGATCTTTCACTTTTCCCTTTATTTAAATATCTCCTTCTTTTGCTTCTTTAAGGCAGTCAATTTTACATCTATTTTCCCAATTCTGTATTTACTGATACTCCATTGGTAGGTTGATATTGGCCATAGTGGGAATATTTGAACCATGAACACTGGCAAAATTTACAAACAAAAATTTTTCACTACTAATTATTAACCAATTACTCTTATAATACATTAAACAATGCACAATATTTATATCAGCTTTAAAGCCAACTTTATCCAGGATTCATTAGAAAAGTAATGCTATTGTTTAATTGGTAATTTTAACACCGGAAAAACACCAGAACTTCTTAGTGAAGCACAAGGATTATTACACATGAACATTATAATAATATGTCATTGAACATATTATTTAAAAGGTCTGGATGGATTGAAAGAGCTTCATGAAATGACAATGATAATTTTCACTGATCTATGATATATTAATGACCGTGAATAAATAACTAAAAACAATAAAATAATGAACAACTTCAAACTTCGGAATTTCCTGCTAAAGCATTTTAAAAATTGTTATTTGAAGTAGAGAATTAACTGCAACTGTAAGCTCATTAGTATCCCAGGAAATAATTTTTCAAATTAAATTAAATGGTTTGCTGTAACTTGTTTAAATTATTTATTTAATAGATATGATAAGGATTTTTATTGGTATGTGATTGTAAATTGACCATTTTAAGATGTTTGTAGGAAAGTAACAATATCAGTTTTATGAAATTCATACATTTCATAAATTCAAATTTTATAAACATCAAAGTAAAAGATAAAAATGTTATACTGCTCTTAAACCTAGAATGCATTTTTTAAGTGATACAAAAATGTACCATTTATATAATTCCATTAGGTGATTGCCAATGCCAAATTTTTTAAAACACCCAATTTCCCAATCAAAATAAGTTAAGAGTGGCTTTAAATTGAGAATAATAAGAAAAAATGGTTCACTTGTCTCTGTTGCATGAGAAAGCAGGCTTGTCCTATAAATTTATTACATGCTAAGTTAGCTATTTGTACGAGAAGCACCAAACATTAGAGAAAGCTTCTTTTAAATAAACATAAGCACAATTTTCATTGGAAAAAATGTAACTTAGACTTACACCTCAGAAGCAAGTGGTTAGCTTGCAATACACTTGCTAAGGATTTTAAAACCAGTAAGTCCAGAATAAAAAGTGCAAGGCTGACTGTGAGGAACAGTCAGGTGGCCATGTAGTGCCTAATACTGAAAAGTGAAGCAAACTATTCTTTTTACAAATGCACACTTGAAGATAAAAGGATGTTATAAATAAGATTTTGAAGTTAGCATTGGAAAGGTAACATTTCAATTTTAGCATCATTTGGACATTTAAATTGATGTAACTAATATCCGGTTGTCAGTATTAAACATAAAAAGCAAACCTGAACAACCATAAACATGCAAGGCACATAAGTTTGGTTTTTTATTAACTATAAATTTAAACAAATACATTTGTTTGATAAGAGCTTTCACAAAGTTTGATAATTTGTGGGCTTTCTATTTTTCTCAATAAAACTGTTTAAAAGTCTTGCAAATATAGACATTCTATTGTATCCAAAAATTAATCAAATGTCTTAAAAATCTGTGTGTGCACTGAATA
This sequence comes from Fukomys damarensis, assembly GCF_012274545.1. Lineage (NCBI taxonomy): Eukaryota > Metazoa > Chordata > Mammalia > Rodentia > Bathyergidae > Fukomys > Fukomys damarensis. The sequence continues at coordinate 78,498,311 of NW_022900926.1, forward strand.
TTCTGTTTAGTACGTAAAACAACTGAAGTACGTTTGGAAATCATTCATTAGTTTAGTTTTCCACTAAAATATCCAAATTAAAAAATATCAAAGTAAATATTTTTGCAATTTTGTCAAGTAGAATATTTAAAATATTATTTGTAATATCTTTATAATTTAAAAAGTGAGGTTTAATTGGAAATTAAAATAATATAAACATTGTATAGTAAATAGGCATTTTATGAATGAGAATCTCATTATTACATCTTGATATAAACAAAATCTTTATTTTCTATTTTTGCTTTTTCCTGTAAAAATCGTTTTAGTCATATTTGTTTCCAAAACATATCTTCAGTTTAGTCAAATGCTAAACTTCTATTGAAATATACCTCCCAGCACCCCATCCCCCATTCTCAGTACCAAAAATAGTAAAGGAAGCAGGGAAAAACTTACCTAATTTATTAAGTAAAATAATATTCAGGTGCATATTCTGAACCAACTTAGATGACAGTTGTAGCCCTATTCTGTTTATAATGTTTATCATGCCAGTAACATTGAACGCCTATGATTTCACCTTTGCTTCAAATATTAGTTCTGTTAATTGCACAGGAGTAACTACTGTTAATTCATTCATTTCATTTTATCATCTCAAATTTAGTAAGAAGGAAGAGTTTATGAGAATGATTAATTTTTACAAATAATTATTTTTGATCTTTCACAAAGAATAATAGGAAATTATGTTATATCCAGCCTGAGAAAAGGAAAATAATCATTTTTTTATGTAATTTTGAAGGATCTGAAATGGTAAATCTGTTTCTAGGCAAAGTAAATTGAGTGAAATAGAAATAATCACTATAGATTTTAAATGCAAGTATATAAAATAACTTCATTAATAAAATAGCCATCATAAGGAATATAAAGTTAACTTATAAAAAAATTCAGAAGTATAAGGGTAACAAATTCCTAAGAGAAATAACTACAGTGTCATAATGTCCCTTATTATTATATTTAAAATTACATTATATTATAATATTTAATATAAAATTATATTGTAATGTTTAAAATTATAAATATTAAAAATTAATGAAATAACTTGTGCTTTCATTTGTTTTACCAGTTCTGTTTATATATAAAATATAAACCATCGAGCTTTTTCTAACTAAATATATTGAAACTCATCTATTTGGGAAATCCATTATATTTATCATTAAAAGGATATCTCTCTTGTCTCTCTCTGTCTCTCACTCTCACTGCATGTATATGTACATAGTCAACAGAATTGATATGAAAATAATTTAAGTTGAATGATGTAATTATGTAATGGAATGTAAAAAATTATAGCAATTAAGGTGTTGTGACATGCTCTAATGAATGAAGCTGCACTGGTTGATGATACTACATCTCCTACTCATTAATTATTTGGACAGAGTGCATTATTCTACTTAGTATGAAGAAATAAAGTCATAAATTACCACTAAATATTTTGTCTATACATTTTCATTTAGTTTGATGCTGTTTCTTTCATATCCGTGATTTATGGGGAAAACCAAACCAATACCAACTGGCATCATAGTGCCTAGGTAATATGGTTCTATTTGTTTACTGCATGCAGCAAGTAATTTTAAGGAAAAGAAAGAATTTTCAGAGATTTGGTTTATAATTAACTGTGGCTTGCTAATATCTCTTGTCTGAATTCTCAACTGATTGAAAATATTTTTTAGTTTCTTATTTGCAGATCAGGGAGAAAGACATAACTCATGTGTAGCTGATTAAAGTAATTTTTCAAAGGATTAGCTGTTATTATAAAATGATATATTGCTAATATATGATTCAAAGATTTAGCAGAGCATTTAGCAAAAGATAGCCAACGTTCTTTTTTTCTAAAATTGAAAAAAGGTAAAAGTAGAAAGTAACAATATAGTCAATATTGTTAATATAAAATTAACAATATAGTCAAAGCAAACCAAGTGGCACAATTATTTTTCTAACTATATGTTCTTTCTTTTAAATCCAATTCCCTTCTTATGAAAAAATTTTATTTTTTGGGTGGGAACCAGGGATCAAACTGTGAACTTTGTGCTCGTGAGGCAGGTACGGTGCCACTGAGCTAAATCCCCAGCCAAAATTGGAATTTTTAATTGTAACAATAATGTGTTAAACAGAAAATACCTCTACTATCATTTGTGCTGGTAGTGGGAAATAGGAGCCAATGTATATATACTTATTACATATATCATATCATAAAATATCTAGATACTGACAAAAGAGAAAGTAATAAATAAAACTCTATGGTTTTCAAGTAAAACCTGGCTGTTGTTAACAAGCCATATGCATTAGTTTTCTTCTTTTTCTTTTTCAATAGCTTTCACCACATTATCTACAACTCCAGTAGAAGACTACCCGGAGAAACATCCATCTGGCATAACTCTTGCACCATTAAAACCTAATACTAATTTAGGTGTCATGTTTATTATTAAAGCAAAATAAATATTACTCTTGTTCTCTACATTTTTCAAGACAACTGTCTTTTAAGGAGAACAGTATTCTGATTATACCAAAACATTCAGAAAGAAAACAATACCTTAGTGAACATTTTCTTTCTCCTTATCTTTTTTTTTCCTGGCGTCTTGCACAGACCCCATTGTTTCAAGGTTTAGAGTCTTATGAAAGCTTTGACTTCTATTTGCTAGTCATGAAAATTAAAACATTTCATGAAGAATACAATTTTTTAAAAAATTGAACTTGAAAAGTTTTAGGCAGAGTGTGAAACCTCTCAAAAAGCCAAAGAGAGTACCATGTTTCCAGGGGCTGTGGTAAACCAGAAGTGCAACTTCGTTTTTAGAAGTAAGAAAGAAAACTCAAACTGGGAAAGAGGTGTATTGTAGGCATTCCTCAGTACTCTCCAACTTTAGAGCACACAACTACCAAAAACTGCAAAATTTGGAAGAATAAGTGTATTATTTTAAAAATTGATTTTCTTTATCTCATTAGATCCTAAAAGACTCATCAAAGAATTTCTTATAGTCCAAAAGGTAAAATAAAATAGAATTAAGGAAGAACAGAAAAAATGAAATAGAACTAAGTCATTCACAGTATTCTCTACAGTTACTAGCATCTCAATCTGACTTCAATAAAGACAGATGTAGAAAAGACGTGGTGGCAATTGCCAAAGAAACACGGCATATCGTTTTTTGCATCTTTCAAAGAAAACTAATTCTTAGAAGGGCACTACATTTCATTAGATTGTGTGTGTGTTTGCTCATGTGTATGCACGTAAAAACAATCATAAACTGGGTGTGGTGACACATGTATGTAACACCCGCACTTAGTAAGGCTGAGACAAGATCATAGTGAGCTGAAGCTCAGCCTGGGCAACTTAGTGACACCCTATATATAAGTAACAAATAAAAATGAATGGGGATATAATCAATTCAAAGGCTCTGGGTATAATACCCAGTACAAAAAAAAATCATTACGAACAGTAATGCCATTTTTGGTAGCAAATCTAAAAATGCAATAGCATTAAATTCCAAGTGTTTAGTATTTTCAAATTTCTTAACGTCACCCTAACCATCTCACAAATTATTATAATTAGTTTCTGTGATTTACTGAGCTAGATATTGTGTAAGCTCTAAATGGAAACATAGCATCATAAGATGACCATAAGTTATCAGCTGCTCCTTGGCAAGATTTTATTGAGTGGATACATTTAACAGTGACTAAAGATAGAAGCAGTCTTTTTACTTGCTTTGGAAAAAATTCAATTCTAGAAGAGGACAAGGAAAGACATTTAAACAATTTATCCATAGAATCTGAACAACAAAAAAATTCTTCTCTTGGCATTTATACTTAATTTTAGACTATATGCCGGGCACGGTGGCATACACCTGTAATCCCAGCACTCGGGAGGCTGAGGCAGGAGGATCACTGTGAGTTAGAGGCCAGCCTGGGCTACACAGTGAGTTTCAAGTCAGCCTCAACTACATAGTGAAACCCTGTCTCAAAAAAGCCAAAGAAATAGACTATCAATAAATATACTAATTTGGTGTATGAAAATGTAGCTCAGTGATGTGGAGCTTTCTTAGTACAACTGAAGTCATGGGGGGAGTAGGAAGAGCAAAGGAAGCGGAAGGGAGGAAGGGAGGGGTATGAAGACTTGTTAAAGATATTCAAACAATTATCCTTAAGAAAAAAATGCCAGCTAGTGTTTCATTTTGGAAGATGGCAGAAAAAGCACTTTATTCTTGTCTTACTCAGTTCTTTCTCATATATTTTATTCTTGTAAATGTCTAGCATAATTATAAAATTGAGTAGTAGAAAATATGCTTGCTTTCCCCTCTAGTTATTGGAATTTTCTTCATCTAGTCAGCTAATTCCAATCATGATCCCTAGTGCCTGCTTTATCTAAATATCATCTTTGCTTATTCACTGATTCACTTTAGTTTCAATTGTTTGTTCTACTCTGACACAAACTAAGTCCCCCAGGTTAATGGCTTTATGTCTACTTTACAACCATTTATATTACTGAAACACTAAAAGTAAGGAGATAACATTATTTTGTAATTGATTTAGCAAATAATAATTGAGGAAAAATGTTGCTTAATGTAGAAGTAGTCCAGATGCCTCTGAAAGTATTCTGGTCCATAGTTTGAGCATGCATTTAGTTTTCATCTATTTTGACTTTGAGGTTCATTATTTAGACAAGTTTTTTAAACTATAATCAGTTTTAGCAATTATTTTCATATGTGTAAAAGGTAAATTAGCAGAGCAGAGCAGCACTTACTTAAAATCAAATTTTCAATAGATTCTAAGAAAATTGCTAAATGGAAATAGAGGTAACAAATGGACTTCCCTGCAAGTTACTTCAATAAAAACATGGCATTAAAAATAAAAGTAAAATACATTTAAAATTATGTTATAGAAAGATAAAACTAAAATGTTTAATGTTTTTCTGAATAAATTGGGCAAGTTGGTGGAGCAGGCACACAACAAAATTGGCATTTCACTTTAATGTGACAACAGTCTTTTTGACAGCAAACTAGTTTAACACTGAACATCCCACCAAAACAGTTTTCCATTGCTAAGCACATAATAATTCATTGTTGCCCTTCAATGTACATTAAATGTCACCCATCACTGTGACAGGAATATAAAAGCTGTTGCAGACTAGTCCAGAGTCAAGATCAAAGCTATTAATGCAAGCACTTTGGACATGGATTTTGAAAGTCACTGAAATGATCAAAAACTCTGTTTAGAACATCTTTACCTCTGAGCTCAAAGTGAAATGCAGAATATTTTTTTAAATACAAGGTCTCTAAATAAGGGAATAGCCATATGATCTCAGGACCACAGGCCATGCTTGAGCAAAAAAACATGAAAGCCCTGATGGTCATAATAATAAAACTCTGATCAGATTCTATAAAGATCATCCCATGCTGCCAAACCAATAACAAAAAAGGTAATAATCAAATATTCTAAAAATCATTCTAAAATTTAATGCAAAAAAATCCAAGAGAGTCACGAATTTTTAACCTATAAAAACTGATGTTATAAGTTTAATTCACTGGATTTTTTTATTCTAATGAAGAATAGGAGTCTTAATATTGTTTAGGTTTTTTACAATTTGGTTTAGTTTCTTTAATTTTTTCCTCTACTTGACTATATCCATTTATTTATTTAAGTAGCTTGAAATGTTTTGTATTATGATATCCTCATAAAAATTGGCAGAGTATTATTCTTCTGAGTTTACTTGTATTTCATTTGACAACATCAATATAGGGACAAAATATAAAATATTTTTATGATTACTGAATAATTGTTAAGGTTACATCATTGTTATTGAGGGGAAATGTGTGTACCATTATTCCCTCCATCCTCAGCTACACCAAACTAGTTTCATCTCTGCTTTAGTACTGAGAACCCTAGACCAAAATGTAGACGCTGAATGTCAACTTAGCTCTGGTTGTCTTGGAGACATCGATGGTAAAACAAACAAAAAAGCACACACAAAAAAGAAACTCTAATATCTATGGGAATTTAAATCAATTCATTTATAAACGTGTAGCAATTTATCTTTTGCTTAGTATAGGAAATATTTGAAGCAAGGTGAAAAATAAAACTTATCAGTATAATGGGTGGGTGCCCTAGTCAACCTTTTATATGACTACCTGTCTTCTTTATAATAATACACCTGGGTCAAAGAAAAAGAGAAGGAAAGGGAAAGAGATTTAGGGGAAAATATAAGTAAGTGTAAGCCTATCATGGACAAAAACTTTTTATAAACCCTCTGTCAGCCAAGAATTACTGTTAACATATTTGGAATGAGGTAATTTTATGCCTACAATGCACTATCCCAAGCTCATTTTTATTAATATGTGAGTTCTCACCTAATTTATATAAGCATGCTGATTCTGTCATTATGCTATAAAGAAAATGTGATTGCATGTAAGAGACCGTATCATATAAAACCATATCAGAACAATAAGTAACACTATTCATCTCTTTCTTAGTATTGGTTAAAAATATTGAGATCATTTAAAATTATTCTCACATATATCTTACAAAATAAGAATGAGAAGATTCTTTAAAGAGAATCACCAAAATTTTTCCCTTAAAAAATAGTTGTAAAAACATGGATTCTAATAATTGATATTACTTCTTAATTTGTCATAATACAATTGACATGCAATAAGTTTCAAATTAGTTTCATAATGATAAGTGACAATCTGATCAATACTCATTTCCTTTATATTTCTGTTTCTCACAAATGAAATATATATTTTAAATAATTTTAGGAAAATATGTAAATATATAACATTAATAAAATGTAGAATAACTAGTAAATATTTTCATAATTTTCTTTATGACCAATGGATATGTACTATGAAATATATGAATGATTGTAAGTTTTTAATAAAAATTGCATACCAACTCATTCAGGTAAAAGCATCTAATACAATTCTTAGTGGAATATAGGTGCTAACAAATATTCATGTGTGATAAATTAATCAATAAGTAAGGGCCAGATTTTGAATATTCCGTAGGCACTACAATATTAGTGCTTACTAGAGACATAACATACTTGGGTGAATAAGTAACAGATGAAATACTAAAAGGGAAAACAAAAAATTTGAAGGTGGAGTTCAGTAGCTAGAAGATACAGAGTAATTGTAAAAATAAGAATAAGAACAATATCAGATAACGATCAAAATCAAAATTAGCAATTAAGAATTTTAGCAACTTTTAAATTATTTAGTGTAAATTATTTAATCATATTTAGATTTGAAATAAATTTTTCTCATTCCTAAATTGGTGTTACAAAATTTCCTAAAATTCAATATTGAATAATTCAGTAATTTGTAAAAATGAATTTTATCATTGGAGTTGTAGTTATTTTATAATTTTTCTATTATTAAAGAAAAAAGACACATATTTGTTTTTTTTAAACATAATTTGTCTTACTTTTAGTCAGTGTCATAGAGATAAAAACTCTGTATAGATAAAGATAAAGAAAATGTGATATTTATCTTGACAGCTGGGTGTGGTGGCACACTCTTGTAATCCCAGCACTTGAGAGGCAGAGGCAGGAAGATCACCAGGAGTTGGAACCCAGCCTGGGATACATAGTGAGTACAAGGTCAGCCTGTACTACACAGAGAGACTCGGTCTCAAAAAAAAAAAAATTGTAAAACAAAAAGTGATGTCAGTAATTTCATTGCAGAACTCTATGTGACACAAAACATAACCTTCCATGAATAGGCAAGACTAAATGCTACATTTATTTTATATTCTAAGAATTATGATTCTATTCAAAGAGCAAGTGTTTCCCCAGTCATATTATGTAAATTTGCATCTTATGAATGTCCTTTGTTCTAACAAGAATTTTATTCCATGTCAGAGTAGACATTAGTTACACATTTAAGTTTGGAGGTTTAGGTTAGGATTTAAATTTAATGTATTCAAAGATTTTTCCTTTAATCTGAAATTTTATTTTTTTTTAATTTGGAGGTATTTTAAACTTGATTACCTTAATATAAACAATAGAACAAGTATTCTGACAGAAATATGTAGAGTAGGTAATATATTTTTTCCTATATTATGTATTACTTTTAACAAGAATATCCATCATTTTTAATCCAGCATATATTTTCTAACATTATTATTTAATGGACTATTGGTTAACTTGACAATAAATAAAGATTTTGCATTTTAAATTATTTTGAGAATTTATTTTTACCTCATTAAAAGGTAAAATGTGCATTCATTTAATAACTAAGGACAAATTATAACAGTAATGCTCTAAAATTTGAAGGCAATACAAAATTATTTACCTGTGAATTTATGTTTGCAAATCAAATGACATGGAGTTAACTGAGAATTGTCTCAGGACCCCTTTTTCTAGGACACAGATATAAAAATCAATATAGGTGTATTCCCTGAGAATTTTGGTAAATTTAATTAAGAAGAATATGTAGACAAGCAGACATCAGGAAAGGTTTCTTCTAAAATTTAGATAATTAATTTTTTTGTTTAGTAGCCTATATGCTAGTTGAAGAATTCTGTAAACCACTGAAATGTTTGAGCTGAAAATCCTGAAAACATTTTGTTGAATATACATAAAGTAGGTAGTTCGTATCATTCAGTAGAAAAAGATGTAATTAGCCCAACGCTAATCAAAACTGAGACGACTTCTAATTTTTAAAAGATATGAAAAAATTGTGTGAAAAATTTATGAACTTCACATTCTAAATTCTCATTTTTATATGAAAAACCCAGAGATTTAACAGGCACTACCATGGAGCATAAAAATGCTACATGAGCCAGGGATTTAGCTCAGTGGATCTGGCACCTGCTTCACAAGCGCAAGATCCTGAATTTAATCCACAGTACAAA
>NW_022900926.1:78507662-78523250 GCF_012274545.1 Fukomys damarensis
ACAAACGCAAAAACCTAAATTTAAACCAAAATAAAAAAAAAAAAAAAAAAAAAGCTACATGACTACAACGTTCCTATACATATTTTCACAGATGCTAATTATCTGAAGTAGTTGAAACAATATTGAACTTGGTTGTAAAAAAGGATACATTTGTCGTAATTGTGTATAAATATATCAAAATGTAAAAAAAATTAAACTACAATCAAATTGATTTTATTTCCTTTTTAACTGAATGAAATAAAACTAGTTTTTACACCTAAGAAATATATTTTACTTCATCAAAAAGAGAATAAGTTCAAGGATAGACAAATATTCTCAATGATTAATTTATCAAAATAATCTATATGTCTCTTAAAAAGACAACTGCTTATCTGATTTTGATTATAGAACATGGAAACAGAGATATACATTATAAGACTTTTTATGAACATGAAAAATTATATGTGGGATTACACTTTATGTTTTACTCAGAAATATTGTTTTTTTTCAGCTTTAATTGAATATTGTTGATATTTAATAGAACATAAAATTTCACCCAACATAATGAATTTGTGGCTTTCAGTATGCTTAGATATACAATAGAGATTAGAAGCATGAGGATTGATTCTAAGCTAAAGGCAAAAGAAAGCAGTCATATTGAAAGGATCTAGGAATGGAAAGTTTGGTACTGTGGTATGCATAAATGAAAATGTTTACAAATTTCCACCTCCAAAAGCAATAAAGGAGTAAATACAACATAAAATGAAATGTATTATAGATCAAAGGGCCATTATAAAAATATAAAACTGTAATTTCAAGAAGTCATTGGTTTTCTGATCCTATAACTTGAAATATATGCCAATGACACTATGTAATTTTTGTAATATTTAATCGTGAAAATTTTATGAAGAAACCATAATGATATTTCAATAAGCAGAAAGCTTGTTAAATTAGTCTTAGTTCCTTAAAAAGGAGTCCTTTTAAATATTGCTACTTTTTTCTTATTTCTGAATTATTAATTCAACTTAGCAAAACACGCTTTTTTGATTCAAAAGAATTCTTCCAAAGAAGAGAATATTTTTTACCATAGTAATTTGCACTGCCTTTGAATTCTGATTAATGGTAAACTTTACCACATTTATAGCTTATTGACAAAACCAGCATACTTTCTGCCCCTAAGAGGCAGCAGATTTCATCTATAGGAGGATATGTGTGGATAAGATTCTTAAAAGCTTATTATTCTTCAGCACCCCATGGGAAATAAAGAACAAAAGTAAAATTGATTGTGACTTTTGACAATTATTAGTTAGAAAAATGAGGTAACAATTGCCAAAAAAATCACAAAAGTGAGCATGTTACCTGGCTATGACAAAGAGCACACAACTGACACCCAAGTAAGCCAGCAGAATATACATCCAGATATCAGGGGAGAGAGGATTCAGGAAGGAGAAGACGCCTGGGTTTGTACCATTAGGCTTGCGGTACAAAATACTTATTCCAAGTGTCATAAAGGGCTTGGAAAAGTCGATGACCTTCTCTCGAACATAGGTAATAGCCAGTGGAGCAACTGCAAGGTCAGCTTTCTGTAGAGAGACACAAAAAACAAAACAAAGAAAAATTGCTGCTAAGTCACAAGCAAAAAGGAAATAAATAAACCAAGTGTTTATACCTGAGAATCATTTCAAAATTTGAAATATTCCTCCACTCTGAATGTTGTATCTGATTTGCTCTATTTCTGTTTGTTTCAGCATTAACAAGTACTTATTTTAACTAGATAATAGGGAAAATACTACAGAACAAGAAAAAAACTGAAGAACTTGTGATTTATACTCAATTCATAAGTTATTATGAAACTGAGCCTTTCATAGTCACTTTAAAAGCATTTAAAATTCTTTTAATATCAATTAAAATTTTTCTAAATACATTGGTCAAATTCTGCTTGCAATAATAACCACGCAAGACTATCAGGGAATCAAGAAACATTTTTTTTTTAATTTTGAAAAACTAAAATCCTGTTATTAAAAACTTTTAGCCTTTAAATAGTTAAAACATTCTTAAAATCATTTTCATGTGATTGTTTATTGGGTTTTGTTCCTATCCCTCTAATTTGTTTTATATTATTTAATGAAAATCCTTGCAGCTTTGCCTAAATCTCATTAGGAAATGAGTTTTTCAATTTTCACAAAGTTGCTAATTCTTCACGGTAGCTTAAATATGTTAAATTACTAATGCTTTTCAGTCACCACATTATAACCATCTGTCAGTAATGAATTTATGCTGTAATACATTGCAAGAGGTAATTATATTTTAAAATAACAAAGGCATGTATGATGAGAGGCTGTATTGCTACATTTCTTTTATTTTTGATAAACATAAAGCTTTCAGAATAAATAAGGAATTCTAATTTTAAAGAGCAACCGAAAAATGTATAAAAGAATAAAAGTAACTATCTCATGTTTCCTCTAACATCTTAAGCAGTGTTGAAGAACTTAGGGAAGAAACTTTTCTAAAACGCTAAATTTGTTGGTAATATTACTCTGTATACATGTTCTGTGGTTTGTAGAAAGCACTTAGATGTTGGAGAGAGTATCTTTAAGAGCATTTTATAGGGCCAGGGATGTAACTCAGTAGTGCAGTGCCCTGAGCCCAATTCCTGGTAAGAAAAAAAAAATAGTTATAAAGTCATATTTCTGCAAACTAAAAAAAATGATTTTAAGGTCCCAAGAAGAGGATATCATTACATTTCATATTCATAAGTCAAGGAAAATATCAAGAATAATAATGGCTAGCATTTCTTAGCCATTTGCTGTGAAACGGGTACTGTATTGCAAACTTCATGTGAACTGTCATATTTAAAATCCCCACACAGACTTACTACTATTCCCTTTTTCAGGAATGGAAACTGAAATCTTGAGAAATGTGTATAGAAATGTGTTTACTCTCATAGAGCTACCTGAGCATTGGACCCAGAATATAAACAGAGGCTGTCAGTCTCTGATTTAGAATTTAAATATGCCATGAGATTCAGAAACTAGTGAAGGAATCATGGAAAAACTACTCCTTCATTCATTCATTCAGTTACTCATGAAAGAGTTTTTAGAGAGAGAAAGGGAAATATACAGAAGTGAGACTAGTAATTGATAAGATTGTAATCTCTGATAATTTAGAAGGTCAATACAAAAATCAGTCAGGGCTGTTTTCTAGAGAAAGGAGACAGACAGAAGGAAGTAAAATCACCTTGAGAAAGTAAGCTGTTTTGTTAGAGAAAAAAAGTGATAATTTAAGAAATACAAACTCCACATAAGAATAGAGACAAGATAAAGTGGTTTGGTCTTGTTTTGGAGGTTGAGGATACAGCATTTTTCAACCATGTGACACTTCGCTCTGGTACTTTTCTCCCCTTGGGTATAACAAAAAGAAAATTTCATCACTGATAAAGCATAGAAATGCAGAAGAATTGAAGTAATGAGCCTTTTTAATTGGCAAAAGTATATGTTTTGGTGTACGATGTCATCATATACATATATTCATTTGACATATACATATTCACTATGGAGTGATTAAATGTGGTTAATTTACCTGTTATCTCACATAGTAAACATTTTTGTGGTAGGAATACTTAATTTTCTCTTAACACTCTTTTTATATGTGGGATTTAAAAATTTGACATAACAGAGGTAAAGTCTAGAAGAGCAGTTACTAGGAGCTTTTGGTGGCTTGTTGAGCAGGGGCAGAAGAGTGGGCAGTGGGAAGATGTATATCAAAGAATGAAAAGTTTTGGTTACATAGGAGAAATAAGTTCAGGAAATATAGCGACCAATATGGTGACCTGTTCATAACACTAGCTTTTTTAGTGATAAAAATTTCAATTTATTACTTGTATCAACAAATTTATAAAATAATTCAAATAATATGGAACAAAGCCACTAAATAATTCCAAAAAGTTGCTCTATTGAGCATATATTATAAATATATACGACATATTATATTATATTATGTTTGTAAGGCCTCAAGTTTAATTAGTATTGTTCAAAATAAAAGTTAAATTAAAAGTATAAAATTAAAATGACAAAAATCATGTACTAAAATACTTTCAATTATAAAAGTTGTTCAAAAGAAAGTATTCAAGTAAACAACTTGATACACTGAATATAAAATAAACCAATAAACAGAGTTTATTATACCCATATAATAAAATATTATTCAATTATAAAATAGAAATGAGTTCAAGTCATGAAAAGGAAGAATTTTAAATGCATATTGCCCTGTGAAAGACATTAATCTGAAAGGGTTATGTATTATAAGTCTAACTCCATGATATTCTGGAAAAGGTAAAATCAAAGAGAAAGCAGAAACCACTGGTGGCTGCCTAGGGTTCATAGGGAGATAGAGGGAATGGTGGAAATGCATGACACAAAACACGATGAAAATATTCTGCAGGACTTTGGAATTGTGGACACATGACATTGAAAAGTCATATAACCATGCAACACAAACAAGGAATTATCATGTACATGATAGACTTTAATAATAAATGCATTAATAATGTTCATCAAAGGTAACAAACATACTAAGCTCATGGAAGATGTTAATAACAGAAGAAACTGCAAGGCGAGTTAGAGGGGCAATATAGAAATTCTACTTTCTACGTAATTTTTCTAGATGCCTCAAATTTCCCTAGAAATCAGAGGCTACTGATTTTATAAGTATAATTTTACAATAATTTTATTTAGTATGATTTAATGTATGTTGATCATTTGGTTAGAATTTAGTATTATGATTAATAATTAAACACACAAATTTGACCAAATGTCAATTATTAAAAGCAGTTTTTAATTACACATTAAATGTATTTTTAAAACTCACTTAAATGAATCTCAGGGATGAGGATTTAGCTCAGTGGTTCGGCTGCCTGCCTCACAAGTGCAATGTCCTGAGTTTAAGCCCCAGTACCAAAAAAAAAAAAATAATAAGATTCTATAAATGAATCTCGGTAAGCCTTGAACAGTTGAATAGTAGAAGTTAACCTTTATACTCACTTGCATTTTCTATGCATAAAATCCAGCTTCATGACAAGTCTATTAATAATATAATTTTGAAAGCTAATCAAAATGTTGTTAGATTAAAGGTGTTCATAATGACAGTTGTGGTATTTTCCTATTAAATATTATGTTATTAAAGACAACAGTTTGACAAAAAAGTCTAATGGTAGATTTAATAATATAAGAACATTATCTCTAAATAAATGTTGATATGACTTAATGAAAATTGACTCAGCAATCGATTTCTGATTTTAAAGAAACATAGTCTTGCAATAGACAAAACCAGTGGACAAGAAACCTTTACCAAACAATAATACTGGTGTTTGCAGCTTAAAGAATGAATGAATTGGCCAAGGCCTGAACTGGGAGTACGGCAGCAGTAAGACAGGAATATCATAGGAAAAGCCAGTATTAAACGTCTTTTATGGACCAACAATGGGCTAAATTCTTTGTTCCTACCACTTTCATTAATCCTCACCAGAGCTCTACTGAATTTGTAACGTGACTGCCTTTTTACAAATAAAAAAAATCAGAATAGTTAACATGAAACATGATTTTAAGAGAATATGGCCCCCAAAATGACTTTGCCACACTCATTTCCCATTATGTTACTGTATACTCATTAAATACAAAGCAAGCATTTTTCTGCTATATTGTTCTCCATTTCCCTGCCCCAAATGATCCTCCCATTCCTCCACTTTTCAAATTCTACAGATGGGGGCCGGGGATTTAACTCAGCATTTCGGTGGCCTGCCTTGCAAGCGCAAGGACCCGAGTTCAATCCCCCGTACCAAAAAAAAAAAAAAAAAAAAAAAAAAAAAAAAATGCTTCTTTCCTAGCATCAAATTCTACAGATGACTGCAATACTTTCCTCCATTATAGCCTTCCCTGAATACTCTATCCACAGTAATTTCTCTTCAGAGAAATAGATACAAATTCAACCGTAGCATAAAACGTGTAATAATGTTTTGTTATGTCATTTCTAATTATTTTATATGTAAGTCAGCCAATATGATGTGAGCAATTTAAATGTATGTATTACTGTAATTGTATTTCCCCTCTTCCTATAAGTATAGATAAACACTTTGCGGCCTGCATACACTTTCTTATATCAAAGCACAGAACGCCATACTGAAGGAACGGTAAAGCATCTCTCCCTAGAAAGCTCCCAAAGTTACACAGGCAGAAGCTATTTCATTAAATTAGTGAGTTTAAATTTAATACCCTAATCTTCCTTGTACAAGCCTGCTAAATTGCTTTATTCATCTTTATGACCATAATGAACTTAACATTTCTAAGGGACTGGAAAAATGTGACATCTAGGCACTGCCTAGTAAATGTTTGCTGAATACAATTTCAATTCAATTTATGAAAATTTTCAAAGAAAACTCAAAGAGAAATGTAAAATTAAATTTCTTTTCTGGTCATAGTCAATAAGTAGGATTTATTTCGATAATAATATAATTTCAAGTTAATTGACACCCAGACAAAACAGAATGGTTCTCTTTAGAGTTATTTACCTAAGAGCAATCCATTGATTAAAGTCTCATAGTACAATGACAAAAATTAGGTAAGAAAGCATCTACTCAAGAACAGCATAAAAGATACAAGTCTTCTGGTATTCCGTCACTATCAGTTCCATTAGTCCTCCGGTCTTATGCTTCTTCTGACCACTCTGTCTGCCTTGCCAAGTTTTAGACACGTCCCCAGACTCCTTCTCCATTCCTTCACCGCAGTCCCCACCTCCTGGAGCAAAGCTTAGGCCTCACAGGTTCACATGGCTTATTCTTTGCTTGATTCACATGCCTTGCTTTGATTTTGCTTAAAAAGAGTCCTGCGTGAACACTCATTTTATCATCCTTTACCTCCTTTCTGAGTTTTTATTTTCCTCATAAAATATAACTTGCGTGAACACTCATTTTATCATCCTTTACCTCCTTTCTGAGTTTTTATTTTCCTCATAAAATATTGTATGAAATAAATTGTATGAAATAAAATCATGTCAATTTCCTGCCACTTTCCACTAAAATGTTAATCTCTTTTGAACAGTTTCTTTCTTTTTGTCCTGTTCTGTGACGCCAGTGCTCAGGGTAGTGCATGGCAGAGAATAATTATTAAATATTTTAAATGAATGAATGAATAAAACTCCCTATTGCTAATTTTAATCTTGCACTTCACCTCTCCTGTCACCCCAACAAACTCAGCCCACTGCTTCTTTTCCCATCTCTGTGGCAACAGGAACTAGATCCTGGATCACATAGTTAATACTGGGATTATTAAGTGGAGGAAGATGAATTAATAAACCACATGAGGTTGTCCATGTGCATGTTTTCTATTTCTGTTATAACAGATAATAGTATGTAATTACTAACATATTTCATGATTAATATCTCTTTGCTAAATTAGATTTTAGTTATTGCAATAAACAAAAAACCTCATAGCATTATGCTAATAGTCACTAAATAGATACTCAAGAAAAATTTTGATGAGATTAAAGTTACTGATATTCCAAGTATTAGAAAATCAATTTTTTTATAAATTAGGTTTAATTCATATTATACAAAGCCTAATATGTATTGAACTTGTATAAATTTTTATTTTAAAAAGATGTCTGTGGTTTCTTTTCACCAAACCAAAAGTTTCCCCACACTGATACAGTGAAAAGTAAATAAATGAGATATCAAATGTGATTTATCTTCTACTTGTACAGCCTGAAATAGGAGCGATTAGAAAATAATCAAACACAAACAGTAGTACTTTCAGCTACTGCTTCAACAGCTGTTTGTACTATATTAATGCTTAAGTAAGCCTTCTCTTCATTTCAGATGATATTAAGTAAACTTGCCACTGAGGCCACTGTGAAGATAACTTCTCAACAGGAAAACCTTAGGAGAGCCATGCGTCCAAAAGTGTAGTGGGATTTCTTTTCAAATGAAGACTGGGGTTTAATTTTTTGTTTTTGTTGTTTTATTCAACAAAATGTGATTTTGTTTTATACTCAGTTCTATAGTTAAAAGGATTAATAGTCCATCACTACAATTATCACAATACTATCCTTTATTTCTGCCATATTTCCACAGAATGTACTACTTTTTAATACTAATTGAGTTAGTTTAGCTTCCTAGGCTAGGAGGAAAGAATTACAGTATTTTTTACACATGGATAATTTTAAAAAAAGAAAATAAAGTTTCACTTAAAAGTAATCTTATCTCATGTATATCAGGAGTCCAAGGTACAATTGAACATATCTACTAATTATGAGAATAGCAATAAAAGAAACAATAGTGTCTGAGGTTTTCTATTCCTGATTGTGGATATTAATGATTTACTGATTAAAATACTACTTTTTAAAAATCATTTAAATGAAAAAATTCTGCCAAAGATAGTCACTTAGTATACTGTTACGTTATATAATTCTGAGAGTTTTATATATATATAAACATTCTTAAAATGTTTGTTACTGATTTTAAATCATGTTATCATCTAAATACAGTGTACCAAAAAAGTATATACACTTCAGAGAAAAAAATCTATAAATATTTTAATAATAACTTTATTGAGACATATGGGATTAATACAAGTTACTTTTGGCCTCTGTAATTGCAAGAGGTGCTCAAAGTGTTGGCTATGAGCTTCCAGACCTTTACTAGTATGGATAACTGCTGCTTGAGTAACCTTGGCCAAAGTGTTCATTGAGATTGCTGCACATGCATTTTCAATTTCTGATCTAAGGGCTGGAGATGTAGTAGGCTTTTTGAGATATGACATCCTTTAGGGTACCCCATAGGTAAATCTGCAAGTGTTAAATCAGGAGAACATGCACCTTATACAAGTTTTTCTTCTCCTGAAGTATGTATACATTTGGGGGGGGGCAGACTTCATATTTTCTGCTATCTTCTTTTTTAACTTCCCAGTTTAAATGATATGAGACCACAACCAGTGGACCAAGAAACAACTACTAGAACTAAGATAAATGACTCTGAAGTACAAGAAACATTTTTAGTGAAATATCAAACTTACAATTCTGCTCATGAACTTTTCTTTAGTATATAATAGATAAAGCACATTGAATTAAGTCTATTTAATGTAACAAATAAATGATAAAGTTTGAAAACAATTGTTATGACAATTTTGCACAATCTCTAATTAGTTTCAAATTTGACATTAGTTTATTTGTACATTTATTTAGAATAACTGTCACAATAGAAACCATTTCTTCAAAATGTATTATCAAAATTTAACTAGGCACCAAGCCTGAGACAGGGTATATTATAGAAAGTGTTTATGACAATCTCATTTCTCAGGCGCTCACCTCAGCATCAACACGAAAAGAAGAAGAAATGTCAGATAAGTGCTTCACTGAAATACATGTGAGTGCAGTTACACTACAACTTTACTGTCTTCCTCAATTATTGGTCAAATGTGCTAATATGAGCAGCAATTAATTATTAACATTTACATTAATTTCACAAACCTTGGAATTTAAATGGAGCCAACACATAAATGCTCCATAGTTAACAATAAAGAAAATGTAATAAGCTCAAGAGGAAAAAGTGACAGGTGTCACACAAGGGCTAATAAAAAACAACCATGTGTGGCTTTTTTTTAATCACAGTAAAATACACATTGCTTTTAATCCTCCTCAAAACAATCACCATCACTTTCAACACATTTATGCTATCATTCTCACTACATTCTGAAGCATTTCTGGAGGTCTTCTGCTCTCATGAGTGCCTTTAACAGGTGTGGTTATTATGGTGAATGCTGCTTTCGAGTGCCATTCAAGCAAAAGGCAAGCTTGTGAAAACATTACCACTATGATATGTCTCCAGTCATCTTATCTACCTGACTTGCCACGGGGGGACCTCTGATTCTTCCCCAAAGTGAATGTGACCATGAAAAGTAAACATTTAGAACTGCTTCAGTATACAGATGCAGGCACAATACCACGATTAAAGAAACTCGCAAAAGACTTCCAAAACATTTTCAGAAATTGGTAACAAGATGGGATAAGTAGGTTTGAAGTTAGAGGGGGGAGTATTTTGAGGGTGATTAACTGTAATATATTCACCATAGATTTTGATAACACTAGTTTTTAGTAATCCACATTACAGTTCTTGATTTTCCATTTGTAAGTTCTGGATTTTAAAAAATGCGGGGAAGTTTACATTTCAATACAGAAGGAATAAGATGAGATGAAATGTGGTTAGAACTTATAAGCTATATAAATAAATTGGAAAGTACTCCTAGATCATACCTCTGTAAACTTTTCGGGCCAAAATGCAAAGAAATATTAGATGGTGTTTTTGTATAGCCTGTGTATTCTTTTTATTTTTACTTTACTTTATTTTATTTTATTTTTTATTAATACATAATGTTTCCGTTCTTCATGGAGAGTTGGTACATATACACATCTTCATTCCTTTTTTCATTCCCTCATCTGTTGATCCCCTTCATATTTGTAAAAGATCTATCTTCCTAATTGCTATTATTTATCTTTTATTGTGCTCTTTATATTTTTGATTTATCATATAAGATAAACCATCTAATATTTAAACTTGAGTGTAAGATTTATTTCACCTAACATTATGGTCTTAAAATGCATCCATATTCCTACAAATGGCTCAAACTTAGTCTTACCTGAAAGCATGTGTTAGGCTTATTAAAGTACTATGGAGAACAAATCATAACATGATCTTCCGTATACCTCTAACAAACAAGGATAACTTCTTACAAAGTAGAATAAACTTTTGCTTGAACTTTCATATGATTAATTACTAAGCAAAAGTATCTTATGAGTCAAATGTAAAATGTATATTTTATGTTTAAATACTTCAAAATTCATTAGATATTCATAATCGGAACATATACAGAGTATACCTTCTATTGATATTTGTTAAGCAGGCATACTTACATACTGCATTAAAATACTCTAATAAAAATATTCAAACACAATATCTAAGCAGTTAGCCATTATTTAAAATACAAGTAGATACTTTTACAATTATAAGGACAAAAATATTTATAACAGGATTTATTTTGTTCCAGTGTTCAGTAAAACTTCTGAAATCATATAATTTAAGAGTTTAAGCTTTTAATTACAATGATTGAGTATATATTAGAAATTCTGAAATGTGAGAGAATTTAGAATCCTGCCATCTGTTTGAAATTATTCATTCACTAATTTATTTGTCAAATTAATATTGAACAGATTAGTACTGAAATTAATATTCGCTAGTTTATTCAACAAATATTTATCATTGCATGACTGCTCTGTAATAGAACCTGTTTAGATATTTATAAGACGGCAGAAGCCAAACAAGTGAAGTAAACAGACCCTAATTATAAAAAAGTTAGAAAATATAATTTCAAGTAAAGAAGAGCACAATAAAAGAAAATCAACACAGAGGAGTAGAACAACTAAGAGAATAAACGTAGGTATTCTTTTTAACATGAACAAAGGAAACCTTTCCAATCCAATTTTGTTAAAAGAAAAAAAAAAAAAGCCCTGAGCAAGACTAGGAAGAATTCTAGAATTCTGGCAAAGGGGATGCAGAAAGAAAAGGGTTACAAAGGCTCAAAGCTGGCCATGCTAGACAAGCAGCAAACATATTTTTACCTTTCCTATCACCTCCCATTTCAACCATCCTGTTGATCTCCCTCAGAAAACACAGAAATATTACACACAAACCTACAACAGATAATCCGACTTGGATTAGAGGAGGAACAGTGTCAGAGGTACTCAGAGGACTAACTGAAGCTACAGGGAACCCGGAATGCAGGAGAGTCCTGCAGCTTGTCAGAGAATCTTCTGGAAAGGAAGTATCTGTAGATCAAACCTAATAAGTTTATAACTGTATGAGGGAAACTGAGCCAGTTCAGTGGATCCACATCTCTCCTGCCTGTGCCCTTCCTGGGAGCGGCCACTAGCAGATCACTCCAGTTAACCTGAGGGAGAAAATGAACCACAAGTGCCTCAGACATGAGCTCCTGGGTCAGACTCCGTCTACCAGCCCCTTCATCATATCTGCTGTGATCTGTATATGGGAAAAACCTCAGTCTGGCAGCACCATCCCAAGCATTCCCTGAGGGGAAATGAATTCCCCCTCCATCCATAGCAGAAAGAAGCTAAACGAGTGAACAGGGACCAAGGATTTGCCAGGGCACACACTCACTCCTGGAGGGATCTGCAGGCTGCTGCCCGAGAGTGAATCTCTGATTCCTAGTTCCATGCAATCCCTTGTGCCTCCCTCAGACTCCCCACTAGCACTCACTGAGGGCAGGGAATCTACACACACACACACACACACACACACACACAAACACCCTGCTTGGACAGAGAGAGGATAGAACGGGCAAACAGGGATTGCCAACAGGGTTTGCTGATTCCCACCCTTGTACACTCACACCCTCAGAGGTTTGCGGACTCCTGCCTGAAATTGAATCAGTGATTCTTGTAATTCCACACCAGCCATTTCCCGCTCCTGCAAATTCCCCAGCGTGAACACGTTTGTGGATCCCTAATGAGTGTGCTCTCCACTCCGTGGTCCCCCTCTTGTTCATGAACCTACCCATGGAGCGTAGCCATCACTCCAGAGGTGGGTGGTGGTAAGGGAAGGGTACTAAGCCAGGAATGGGGACAGCTTCAGAATCTGCCTGCAAGCCAGCATAATAAAGTCCTGAAACGGGAAGCTTGGGCTTGGCTTTAGAAAGGAAAGCAGCGATTTTAGTGAGACTGTATATAATAAGTACACAGTCAAGGCAAGAACAAAATAGTGTGAACACCCAGGGTTTTTGGTAAAGTGGTCACATGTGAATGGTACGTATATCCCCTAGTTGGAGTATTTGAAATGAGTTCCTGATGACATTTTGTGTTCTAGGGGTTTTTTTCCCCCTTTGCTTTAAGTGGGTAGCTATGTTCTCTCCCTCTTCTCGTGTCACTAATTCATTTAACTCAAGTTCTCATAGCAATACTATGATCTTATTTCTTACTTGTATCTCCCACTTTTAAATTTCTCCTCTCCAGTTTTTAGTTCACCATATTCTGCTCTCTCTCAGTCACTCATCTTCTCTGGTACTAACCCTCTAGCCTCTCCATTCTATTCCTTTTGCTCTTCTTATCTTACCTTGCCACATGTCTTTGCTTGTCTCCTTTCCATGTTAAAGTGCACAAACTTACTGACATTTTCTGCCAGCCTTATAACTTTCCTCAATCCCAAAGTGCACCTCCCTCCTCCTACAGCTCATTCTCACCTCCAAAAATGCCTTCCTAAAAACCTCAACACTAACCCTTCAATCCAACTAAAACCCTTTCAATGAAATCTGACTCCATGTCTAATTTTATTAATACTATTCTTGCTATTAAATCTCTCAGTTTAGTGAGTTAAATTCACTTTCACACATCCCTCAATCTCTTCCTTATACTTCTTCTTTCATATTGTTGAACAACTGCTAATAACAATTGAATGTAGGCTGCAAAAAAGTATCGGTAAAGAATTAAAGTGTGAAGGCAAAGTCTATCACCTACAAGTGATATACAATTACACTTGTTGTGGCTGTTATAGCCAGAACTAGTTCTTCCCTCAAGACACAGAGACAGGGTCCAAATCTCCTAATTTATTTAACTGAAGGTGTAAATACTATCTCTGGACAAATGAAGCTGAAAGCAAGTCATAGGGAAGCAGTACCTTATTAAAATTATCTTCACATCAATAATTTCTACTCATCCTACTAGACTCAATGCTCAGAACTAAAAAAAGGGGGAAATCAAAAATAAAAGTATAAAACAGACATAAATATACATGGTGTTATGGAAAAACAAAGCAACAAAAGACCCCAAAGTTTCTCCTAACTCTCCCAAGGCAGTTACAAGAAGCAAAATTGGAAAGAAAAGCAAATACCGAGTAATCAGAGCTGTGTGAACTGTATCAAGAAGAGATAAAAAAGCTGGACATGACCCAAAAGTTGATGGAATTTTCAGACAGCATGACCAATGTGGACTTGAGGGAAACAAATAAATAATTGGAAGACCTAAACAAATTGGTTCAAAGCAATGAAGGACAAATTCATCAAAGATATAAAACTACAGAAAGCAGGTGGAATTAACAGATAAGAAAAGATGTATACAATTCATGAATTGCAGAAATCATTGATGTGAAAACAGGGTATCTGAAATGGAGGACAAATGGTAAGCTGTGACGAAGTACTCAGAGAAGCCTCCCAAAAAGCTCAGCCAAAAGCTATTAGATGACACTGCGAATACAAAACTGAGACTATTTGGAGGAGAGACCAACCAGAAGGTAATACACATGCAGTAATTTGTTTGCAGAAATCGTAAATAGAAAATTTCCCAAATATGAGAAAAGAGCATGCAACTAAGCAAGGCTTTGAGAACACCAGCCATGATGAAAAAAAGAGATACTTCACAAGACACATCATAATTAAAACACCAGATATCCGAAAATATTTTTTAAGCAGTTAGAAAAAACCCCAAAGAACCACATATAAAGGTAAACCCATTAGAATTACAGCAGACTTCTCAACACAAACTTCAAAGGCTAAAAGATCTTTGAATGAAGTATTTCAAGCACTAAAAGCAAACAATTTCCAATCCAGATTAACGTATCTCACAAAACATTCTTCAAAATAGATATAGAAATAAGGACATTCCATGAAAAAAGAGCTACTCAAGAGATTTATGAATACCAAATCACCTTCTAGAAATCCCACTTAAATAAATAAAAAAGAATCAAAATCACCCTTCTGATGATCCTTCCAATTTGTAATTATAAATAGCTTATGTGGTCCCAAAAGGGGGAAGTTAAATAAGTATAACAAAAAAGAATCACTATGCATGCATGACTAAGCTGCATTTTCTCATGTTTTCAATAAAATGGAAATGGACACTACTAACTTTTAATGAGCAATGAAATGTAAAATACTAAAAATCAAATTAAAGTAAAACAATCTAAGAAGGGAAATCTGTAAATTAAACAGATCTTTATTAAAAAATCACAAATTTAAAGTGTCAGTTTTAAACAAGTAAATCATAATGAATAAATAATACAAGACAATTAGGAAAATGTACATAAATAATGTAGATTGGATACAACTTAATCAAAATTCCTTTCTTTTCTTTCTTTTTTTTTTTTTGTGGGGGGGGATACCAGGGATTGAACTCGGGTCTTTGCGGTTGCAAGGCAGGCCATGGAACCGCTGAGCTAAATTCCTGGCCTCAAAATTCTTTTCATGTGAAAATGGCAGCATGAGTTTTTTCCTAGGCCTTCTTTTAGTATGAAATATATACACATGATATGTAATGAAGTCTAAAATCCATTTCAAAATTGTGAAACTGGGAAAGTAAAGAAACAAGATTACCTATAAGTTTTTAATTTTTAAAGCTTGGTAATGTATACCTGGAACTACACTTTATTTTTCTATTTGTACATGTTTGAAAAGTACTATAATATACAGTTTAAAAGGATAAAATCAATAAGAGAAAAAACAATCAAAATGTCAGTAGTATTTATCTCCAGGAAACATGATAATTTTTTTTTTTTTTTTTTTT